>NW_008357033.1:3517525-3571677 GCF_000622305.1 Nannospalax galili | reverse complement strand
GGGTAGAAGTTCAGTGAGATAAAAACTTCTTAGCACTGTTACTAGAACAAAAAGTTCACTCCATTGGTGTTTATTAGGTATGAGAGAGGAGAGGGGGAGGGAGGGAGAGAGGGAGAGAGAGAGGGAGAGTTAATGGTTAATCTTAATTGTCAACTTGATGAGATCTCGAATCACCTGGAAGACAGGCCTCTGGGCATGCCTGTGAGGGATGTTCTTGGTTATTGACCTGCCCACTGTAGGTGGCATCATTCCCTGGGCTAGGATCCTAGACTGTATGAAAAGCAGAGAGTGAGCTGAGCATAAGCTTTCATCAGTCTCTGCTTCTTGACTGTGAATGCCATCTTACCAGCTCCTCATGCTCCTACTGTGATGATCTCACCATCATGATGAAGTTGAGCTGTGAAGTCTATCTTCCTTAAACTGCTTCTGTAAAGGTATTTTATCACAGCAGCAGGAAAGTAACTAGGACAGTGTTCCATAGTCCCCTTCCAGGGTATGTCCCTAATGACCCAAAGTTCTCCACCCAGCCTGACCTCTGAATGATTCTACTGCATCCCAGTGACTGGATCCTAGGCACCAAGCCTCAGCTCATGAACTTTTGAGTGACATTCTAAACTCTAGTAACCCTTCAAAATTGAGGATTTACCCTGGATCCTGTGATTTATTGTTGAATGATAGCATTCTTTTTTCTGTCCTCTGGGAGAAATGTCTCCATGGGTAAAAACAATGTCACCCAAGACTACATCCTTTCCAATGAGCCTGACCCCTTTACCTTAGCCTGGAATGGCCATGCAGTGATATCCTGGTTTCAGGGACTATTTCATAGCCAGGCTTCTCACACTGTCTTATCCTGCTTCCTTCTTCCCTGCTTCCACTGGGTTTGAAGCCAAGAGCACAGTCTAACTCCCTTTCTGTGTGAGAGCCTCCATCTTCAGCTCTGCTTCTCAGAGAGCTCAGTCTATCGTATAGAGATGATCTGACCACATTCTTACCACAGACATTGGAGCTGGGGTGGGTTGCCCTATTTTATAAGGAAAGGAGTTTAGGGAGACTGTGTGGCTTGTCCAGAGTTTGTATGTAGCAGACCTCAGACTCAAACCAAATCTAGGTGTGCTGAAATCACAAACTTTCTGTGTGGGATTTTAAGCAGTAGAAACTATAAGGTGCTAAAAGCAGCTTGCTGGATCCTTCTATTGGCATAGATACAAGGAAAATGAGATCATCATCTTATAACTATGCCTGAACTCTGCACCTGTGTTCAGAGCGTTATCATAGGACAGGACCACAGACATATAAAGATAGGTCAAATTTCTGTGGATGGGCATAGAAAGGAGCTTATATATGTATACATATACGTCAATATATAGATATAAACACACAATGGAATACAATTCAGATGTAGAAAAGGAGACCCTGCCATTTACAACACAAAGGGACCTGGGGAGCACCATGCTGAGTAAAGTAAGATGGATTTTATCTTATCTATAAGATAAATAAGATAAGACAAATAAGAAATATATTACATGATCTCATTTATATGTGTAAGGAAAGGTTAAAAAATAGTGTTAGACACTAAAAAATTTATATATGAAATCTAAAAAATAAAATAAACAAAAATAAAAAGTACAGAGAGAATAAAAAAATTCACATGTGAAATCCTTTAAAAACCAGCAATACAAAGACAGAAAATAAAACATTGATTGCTAGGAGTGGGGCGTAGGGAGAGGTAGGTCAGAGATACAAAATAACACATGTATAGGAAGAGTAAATCTAGAGATCTTATCTATAACACATGTATGATAGTTAATAAAATTGTGTCAAATAAGATGCTTCTTGCAAAAAAAATTGCATTAAGGATTTTTGACAGATAACTAAATTTTAGCTTCTTTTGTTACACACACACACACACACACACACAAATATTCGAGTTGACAAGAATGTTAACTTGCTCATGATCGTAAACTTCTTACTGTAGTTTATCCATCCCAGTATGCTGTAAGCCTCAAATACACTCAATCAACTTCATTTTGGAAAAGGGTGAGCATCACAGAAGCAGAGGCTCTGCTGGCTGTGCCACCTTCCCAGCCTGAGGCAGAGCCTAGCACCACAGAAAGGTGCTCAGGAAGTACTGCTTAGATGGGTGAATACCAGTCCTGGTCAGTGTCCCTGGATTTGGGTGGGAAGTGATGTTTTGAGCCTGAGTACTGTAAAATATTAACAAATTTGAAAAGTGAAAAGATTATTGGGAGCTGAGTTGTTTTGGTTGGAGCCCCTATTCCTAGATCGAGAGTCTTAATTTTTTTTTTTTTCTGTCTTTTTGAGACAGGGTCTCCTTGTAGCCCCAGCAGTCCTGGAACTCACTATGTAGACCAGGCTGGCCTCTAACTCACAAAGATCTGCCTGCCTCTGCCTCCCAAGTACTGGGATTAAAGGCATGCATGGAAATGGTACCTAACCAGGACGACATGACTGTCGTTTGTCCTGGTTTGCCTGGACTTACTCAGTTCTAGCACCGGAAAGTCTCCCATCCCCAGATACCCCCTCAGTCCTTAGTGAATCAGGAGGGGGGGGTGTTCCCCACACAAGGATTAACTGAAGCCCTCAATGAATTCTTCCACTCAGCATTCATTTATTGAGCATCAACTATGTTTCAGGTACCAACTTAGGGTTTAAGGCTATAGTAACAAACTATACACGCATCATCAGAGAGGGATTCCCTGCTCTCTTGAAGATGGCTTTCAGCACAAGGAGGCAGAGGATCATGAAATAGAGAAACAGGAAATACCATACTGACAGGCAATGGTAGATACTGTGAAAGGAAATGAGGAGAAGAGGCAGAAGGCCACATGTATGTCCTGCTTTTGAGGAAAGGAAAACAAGACCTGACATGAGGGGCTCTTGGAGAAAGGGCTGAATAGCAGGAGGAACTAGCCAGGCAGATCCCAGGGGAAATATACTGTAGGTGGACAGAACAGCACAGGGCAATTCCCTGAGCTACTGATGGCCTTAAGGAAGAAAGAGGAGACTGGTAATGCAGGGTCCAGTGAGCCATGGGGAGCCATAGGTATGAGGGGTGTTGGTGAATAAGCTGAATTTATTTAGGGTTGGTTTAGAGAACAAGGAGTGGTTTATATTTTAAAAGAGGTTTGGCAACTATTATGCTGAGACTTGATTACAACAAATGTCACTTCAATTTCCTTCCTGGATCCTCTCTATTCCTATTTGAGGACCATCAGAGAGGATTGTGGAGGACGTTGTATGTAAAAAATGGACTCGGGAATCAGACTCCCTGAGCTCCAATTCTGGCTGTGTTATTCATTAGCTATGGAACCATCAGTGACTCACTTCATATGTTGAAGCTGTGACTTTTTCATCATCAACAGGCCTAAAAATAGTGTCTAATTTATGACTAATTCAGGTAGAGTTTAGTATAAAACTTGTTATTCTTTGTGGTTTTTGGTGTGTGTGTGTGTGTGTGTGTGTGTGTGTGTGTGTGTGTGTGTGTTGGGGGTGGGAAAGGGAGCTTCAGGCGAGTGTGTTGTTTGTTTTTTTTTTGTTTTTTGTTTAAAAATAGTGTCTAATTTATGACTAATTCAGGTAGAGTTTAGTATAAAACTTGTTATTCTTTGTGGTTTTTGGTGTGTGTGTGTGTGTGTGTGTGTGTGTGTGTGTGTGTGTGTGTGCTGGGAATGGGACATAAGGCCTCATGCAACGTTTTGTTTTGTTTTGTTTTTGGTGATCTAATGAGTTTAATTAGGGTTGCTTACAGGAACATGGGTGAGGGTTTATTTACAGTGTCTACACCACTGACAAGAATGCCTCTCCTTCCCTCAGAAACCATTAACTGCCTGTAGCTCCTCAGGGAGGTGTGGGCCTCATAAGCTACTTCCCCTATATTCTTTAAAAAATTATGAAAAGATGTATGAAATATAACATTGATAACATTTTTTGGCAGTGCTGGCATGGAACCCAGAGCCTTGTACATGTTAGATAAATAATATGCTTGCCCTCGGCCCTATTTGACTATTTCAGGTGTGTGGTTCAGTGGCATTTAGCACATTCTTATTATTGGGAAGCCAAAACCTTCTCAAGAACTTTTTTCATCTTCCTAGAGTGAGGCTCTATAATCATCCAACACTAAGTCCCCTTTTGTTTTCCGGTTGTCCCTGGCAACCACCATTCTATGCTCTGTCTCTGTGAATCCAACTGCTCTAGATACCTCTTGGTGGAATCACTTTTGTTGCTGACTCCTTTCACGTAGCACTATTTCACATGGTCCAGCCATTGGTAGCAGTTGTCAGAAGAACCTCCTTGTTTAAGACCAAACGCCCATGGATAGACCATGTTTTCTTTATCCATTGATATGCCAATGGACATTTCATTTGCTTCCATTCCTTGTCAGAAATACTGCACCTACATTTTGTACAGCCTGGATGTATCTTTGCCATAATTTTTTTTTTTTTTTACCCTGGTTTACTTGCGTGCAGGGAAATGGTAAGCATATAGGACCAGGAAGCAAGAGGTGTGGATGTTGCACTGGGGTAACACCATCTCATTTACTTGGAGCCTAGATTATCTCATCTATGAAATGGTGATGCTAAGGCCTACTTCAGGGGCCAGCTGAAAAAACCAAATTAGAGATAACTTTCAGACTTCATAGTTGTGTGTCCAGTTTAGTAGCCGCCAGCCACAAGGAGGTGGTGAGTATATGAGAGACAGTTATTTTGAATTAGGATGTGTTTTAAGTGTAAACTGTGCACCAGATTTGAGAAGTTAACCCAGAATAAAAAGAATGGGGACTAAAGAGATAGCTTAGATGGTAAAGCACTTTCAGCATAAGCCTAAAGACCTGCTTTTGATTCCAGAAAACCATGTAAAAAAGCCAGATGTGGTGGTATACACTTGTAAAGCCAAGTGCTGGGGAAACAGAGCTAGGTGGGTCTCTGGAGCAAGCTAACCAGCCTAGACTACTTAACAAGCTCTAGGCCAATGAGAGACTCTGTCTCAGAAAAATCAAGATGGATGAGGAATGAAACCTGACATTGACACCTGGCTTCCACATGCACACGCATATATATACATGTACCCATACAGACATGCAACCCCTTATCCGCCCCCCGATCCATGAATGTAAAATGTTTTGTTAAGAATGTTTTATACTAATTATGTGTGTAAGTAATGACAGTTTGGATATTCAGGTTAAAGAAAATATAACATCAAAATTAACTTCACTCTTTCTTTGTGATGCTACTGGCACATCTGAATTGAAATGATACGTGACTTATTTTACATTTCCACTGGATAGCACTAGTTTGGAGCTCCCTACAGATTTTCAGATCAGCCATACCTTGGCCTCTTCTGCCCCAGTTTAGGGTCTGAAAGGAGGTTCTTTCCCACAAGTCCAGGCCCACAAATGATTTGTATGGCAAGTCTCAGCAGTCTAAATGGGGGATCAATATTTATGGCCTGTGGAAACTTAAACAGGCATAGGGAAGAATAGGCCAGGGTACTGCTGTCAGAAATAGCCTTAACTGTGCAGCCCCTGGCTTCCCCCTGAAAGTGAGGGTTCTAGCATCCCCACTCCACTGGGATTTGTGATTTAGCTTCAAGCTTCCCTGGGACAATAGATTTCTTCATTTCAAAGCCTCCCTATGGAGGCTGAGACTAGGGGTGGGGAGGACCAGCCTTTCCCAGTGTAGGTATCTGAGTATCACTGCTTTTATTATCATAGTTCTTTAGGGAAATACCGTGTATTCATTTAGGATTTAAAAAAAGGACCTCAGGGAGACTTCAGATCTGTTTGGTACTATGTTTAGGTGTAGAATCTCCCTTACCCTCTAAAAAATGGGGCACAGGAGAAAAGTTTGTATTTTGCAGCTGGAAAGGGCCTTTTGTGTGCACACCCCTCCCTTTCCCCCTATTTTATCTCCTGACTGATAGGGTATTCAGGGAACAGAAGTGTTCAACACAGAAATAGAGATAAGTTCAAAGTTGAAGCCACCAAATGAAAAAAACACATGATTGGAGGCTGAGGTGTGTGTAGGGAGGGGACTCTGACCTCTCTGCCCTCCCCTGCTTCTGCTCTGTCAAGTGACTTGTGGCTGTTAGCTAATGCTCCACACAGAGCTCTATGTGCAGGCCCAGAGGCTCCCACTCCTCTGACTTTTCCAATAGACCCTCTGGCTGCTCCAGCTTTGCTGAGTGTCACACAGGTATTCTGTCACAGTAAGTACTCTGATCTGGGGTCTAAGTGGTTTCTGAGATATGTTCCCACTGTTTCTTGCCTTTACTCACTTATTGCTAGGGTGGTGATCTCTGCAGGATGGAGTCACAGAAGCAGGAGAAGGCTGGGTGACAGGGGATACAAGCTCTACCTGGGATGTCTTCATCCACCTCTCTGGAGTTTGGTGGGAGGTGGGGAAGGGCTCTGTCTGGATGTGGTCTTTGCATCTTTGCAGGAAGAGGGAGGTACAGGGTTGTCGTGAGGCTCAAATGAAGTCCTGGCTGTGAAAATCATCAGTAAAGGGCTGTTTTAATTCTGGGTTCTCTTTTCTTCCCCTGCAGCAAATAAATAACTTCATTATTTAATGAGCAAATTTCCAGTTGTTTCATGTGTCTTTGTGTGTGGCATGCATGCGTATGTGTGTGAATGTTTGTGTATGTGTAGAGGCCCAAGGGTGACATCATAAGTTTTCCTTGATCACTCTCTACCTTGTTTATCGAGGCAAGGTCTCTCAATGGAACCCGGATCCATTATGGCCAGTCAAGCTGGCCAGCTTGTTCCAGTAATTCCTTTTTTCTGCCTTCTGAGCCCTGGAATCACAGGCAGGCTGCCACACCCACCCAACATTGAAGTGGGTTCTGTGGATCTGAACTCTGATCCTCATGCTTGAGTACCTTACCTGTTGAGCCATGTCTCTAGGCCCTTCGGCACAGGGGGAGGCAAAATGCAAAACCACGTTCTATCCTGGAATTTTATGGCAAAAATCAGGCAGTTAAAATATACTGGATACGGGGCTGGAGAGATGCCTCAGCAGTTAAGAACACGGTTGTTCTTGCAGAAGACCCAGGTTTGAATCCTAGAACCCACATGGCAGCTAACAACTGTCCATAATTCCAGTTCCAGGGGATCTGACAGCCTCTTCTGTCCTCCGTGGGCGTTGCATGACATGGGTGCACTTACCTACATGCAGGCAATACATGCATACACATAAAATAAAAAATAAAAAATATTTTAAAAATATACTAGATAAGAGCTATAGTGAGGTATGGCCAAGTGCTACAAGAATACAAAAGAAAGTTCTCTGTCTTGGCCTTAAGAGAGGGCTCCTTGGAGGCAGTGACATCTAAATTGGGGTACAAATTCTCAGTAAATGCTATATATGAGTAAGATATTTAAAATTTCCATGAGCTGTCAGGCTAACTATCCCAGTGTTTAGTGTTCGGTAATCAATTTATAGCTAGGAAACTGGTGCAGAGAGGTTAAGCAATTCCTCAGGGTACCCAGCATGTATGTGGCAGAATTAGCATCCTAGAGTCAGAATCCTAATTTTGTACTCAGATAATTCTCCTGAGATTTGGAGAGCCAGATGACTGTTTGGTCATCTGGCTCTCCAAAGCTGAAGCTGAAGGGGCATAGCTAGGAGAGATTTGGGCTCAGTGCCCTCCAGTTTAATGAGGACATTGTCTATGTCCCTGGGGATCAGTCTGTCAGTCTGAGGCTTCTGGACAAATCCATTGAATATTTCTCTAGTGATGAAGGTCTGCACAAGCAGGAATGAGGCAGGACTGGACAGAATAAGAGGCTGGACTCTGATATAGTCCATCAGAAACCTGACTGATGTCACAAGGCAGTCTGTGATGGGCATGGCCTTCAGAAGAGGCCTGAACTGGGGAGATGTGGCTCAACTATGTACTCTCCTGTCAACGTGTATCCAGAACTGGCTTCCTTAATGTAAGGCTGTGACCTATGGTATGGTAACTCTTCTGCCTGGAGCAGCATGCTTTGGAGAGGAGTTCAGCCGAGAGTGATCAGCATCATCAACACCATGGGGGGTGGAGACATGTTACCCTTGCCCTGGATGGGGAAGACCTGCCACCAGGAAAAGCAGTTAAGGCCAGGTTGCAAGCTGCCAAGTGCACAGTTTGCAGACTCTGAAGATTCCAGATGAGTGTCAGCTTGAGAGGTTCCTGGAAATGGGGCCTCCTGGGGGATGTGCAGAGCTGAGGCAGGAATCCAGGAGGAGGCCTGTGCATGCTGGAGATCAGGGTTGGGGGTGGGGGAATCTCTGTTCCAGAAGAGAGGTCATGGTTAGAGCAAAGTAGGCTAGAGAAACTTATCTGGGGCCACCCCAGGAGGGTTTGGGGCTCCTTGGAATTGGGGGGTTTAGAGGGAAATAGAGGCTTGGCATCATAGAAAGCCTGGTATCTCTTTAGCTGATGTCTTGTAGGAGACTGAGCCTTCAAGTGTCCCAGCTGTGGGAATAGGGAAGGCTGAGACTGGCAGATAAAGTGGGAGTTGCCACCAGTCTCTCTTCATCAAGGAAGTTTCCAGGGTCCCTAACCCAACTGCCTAGGGGTGAGCTGATCTGGCTGCTGCTTCCAACCATGGCTGTTTCCATGGATACATTTCAAGCCTCCGTCTGGTCATCTTGAAAAGCATCAAAAGCAGCAAGCCCCATCCATGCATAATCTTTTGTTAGAGCTCCACAAATAGCTTTTGTTGTAACCCTTCCTCCCATCGTTCCCACCCATCCTCCAAAACCAAAGAAAGTGGCTTAATGGTGGCACAGTCACCAGCAAAAGAAGCCTGATTCTTTTATTTTTATTTTGGAAGTTGGAAGACCTGAGTTTGAAATCCAGCCTTGTCATTTATAAAAGGTGAATAATAATACTCAGGACACAGACTTGTGAGGATGAGATGAGACAAGGCACCTGAAAACACCCAGCACATTGCCTGCCTCCTGATGGGAACTCAAAAACTGCTGGTTTCTCTCCCTTCTCTCTGTTTGTCAGGTGGGCCCCTTGGGCATCCTTTTGCTCCAACAGCACCCCTCGTCTTCATCCTGTGTCTCCTTGAATGTTACATGTCCTTGACATGGAATAAACTTGTCCTTGATGTCAGCTTATTTCCATCATGGCAAACATCAAGCTTGATGCCTACATCCCTGTGACATGTTTCTTGACCTTGGCTTCACCATCTCCCAAGTTTGGAAGGAATCACTTAGAGTGCCTTGAGGGTAAATGGGTCAGTTTCTTTCCCTTCTCAAGACCAGGCTTTGACTGGGAGCTTTCAAAGACACTCAGGGCTAGGGAAGTCCTAGCCTCTGTAGTCTGTCCTAGCAGAGGCTCTGCTGTGGTTTTGCTTAGGTCAATGGACAGTAGATGTCTTAGTGGGCAAGCTTTCATTTTCCCCTGGAGCTGCTTCATTTCACTGAACATCTGCCTTGGCTTCTAGACTTTTCTGTCATCTTAGCATCAGTACTGGTTCACCCATGGGTGTCAGGAGTCCACACTCCCCCTTGCCCACTCAGAGTCTTAGAGTGTGCCAGCCTAATTTATGAAAGGTAGAGGTAGTAGTCGAAAGAGTGGGGAACAGCTGGCTTCTGTCCATGGTCCTTCATGATGGTTTGATGTTGCTGAGCCTTCCTGTTGGAAAACCAATTCTAAGACAGTAAAATGATGTGCATCTGATTAGGGAATCGATCCATCTGGGCCAACTTTGTCTAACTCTTAAGGGCAAAGGGTAGGGGTCTCTAGACTTGGCTTGACAGAGATGCCACCAACCTCATATTACTCACACTTCACAGCCTGCACAGAGCATTTATTTCCAAACTGCCAACAACCAGTGATTTCAGGGTGTAGATATGGCTTGGATTGTGTCTGGAAAGTACCATGCTGGTGTTGGTAGTGCTGGTGTGACAATGACCTTAAGAAGGTGTACATTGCTTTACCCCACATGAGATTCTGCTAGTCCAGGATAGAGTCTTAAAGGGTGGGCCATTTCCTCTTCTTTCTGTTTATCCCAAGATTAAGCAGAAGAACTTATTATAGGTGTCAATCATTTGTGGACGGAACAGAAGAATCCTTGCCAACCTCCCACATAGCATAGTTGGTATATGTAGGGTCTTTGATAAGATCTATTCAAATAAGGCAATTTTAGTTTCCATAGTAGAGTTTATCTTAAAAACAAAATACATTAGTGACATTTAAAGGACCATGCATTTTCTTTTCATGATTCTTATCCTATGGGACAAAGTCTACTTTCTTCTTGGTAATAGGTCTTCCTCCCCCAAGCACACAAGCCATGCGTACAACCTCTGTATCACTAGCCTTTACTCTTTCCAGTTTGCTTTTAAATGCTGTTTTATTGGTTACCAGCCAACCTACAGCCTGAGACTACATCTTGAAATTCATAAGGCCCTTTTGAAGACTTCATTTGCTTCATTGATGCTTAGGGCATTTAGTGTGATAATGTTCTCCTGTTTCATCTTTTGTCTTTTGTCCACTGTTTAACAGCTCCATGGTGTCTATGCCAATGGCAGGGTTTCAGTGGACAGGAGCAAGTGTTTGGAATTCCTTTCGGACAGGGCCTGGCACATAAGTAACAACAATTTGTAGAATGCTTATATAGTTCATAAGGACTTTCTGAGCCACCATGCTATGAGGCAAATATTACTTTAGGGTCTTACTGACTAGTAAAACACATAGTCAAGATTTGAATCCCATGCTCTCACAAACGATCATTACAGTGATATTTATAATCAAAATCAAAACCAAGACCTTTGTCCAGCAGGGTGACTAGTGAATGATAGTGTACTGTACATTTCAGAAAAGCAAGAAGAAAGGATTTTGGGAGCTTTCACCACAAAGAAATAACAAATATTTAAGGAGACAGAGATGCTCACTCTGACTTGAACATTACACAGTTTATTTACACAAGACATCACATGGTGTCCATGGTATACACATTCTATATGTGTCACTTAAACAAATGAAGAGAAGCAAAATGTATACAATGACCCCAAAGGAGGGACTGGTTACATATTGGATGGTCACAGTCATTTGATGAAGCATGATGAAGCCATTAGGAACGAGACATGTAAAGCTAATATGGCAACTTGGACCAGAACTGTCACAGCAATGATACAAAATGAACAAAGAACGAGACATGGAACCCAAAAGTCGTTTGATTGGCAGTGGAACATTAAAAAAAAAAAATTCAGTCAGTGCTCCTGGAATCTTATGTTATTGACAAACCAGAACACAAAATGGTACCCCACCCCCACCCTTGCCAGTCTGCATTTGTGTGGATGAGTGCTGATGAAGTGGGAAGAACTCTTGGCTTGTGGAGAGCTAGTGTGAGTGGGTGAGTCAGGGGAGTGCAGTCTGATGCAGATGATTAAGCCCGAGGCAAATGCAGAATTAAGCAGCTCTGATAACAGAGCCCTTGAGCATCCTTCTTAGAGATTAAACCTTTCAGGCTTTTAGTAGCAGAGAGGTGCTGGGGATCTGAGATAGCTAGCTTAGAAAGGAAGGAAGGGGGGCAGGTATTGGATGGGGACAGCAAGGAAAGTGCATCAGATTCCAGTTAAGGTTCTTTGTTGAAATTGGCTGTTGCCTCAGAAGTGCTAGAAAATGTCCCATTATTTGTAGAGAGAGGATAGTGTGCCTGCCTGCTTCTGTCTTGCTCTTGCTTGCCTTCATACAGGCTAGGTTTTAATGCTGTGTGCTGGCCTGGTCCTCTGGCCCATGTGTGAGTGTTTATCCCTACTTGGTGATCAGTCTGTTTAACATTTGAATGGGCTTCAGAGAAAAGGCTTTCATAAACCTTGCTTGTTGGGGAGACAAAAGCCCAAGTCTCTGCTTTTAGCCTCTCCTCGCACCGTGGATTCTGTCTGTATATGATTTGTGATTTCTTGTGCTAGGCACAATGCTAGATAGACAGGTTATGGTCTTTCTTGGAGCTTACTGTTAAACATAGTTCATTGAATCCAGCTATATAATTTTCAGGGCTCAATGCAAAATGAAACTGTGAGGCTCTCTGTTAAAGTTCTGAGTTTTAGACAATGCTAGATACTAGGTAGCTACACAGGTCACATGGGCAGGAAGCAGGTCCTGTGGTTTCTTGAGGGGATCTTGTATAAGGAAAGGGAGTTGTTCTTTGCTTATTGCCTCTACCTCCTTTTCACTCTGTGTAGGAAAAGAGCAGCCTTGACTCAGTGGGCCTAGATAGATAACAGACCACAGGTAAAAGGAAGATAAGTGAACATTGACTGCTTGACACATACAGCGAAAGCCTGGAAGACTTGCAGAGATTGTTCAACTACTCCAAAAACATCAGAACATAATAGGCTATGATGAGGAGAAGGTGTGCATCCAAAGTTTTGCTCATTAGACAGGCAGAAATATCTGTCTAATGATTGCAGGCCTGAAAGATGGGCCTTGTAGGAAAGCCAGTACTGGGCATGGCCACACATTTACCAGCTTCTGTAGAGCAGTAGACAATTTAACTGAATGTAATAATGGAACCAGGACTCACAAGCTCATGAATAGTTTCATATTTCCTGAAATGTCCCCTGGAAGATTATACTGAGGAGACAAATTCTATCTCTGTTGTGTAATTTGACAAATCAGTTTTGGAAAGACTTCATGTTCATATTGTGAACTTCTTCCTGGAGCTCACATGAAAGACTCCAAGGCAGCTAAGAAGCCCTTTAAACTTTTAACAATAATGTTAAACAATAATTCTAACACCTCATTTAGAAAGTAGTAACTAATAATTCTTTCTCTTTATGCATTATATATGTATATGTATGGGTGTGTAGCCTAGTGTTTCAAGAAACATAAACTGTTAAATTATACAGAATATTTAGTAGTTATAGAAACAATATTGGAGTAAGTAGGAACTAGTGCCTCTGTTTGAAAGTAGATAAACTGAGGCCCTGAGAGGTTAAGAAGGGAATCTAGAATTCCATACCCGTTTAGCAGCAAAGTCAGTCTCCTGTCTCACCATCTCAGTAAATGAGTTCTAAACCAGGTCTGCTTGTAATCCTGTTTGGAAAACAGGACACTCCATTGACAAGGCCCATGCAATAGCTGGAGGCTGACACTCCAGCGTTAAAATGGAGGCGTCAAAAATGCCAGTTTCCCTTTCCTTCTGAGCATTGATACATGATATTAACAGAATGATGAATTCAGGGATGACAGATTTCTACAGGATTCATGTCCTTTCCAGGCCAGCACTCCCTACCATTTGAATCCTTCTACTCTGAAAACTGTCCCTGAGGTTGATGTAAAAGAAAAAGTGATCTTTTCTCCTCACAAATGGAAAAAAAACAACAAACAAACCTCAATAGATCCTCTGTTATGTATCCTTAATTTTTTAACTTAAAAGTTTATTTGTTTTTATTTTATGTGTATTAGTGTTTTACCTGCATGTATATAGGTACACCATATGCATGCAATGCCCATAGAGGACAGATGAGTTTGTTGGATCCCCTGGAACTGGAGTTATGGATGGTTGTTAGTGGCCATGTGGGTGCTGGGAACTGAACCCAGGTTCTCTGAAAGAGCAGCAAGTGCTCTTAACTATCTTTAGCCCTAGCCATCTCTCTAGCCCTAGTTGTTATATATCTTTTAGAGAAAGATAAAAACTTTGGAAAGGTGTACTGTAGAAAAGAACACACTGCTTCTCTTCTTTTATTTAAAAATATTTTTAAAAATTGCATTTATTTTTTATTGTGTATGTGTGTATGTGTGGCAAGTATATGACATGGTGTTCATATGGAAGTCAAAGGACAACTTTCCAGAGTCAGTTCTTGCCTCCCATGGTATGGGAACCTGGGGATGGAACTCAGGTTGTGAGGCTTGGCAGCAAGTACCTTTGCCTGGTGAGCCATTTCACCTGTCCTCTCTTTCCTCTTTAAAGCATGACAGGAATAGAAGACAGAGGCAGGAATGAAAAGACTTGGGTTCTAATTTTGGTTCTGCAGCTGGTGCATGATCTTTGGTGGCTCCTTCCATCTCTGGCCTGCACTTTGCCATCTTAAGGTTAGTGCATAGGGCTAACTTGCGGCACCGAGGGCCTTTATGTCTTTCCTTTGTAATTTGTCCATACCTGTGCCACCTGTATTATCATCTGCCTACTTTTCTTTAAATGAATCCACTCCCTATATATTATTTTACAGGAAACATTATGTACTTCTGCAAATGAAAAGCTAGCATTCTTGCTGTACTGAAGACCTGGAAGGGAGGAGACGAAGAAAGGATTGCTTGTTACATGTATTTCCTCAACTAAAAGATTTTAAATCAAACAAAAAACAAAAGCAAATGCAGCGTAATTTGTAAAATAAATGACCCTTTCCCTACCTCAACACTTTCATCTATCAATGATACTAGATGTTTGGAAAAGGACCTCTAAGCCTTAAAGGTTTTGGTTCAGATGATGTTTCAAATTCAAACAATGATACTTTAACAAATTTGTCCCTTGCCCCCAACATACTTTTTTAATTTAAAAAATTTTTTTGAGAAGCTAGGTGTGGTAGCACATGCCTACAGTCTCAGTTTTGGAGGTGGAAGCAGGCAGATGCAAAGTTCAAGGTCAACTTTGACTACATATTGAGTTGGTGGCTAGCCTGGATTATATGATACCCTGTCTCAAACAAAACAGAAAAAAACCAAAACTCAAACCAAAAGAAAAAAAACCCCAAAACAAACACAAACAAAACAACCAAACTTGGTAATAAATCAATAATTTTTTTGAGATGAAGTCTTACCATGTAGCCCATGCTGGCCCGAACCTTGTTATATATCCCAGGCTTTTCTGGAACTCATGATCTTCTAGCCTCTACTTCCCAAGTGCTGCGATTAAAGGCATATACCACCTCCCCCAGAGAGCCACACATCTTGATAGGTCACAGTCTAATTTTCGTTGTCACATGGTAGCCATGGAAATGCTCCCTCCTCCAACTTTGGTGGCCCTTCATGGGTAGCCCCAGGGCCTATGCCTTGTTTCTAGGAGGACCTGCCATCCTGGTAGGTGTCTCAGCCAAATACATGGCTGTCTAAGTTATTTTAGGTTGGGGTTCTTAAAAGTAGAATCCGATATAGGTCTTCCAGAAGACCTTGGGGAGGTGAGATGTAGGTGTAGACTAATTCTCAGGTCATATAGCCAAGTGGTGATAAAGCCCAGCCCAGAACCCAGGATTCAAGACTTAGGGCATTGTTCATTTTTCTCCATGGAAACTCATTAAAACAAGAAGACAGGGGTGCCATCAACCAGGATATGAATAAAATAAGTGATGTGTTGCAGAGGACAGTGTTGGTACCCTGTCCAAATTCACCTCTCTAGGCTGTGTACCCATTTCCTCACCCACCAAAATGAGGATCTCTTAAGAGATCTCTCAAGAGATCTCTAGCCCTGCTCAGCTCAGATTGTGTACCCTTAGTCATTCTGGCCTGAGTAAGGAGAACTGGCAGTGGAGCCATGCCTCCCTGTGGGACTGACAGGCCCTGAAACTCAGAAATCTCCTCTCTGATCTCCAGGCTGTGTGAGTCAACAGTAAGACTAGATAGCTCTTACTGAGCCCTTCGGTGCAAGGTGCTTCAGACCTCAGCTCACCGAATCCATCCACCAACCTTAGGAGTAGGGTTTGTTCCTGTTATGCAGATGAGGAATCTGAGAGTCAGAAACATGGAGTAATTTTCCTGGTCCACAGCTGTTAAATCCCAGTCACAGTCTGCTACATTCCAGCTAACCATTTACCCTACTACCTCTTGAAAAAGAATTTGTAAGAATCTCTTGCTTCATTGGGACTCTCATTTGGGATCCAGAGACCAGTGGGTCCTATCCCTATTCCACGTACCCTATACCTTTCTTTTTCCTAGTTCTCTTTTGGGTA
Source organism: Nannospalax galili (assembly GCF_000622305.1). NCBI lineage: Eukaryota > Metazoa > Chordata > Mammalia > Rodentia > Spalacidae > Nannospalax > Nannospalax galili. The sequence goes on along the minus strand of NW_008357033.1, from coordinate 3,555,775 downwards.
GAATAGGTTGTCATTCCCCTCAGAGCCTTGTCACTGTGAAGTAAGCAAAAGAAGGTGGAGGGCCAGGAGGACCAAAGTCAGCTTTGCATTTAGCATGTTGTTTGGGATGAAGATGCACATGGGATGTGATAGAGAAAGAAGGCTGGGAATGAGCACTCTGTGGGGATGCCTCTTAGGGACTGTTGTGCTGCTTGTTGTCACCATCCCAGCAATGTCAGGAGTCATGGGATTTGTCCTTGGGCTTGGCAACAAGTTGGATCAACTTAACCCAGAAGCCACAGCACTCTGTGATGTCTGGAGAGGCCACAGTTCACAATGACTCCTTGCTGGAAGTGCAGAAAGTGTCACTGGCCCCAGCCAAGGGGAAATTTTCTGTGTAGACCAGAAAACCCTTGTTTCTCACCATTTAATTCCCTGATGCACCCCACTCCAGGATCTCAGGATCATAGTGTCTCCTCCCAGTGCCAGACCCAAGCCCCCATCTTGATGTCTGAAATCTCCTTGTATGTCTGTAGTTTCTTTAGCCTCTGCTACCCAACCCAGTATGGCCTTCATCTGCTATTCACAGAGCCACTAATGCCTTTCTTGTGATTCTGCCAGTGAAGAAATCAAGGTCAGGGAGACTGACCAAGCATACCTCCTCTCAGGAGCTTTTAAGGAGGAGCAATTGATGGTAGTGATCATTGAGGGGCAGAAGACCGAAAGGATGGCTTCCAGGAGAGAAAAAAGAATGGCTGAAGTACCATTCTCAGCCCTGATTTGCTGAAGTGACTACAGTGAAAGAAGTCAAGGGGACTTAGGAGTTAGGACAGCCCCAAACCTTACATTCTCCCCCGGAATTGCTCACTGCAGTGCCTGGCCCCTTATCCATCCAGTTTCCCTGGCCAGAAATCTGGAATCATGCTCCCTACCCCCTGTAGTGTAACCAGTTATCAAAGCCTTCTGGCAGCATCTTTTGGCCATCTCTTGAATTCAGTTCTCCTCTCGAACATCTGCCTGTATCAGGGGCTCACCAACTCTCAGCTAGACTGATCTGCACTCGCCCCCGGCTTGGTCTCCTTGCTTCAGCTCTTTCCCTTCCCTCCACCCATCCCTGCCTGGAGTCTAAAGAATTTTCCAGAAATAGTCATTTGACTTTGGCATGCCAACCCCGGGTTGTGGGATACCATTTTACAAAGTATTGTAGCCACAGAAGCTCCCCTGAGCCTTGGTGTCCAGAGATTTTATTTGGGGGTCAGTCACAGAGGTGTGCATCACTCATCTCATTGATCTGAAATACTTAGTTCTGTCTGGCATGACGGTGCATTTAATCCCAGCACTCAGGAGGCAGAAACAGGTGTATCTCTGTGAGATTAAGGCCAGCCTAGTCTACAGGGAGTTCCAGGCCAACTGTGGCTATAGGGAGACCCTGTCTCAGAAAGACAACAACAACAAAAACTTAGTCCCTAGTCCCTAGCAGTTTCTAGTGCTCTCAGAGAACAAGCTGACATAGCATAGCCTAGGATCCCAGGCAAACAAGAGCAGGCCTTTCCCTTGAATCTCAGTGTTAGCATGAGCTACCTGGTGTGACCCAAATTCCAGGGATACAAGGACACTGTAACAGGCAAGAGTCTTTCCAGGGCTCAGAGGTTGCATCCAGAGAGCAGATCGAGGTCCAGTCCTTTTCTTTGGAATGTGCAGGGTTTGAGGACCCCAAACCTGTGGGTTGACCCTTCCTCACATGTTTTCCAGCCTCACATCTAACAGTCTCTAACGTACCTGACATTCCAGCTGTATCATTTAGCCTACACCCTATTTCTTTTCATTACTGCTCTTTCTGCCTGTAATTCCTTTCCATCTTCCTTTCTGTAATCTGGTAAAAGAGCTTTCTCTCATCCTCAAGTTCCCAGGGAAGCATCCCTTTCTTGGAAGCCTTTCCTTACCCTTGTAGGCAGACTCTACCTTTCCACTTCCTGTGTGCCCCAAGCACTCTGTCAGTGCCTCTCATCTTCATTGGGTCATTTTATATTTGGTGAATAGGTTGCATGTCTTATTTCCCATGCAATAGACTACACCATCATTTAGTGTGGGGAACACACACTGCATTAGAAAAGCTTCTTTATGTCGTTGTGACAGCAATGCCTGCTGGTGATAGAGCAATATGGGCAGCACATTCATTTTCAACCTTGTCTCCGCAGTACTCTCCACACGTTAATCATAATAGTCCTAATGACCATGTGGGCTGGCTATGGCTCTATCTCCATATCGTGCCTACTGTGTAAATCTCTCTGAGGCTGGGAACCTGGGTGGCTCCACACGTGTGCTCACGCCTGTCCTCCAGAGACACATGGGTGGACTAGGGTACAAAGGCCAGAGTACAGAGTGCAGAATGTGGACATGGTGTGGGCCAGAAATGCTGATTCTTGGGCTTGACCTTGAAAAAAATTTAGGATTTTACTTAGGGACTAAAAGGCAGAACTTTCTAGGCCAAGGTTATGGAGAAAAGGGTGACTGGTAGAGCCTGAAGTGATGGGCTCCCCTGTCCCCAGGATCCCCACCTCCAAATGTGACACATGACTAGATTCCCCTTTGTTTCTAGTCAGAGGCTGACCTTGCTGAACCTCTGGTCACAAGTTCTGTTTTGGTCATAAGGCTTCTTTGGATTTTTTTTGTCATTTGGCCCTGGATATGTGTGAAATTCTCATTGAAGCTCTAAATAGCAAGCTGATTAAAGCTGATTGAAACAAACAAAAAATGGGGAAATGTGAGCTAATGCAGATGTCAAGTGACCCCAGGTGGCTTCAGTGTGTGCCAGCTTGAAGCCTATAAATACATGGATGGGTGCCTCTCTCTCTTCAAAAGCAGCAAGCCCTGGGGCCAGGAGCCAGTCTGTGATATTCCATGATGCTACAGTTGTGGTTCTAGGGCACTGTTTGAACAAATGGGACCTTTGGGGATCAACCTGCCTTACTTGACACCCTACTGAGGTCTGTATATCATTGCTGAGCCCAGTGTTCTGAGTCCTGCCCAGGCACCTGTCTTGCTTCCCATCCTCTCCACCCTGAACTGCTACTTCTGTCATGGTAACTGGGACTTTTCAGACCTTATTCTATGACATTTAGGGGTGTTGAGAAGACAACCAGGCTTCATGGGGTATTTTATTCAATGCGAGTGAGCTATATTTGTGTTGATGAAATTTCCAGAGTCTTCCATTGATTGAGGATGCTTCCAAATCCAGTTTTTGTCTTCTCTAAGGTTTACCCTCTCACTATATTTAAATCCCCACCTTGCCATGTCCTGGAGAGGGAGTCTTAGGCAGATTACTTATCCTCTGTCACATGTCAGCTTTATCTGTGAAGTAGGAGTGGCCATATGACCTTGCTTGGTATCTCGGCAGGATCAGATGGGGGGAGTACCAAATCACACATAGCACATAGTAAACATTTAGAAATGGTTATGAAGATTGTGATTGTGCTTTCAGATCCATCTCCTATCTTAAACTCAAGGTTGTAGAACAGTGTGAGGGAGAACTGGGTGTGACCGCTGTTGTTTCCGTCAGTTCCGGGATGTTTTATTAAATCAATTTCTTCCTCTTGGTTCTTAACTTGGTGAGAGTAAATTGACAGGGTGGATAAGATGAGAGACAAGAAGAACATGAAGGATGGTGACCAGCTAGATTTTCTCACTCATTTCCCACTGGACCCAGATAAGCTGTCAGCATCTTGTAAACACAGCCCTTTAGGAAGCCATGGGAAATTGAGGTAAACCAGGTACCAGCAATGCACATGTATAATCCCAGCACTCAAGAGGTGGAGGTAGGAGGATCAGGAATTAAAGGCCAGCCTCAGCCTTTGAGACAGGGTCTTGTAGTCCAGACCAGCCTCATCTTACCTGGCTTTCCTCTCCTTTTTTTTTTGTCCCTGGCAGACATAAGCAATCAATCATGACAAAGTTAGTAAACTTAGACCCTGCCTAACAATCCCCAATATGTCAGCCACTACCATAAATCATAGTTGACACATGAAATAAAATCTGTGTGCCATCATGAATTAAAATATATATAGTATCTGCTGTAACAAATAAATATCAAAATCTCAGAAGTTAGCATGATAAAAGTTTTAAATAAACTCATTTTAAATTGGTGAGGAAGATTTGCTCTATACGGCCACCCAGAGACCCAAGCTGCTTCTATCTGGTGACTTGGCCCTTCCTCAAGGTCTGTAGAATCTTCCCATTCAGCTGTAGAAGGGAAAGAGACAGGATAACACCTGAGCATTCTTTATGTGCTGGGCCTGGAGGGGACTCTCCCTATTGTGCTATCATTGGCCAGAATTCAGGCACATGACCACACCTGCAAGGAAGGCTGGGAAATGCAGCCTAGCTGTGTAAAAAGGGAGGGACTACAAACAGTGGTGGACTCTAGCAATTTCTGCAGTGTACACGAAAATAATAGGAGACTTCTCTGAAGGGTTGTTATTGGAGATGACTTTCAGAAGCTCTTTGAGAGCTGTGCAGGGTGTAGATTGACCTTGTTACCAAATCGGGAGGAGGAAGGCGCTACAGACAGAAGAGCAGAGCTGGATCAGTCTGTTTCTGTTAAGACAGAAAAAAAAAAAATGCATGATGCTGGGAACTTATGAAGAAAAAAGTATGTGTCAAGGTCATAGTTCTGTAGGTTCAAGGCTACCTGCCTCAGTGTGACTCTGGTGAGAGCCTCATGGTGGATGGCATCACAATGGCAGAGTGAGTGTGAGAGGAAGAGCTCATAATACCGGACAGAACACCAGAGAGTGTGTGTGTGGGGGGGCTTTTTTATAACAACTCACTCTTTTTTAAAATGAATATTTTTATAAATTCCTTGGGAATTTCATATAATCATATTTATTCCTAACTCCTCCCAGGTCTACCACCACCTTCCTATCCCTCCCCCACAACTCTGTAGTTTTTTTTTTTTAATTTGATAACCAATAGACTCTAATCTGTATTGTCTATATACTTCTGGATATGAGGCCATCCACTGGGGCACAGTTGACCTACCAGGAGCCATGCCTTTAAAGAAAACCAAGTCTCTATCCCCTAGAAGCTACCAGTCGTCCATAGCTTCTCAGTTGGGGGTGGGGCTAATGAACGCCTTCCCCCTTCATGCTAAACTGTTGACTGACTTTATCTTGGGCAGGTCTTGTGCAGGCAAATAAAGCTGTTGTGAGTTCGTGAGTACAGCAGTCCTGTCATATCCAGAAGGCACTGTTTTGCTCTGATCCTCTCCAACCTCTGTGTCCTATAACATTTCTGATGTGATGGTCCCTGAGCCTTGGGGGAGGGGAATGGTGGTGCTGGTATAGAATTACCATTTGTGGCTGAGCACTCCACAGTCACTTATTCTCTGCAATTTGACCAGTTGTGAGTTTCTGTGTTAACCATCCTTTGCTGCACAAAGAAACTTCTCTGATGGGTCTGAAAGCTACACTAATCCTGGTTCAGGCCTGGTCCACAGTAGTGACCCCCCCCCCTTGTCCTTTAAGGACAATAGTGCTCTGCTCTGCTCACTAATGGTCAACAGGCTCCTGGTACTTGGCTCACTAAGAGTTAACAGACTTCTTCAGACTTTGTTGATGCTTGAGGAGGGGAGAATTGAGGCTTAAGGGGGGAGAGTCTGCTCCCAGGAGTATTCTGGGAGCAGACCAATTAGACAGCTGTTGCTGGAATGCCAGGACAGGTTGTCTGTCCCTTTATGTTTCTGCATACATCAAAGGAGGTCTGTTACTAGGCCAGTGGCTACAGCCTTGTGCCTTGTGCACACTGTGCTGTTCTTACTATTCTGATGGGAAAATTCCTACGTGTTTTGCACTAATTACGTACTTATCATAGTCACTCTGTGTGAATGTCAAACACTGAGCTTCCAATAAAGACCCTCAGGGAGGCAGTGAAAGTGCTCTTGAGCTGGCACAAGCCAAGGGTCTCCTGGTCTGATTTCAGTTTTTCAGGAATGGACAGTGCACCAGGCATCTACAGTCCACCCTCTGGGTGTGTAGCAGCCACTGAAGCCACTGGGAGATGTGCTACTTTGACAACTCATTCTTGAGAGAGGTAATTCAGGGTTCCATGGTAACAACATTAATCCCTTCTGAGGGCCCGTTCCAAAGAACCTCCCACTAGACCCCAACTTCAAAAGCTCCCAGACCTTTTAATATTGCCACATTAAGGACAAAGCTTTTAAACACATAAATCTTTGGGACTGCACTAGACCAAAACTACATGTACTCCATAGCAAGGTGGAAACCATTCAGCCTTGTCCAAGAAGAGAAAGTTGATGAGATTAGCTGTGCTAATCTCTGGGTGGATGGGACTGAATTAGTTTGGGTCCTTGGTGGTGATGATATATTCTTTATGTGGCAGAAATATAGACAAGTATTTTGTTTCCAGGAAAAGCTAAAATAAATAAATAGATGGAAAAGGATCCTTGTTTTAGTTATTTTGTTGCTAGAACAAAATACCTGCCAAAAGCAACTTAAAGAAGGAAGTGTTCATTTTGGCTCACAGTTCACCACGGCAGGGAAGGCAGTGTGGCAGGAGTGAGAGGCAGCTGGCCATATTGCATCCATAGTCTGAAAGCAGAGAGATGAATATTGGTGTTCAGCTTGCTTTCTCCTTTTTCATTTAGTCTGGGACCTCAGCCCATGGGACAGTGCTCCCCACATTCAAAGTGGGTCTTCCTTCCTCAGTTAAACCTTTCTGGAATCACCTTCATAGGCATATCCAGTGAGTTTCCATGGTGATTTTAAATTCCAATCAGTTGACAATGAAGATGTACCATCACAACCCTGTAGCAGTTCACTTGTCTGATTCTTTCAGCTTCTGGTCCCCCCTACCTTTTTGGTCATTTTTTTCAGTGAACCCAGTGGCCTATTTAGAATCACTACCCCTTTCCAAATTTCTTTAGTGGTGAGAAGAGAATCCCCAGTGAGAAGAGGGCAGACCTAGGAGCCAGAGCAGAGTTCTTAGGCCATTTTTGCATCTATCCCTATTTGCATTTATTATCATGCACTAATTATTCACCGAGAGCCTTGCCCTTTGTGGGCTCCCAGTGTCGGCTTGCATTAATTTACGTTGCTTTTGAAAAGCAATCAAGGAGGGAATTAAGTGATCATACATCAAAGGGAAAAAATGTGCTCTGCTGTAAATGGCCTTGTCAAGCTACCCAGGAACCACAGGCAGATCCGCCTGAGTTCTCCCAGCCTCTGTGGTCCTGGTCGCCTCATCGTTTGTCAGCATCTCCATGGATGAAGAGGAGGCAGAGGATTGCTGGACTGAGCAGGACTCCGTCCTTCTCTTTAGCCTTGGTTTCCTCATTTAGACAATGAAAAGGTAGATCAGATGATATTTTACAACCTCCCTCTAGGCCTACCCTCAGCCAGTCTTTTTGAAGACTTCTAATTCTGTATCATCACAAATGGAGACAATCATTACCTGCTAATCTGGAAAAGTTACCTTGTGCAGTCTTCCCTGGGGCATTATTAGGACTATGAAAGGGAATTAATGTTTTCAATTCTCTCTCCTGCTGTAGTTATTCAGTGCTCTTAATACAAGCTGCGGGTTCCCCAACTCTGTTTTCTCTGGGTTCCTCTGACAGTGGGTTGATTGCTGGTTGAGTATGAGGTTTGACTGAGGACCTGAGTTCTGTTTTTGTAGTGACTGAAAGTCTGAGGGTGCATTGAGGATGTCACAGATTGACTACACCACATCTTATGTGGCTTGCATGAGATTACCTGAGGAGCACACACATCCAGTGAGATGAGCGGAAGCTGAGGAGAGAGAGGGCCTGATAGATCAAAGAGGTTAGCAGAGAAAAAGATGACAGGGAGCACACCCTGTCAACAGGAGTGACAGAGAGGAAGAAGCCATGGTTTAGAGCAATGTGGGCTGTGGGTGGGGACACAGAGGGTGGTGGGAAAGAGATGGTGGTGGCTGCTGGAGCTGCATGGGAGAGAGAAGAGCAGGTAGGAGGAGCTGCTGCATTGGTTAAGAGGTGACAGGGGAGAGAATGAATGCCAAACACTTAGCACTGGGTTTGCTCATGTGTTGGTGTAGTTCTCCCTTAATTACCTTCCATCTACCCTCAATTACTGGTGACAATGATTAAATCCCACCCCCAACCCCTTCCTCAGTTAATCTATACACTGTGCCACCTCTCTGGGACTTTTAATCTTAATATTGCCTTTTAGAAAGATTGCTATGAAAGTGCTATCTGCTGAAGAAAAAGTATGATATAAGAAGAATTTAGTGTTTGCTTGCTATAGGAAGGGCTAATTAACCTTGCTCTGGTCTGGGGCTGTCAGAATAACAAGCTGCTCCTCTGTAGGGCACTCATGTCCCCGATGTTTATTCAAGAGCAGCTTATCGATTGGACTGACTCAGATTGAGTAGATTTCAATAACTGGAAATAAGAATCTACCCTGGGCCACCTAAGGATGCAAGATGATCATTCCCAGGACCAGAGGACCTGCTTGAGTATTGGGAGAAGAGCCCAGCCTGCTCCATTCTTAGATCTCCTTCTCTGTAAAATGGGGTGATCTTAGTTGGTAAGATATGAGGACCGAATGTGGTTTTATATCTCAAGGACTTAGTATGGTACTGTTGCCAAAATTCCTTCCCTGGGGGAGATGTGAACAGTGTCTATTCCCCAGCCTCCAACCAAAATTTGAGTCCACCACAGTTCTCCCTGGAGAACCAATAGTTTGTTGGGCTTACTTACAGAGCATGGTGAAGGGTTACTGACAGGAGTGTGGGTGACCCCAAAGCAGTTGCACTGGAAAGCCTTCACCCAGCATGAGTGATGACTTCCCCATAGCCAAATAGATGGAGCCCTCTTCCCCTAGTCTTCTCTAGCCTATACATTTTAGCATCTGCCCAAACCCCAAGGCCGTATGCAATTAGGGGAAAATTGCAGACAGATGGCTGGAAGGAGTGGCCAGAATATAAGGTGATGAGCCAGTGACCCTCCCCAACCCTCCTACTCTGAGGGAATGTCAAAAGTCCAAGACCAGATAGTGATGGACTCTCACAAGCAAGCACAGCTGATCTCATGAAGATGGTAGCAGTTTAGCTCAGAGAATAGAGCCTTATATACTCAACAGCAGGTGGCATTAAGAATACAACCAGCAAGCATATATGGAGTGCCCCCGGTGCTGTCACATGATGAGTAGCCCAGCACCCCTCCTCTGGAGGCATTGGCAATGTAACAATGAAAACAGACTCATCACTGTTTGACCTCCATTATCTGTAGGATTTGTACTTGCAGAGTCAACTGACCTTGGACCAAAAATATTTGAAAAAAAAAAAGTGTCAATACTGGGCCTGGCCAGACTCAGTTCCTTGTCAACATTTCCTGAGCAATATGGTACAGTGACTACTGGTATCCCATTTGTATGTATCAGATAAAAGTAATATAGAGGAGATTAAAAGTCTATAGGATGATAAGTGTGCGACTTCTACACAAATACCACATCAACCGTTCCCTGGTGGTCTAGTGGTTAGGATTCAGCACTCCCACACAAATACCACATCATTTTCTATAAGGGACTTGCACAACCATGGATGTGTGCACGCGCGCGCATGTGTGTGTGTGTGTGCGCGCACGCGCGCTTCCCTTCTCCACAGGACAGGAGGATCAGGGATGAATGTCTTTAGGAAATAACCACAGGGAATACATACTATAACCGAGGGGCACTCAGGGTACCATGAGACAGGAGAGGAGAAGATGGATTCTCTCTGGGAAAGACAGTGAAGGCATTTCTTGGAGGAGTCTTAAAACCTAGGCCTTGATGGCCAGAAGAGTAGAGAAAGGCATGGGAGACTGAGAACCCAGAGGCAATGGGGTTTCAGACCGCTTGGTGTTTTTTGAGGTAGCATGACTAGCACAGTACAGCCCGAGTCAAATGGGATTTGGTGGTTGTTAGCAACTGACTTCCTTAGAATTTGAGAAGGGTGGTGTGTCTGGAGAATGCTGAGCTGTCTGGTTTGGCCATAAGAAGAGTTCTGCCAGTACTGCACCTTGTTAACTTGTGCCCTTGCCTACTGCCTGCCCCTTCATCCAGTGCTCCTGGGAGCTTTTGAGAAGAATCAAGCTTGGAACCTAAGCTCTTTTTTGTTTTTAAAAAAGTTGAAAAAAAATTGGGAACATATGTTTATTTTGTGTGTGGGGGGGGCCCTTTGTACATACACATGTGTCATGACACGTGTGCGGAGGTCAGAGGACAACTTGCAGGAGTCAGTTCTCTCCTTCCACCATGTCAGTCCCAGGGATAGAGCTCAGGTTATCAAGGTTGGCTGCAAAGTCCCTTACCTACTAAGCCATCTTGCCGACCCACACCGAAGCTCTTTGCAGTTTGTGTCCATGCTTTATTCCTCTCATCTCCTGCATCAGAATTTCTCAACATTTGTCAGGTGACCCCCTTGTAAGTGGGGTGTAAGTTATTGATTCACCTGCCTTTCCTGCAGTCAATCCCATTCACACATGATCCCTGCTTCTGGAGCCCAGACTGACTAGTGAGTGGGTCTGGAAAATGCCTAGACCAGGTAGATAGAGGATGGAGATGTTCAACCTGCTGAAAAAGGCATATGGTAGTTAAGGGTGCTCAGCCTGTTAGGGCAGCTGGGCATCCAGGCAGGCAGAGGAGTCAGCAGTGCTTTTGAAACCACACATGTCCAGAAGGTAGATGGAATACTGCAAAAGGGAGTTTGGGGCTGGGGCCCTTGGGAATCATGGGAAGACTGTAGTCTGGGAAGGGAGAAGAAAGTAAGGTACGCAAAGATGGTGATTTACATTCAGACACCATACCAGGACTGAGGAAGGAGCTAGGGTCTTGGTTGCTCAATGTGGAAGATGCAGGGTGGTGTCCAGACTCATTTAGACCTTTTGCCTGGTAGGTTGGTTTTAGAGGCAGGGAAGAGGCTTTTGGGAGGAGACATGCAAGCATGAGGAGCCAGGCTGCTGGGTCCCTCCTTCTTCTAAACTTTCCTGTAAAGCAGCTAACCAGCTCTTTAACCATTCATATGAGTCTTAGCTTCAATGCCTTTTACACAGGAACTCTGCCTGACTCCCACTCAGGGCCATAACTGCTGAGGGCTGGAGCTATGGCTGCGGATCTGATAATAACAGTGGCATTCCCCAGAGCAACGTATGTCTTTGTGTGGATGCTTGGAGATTTACATGGACAGTCATCAAGCCTCATGGCAAAACCTCAAGATCACGTTTTCCTGTTTGATGAAGAAACAGAAGCTTAAAGGATTTAAAACCTGGTGCTAAAAGGTCCAGCCAGCACCTGCTGTCGTCAGATTTGTATCTAGTCTCATGTAAAATCTGCACATTTATTTATTTGTTGTTGGTGGGTTTTTGTTTTGTTGCTGTTGGTGTTGTTATTGTTTTGAGACAGGGTCTCCCTGTAGCCCCAACTGGTATGAAACTCACTATGTAGACGAGGCTGGCCTTGGTCTCACAGAGATTCACCTGCCTTTGCCTCCTAAGTGCTGGGATTAAAGGCCTGTGATACCATACCCAGCTTTATTTTTGGTGTTTTGAAACAGGATCTTTTAGCCTGGGCTTGCCGTGAACTCCATATCTTGCTGCCTCTATCTCCTGAGTGCTGGGATAACAGGCATGCACTACTGTGCCTGCCTCCAAAGTCTGTACTTTTGATTCCTGTGCTATGCCGTGAAACAACATCATTTCAGTCCATGGAAACCAGTATTGGTTGAGCCTTGACTGCAAGGTGCATTACTGTGCTTCTTGCCATGGCACCTGGCAACACTTGCTCCATTCCCTCGGTAGGTGAATGAAATGATGGATTGAATGGGACGAGGTTGAGGATACAGGTAGCACAGGGGCACTGGTATAACTCCTTTTTCTTCCTTCAGCCTCTTTGGAGAGAGGACTCCTGAGAGCAGATGGAAATGTCTGCAGAAAGTGTTTTTCAGACTGCCCCAGAAAGCATTCTGCCTGGCAACAAAGAGCCTTTCAGAACACAGCTCCTAGAGGAGGCAGGAGCTTGCAAGCGGAGAACTGAGGAGCTGGGATCCTCCTGCACAAAAGAGGCAAGCTGCAGAGGATTGAGTTTCAGCTCTGGGTACAGCTCGAGGGGCTGTGGGGGCTGCGCTGGGGGTGGGGGTTAGGGCTGCTGAGGGCCAGGAGAGCTTTAAGCAAACATTACAGTGAGTATTGCATCTGTGATAGGAAATTTGTGCTTTAGCATGATAGCACAACCGTGGGGGTGTGGAAGGATATGCTCAACTTGTTTCCTAGAGAGGTATGTGCTTGAATTAAGAATTGTTTAAAATTATAAAAACAATACAAGCAGGCTATAAGTGTTCAATTATTCCAGAGGTGTAGAAGTTGAAGGCCCTTGTTATCAACTGTAAATCATCCCTGTTAACGTTTTAGAGTGAATTCTCTCAGGTTTGAGTACATGATGGGTTGGCCTCATTGCTTTTGGGTCTGTGGTGAGGCCCTCATGGCAGGAGTTCTTGGTAGAGAGCAAAACCAATCATTATCTCACACTCAGGAAGTAAAAGAGAGAAAGAGGAGAGGCCTGTGGTCCTGTAACCCCCTTTAAGTACATATACTCAGTGACTGTAGGACCTCCTAAAGATTCTATTACTTCCCAATAGCACCATCCTGGGGACTAAAGCTTAAATACATGAACTTTTGGGGGACGTTTATGATCCAAATTACAACAGAAGAGCTACTGTAGCAAAACACCCATGGTAGTAAGACGACACCTGCTGTAGCAAGACACCTGCTGTAGCAAGACACCTGCTGTAGCAAGGCACCCACTGTAGTAAGATGCCCACTGTTAAGACACGAGCTGTAGTAAGATACCTGCTGTAGCAAAATACCCACTGTAGTATAGACACCGACTGTAGTAAGACACCTGCTATAAGAAAGCACCTGCTGTAGCAAGACACTTCCTGAAGAGGCATTGTAGGAAGGTACTGCTATAGCATAACAGACACCTGCTGTAGCAAGACACCCAAACTTCTTGGCTTAAAACCAACAGAAATGTCTTGCGTCACAGCTCTGGATGCTGGAAGTCTGAAACAGGTGTCAGCTGGGCCACATTCTTGGGGATGGCTCTGGGGAGAATCCCCCCTTGCATCTTACAGCCTCTGGTATGTGCTGGCAGTCCCTGGACTTCATGGTGTGCAGCTGCCTCTTTCTAGTGCATGGCCATTTTCTCCCAGTGATTTCACATCAACTTTCTTCTTTGCTTATCTGAGGGTTCAGTCAGGTTAGAACAGGACCTACCTTGATGACTTCATTTTATCTTGATTATCTACATAAGATCTATGATAAATTAGGTCACATTTAGAGTTATTGGGAATCAGGATTTCCATCTATCTTTGGAGGGCACAATGCAATATTTTAAAATATGGAGATTATTCTGGATTACCTGGTAGGGCCACACTAGGTATCTGGACCCTTAAAAGTTTAGAACTTTTTCTGGCTGGATGCAGAAGAGAAGGGTACTAGATGGGTGTGGTGGTTGACATTTGTTGTCCCAGGGCTTGGGAAACTGAGGCAGGAGGATTTTGAGTTGGGGGCTAGCTTGGTGTTGGGGCTATATAGTAAGACTCTGTCTCAACAAATAAGAGTAGTAGGAGGAGGAAGAAGAGGAGAAATAAGATGATGAAGATAGGAAGGAGGAAGAGGAGCAGAGGAAATAGAAAGAAGAGGAAGGGAACGAGAGAAAAGAAAGATGAGGGAGAGGAGGAGGAGAAGGAAGAAGAAGAGGAGAAAGGGGTCCTGGAAGGAAAAGTTAGCAGGCTACATGTACCCCATCCTTGGTTCTGAGATGTAGCGGTCACTTGCAAAGAGTAGAGAAAGGCCCGAGGAGCCAAGGGCGTCCTTCCCAAGCAGACAGCCAGGGAATAGGGACCTCAGGTAGAAAGGAACTAGATTCTGCAATAACCACAATTGACCAAGAAGACTGTTCTTTCAGAATCTTCCATTAAGACCTCAGTCAGATGTCAACTTGATTTTAGCAGTGATTTAACTAGCTACATCCATCTGGAGCAATGACCCATAGAACTGAGAAATAAGTCTGAACTGTATTAAGTTCCAAGTTTGTGGAAATTTGGTCCAGAGCAACAGAAAATGAACACAGTTACCTTCCCCTTTAACTGGTCCTTCCATCCCTTAAGTCAAAGAAATAGTCAACATTACGAGCTTATGGGGGCCTCATGTCCACTGTCTTTTGTCTTTGAATAATGTCACCCACCAGCATAGCATCTGACATTTCCTGCTGCATTTCATACATAATTTCGTTTGATTTTTTTTTTTAGCATCCCTGAGAAGTCAATGTACATTATCCTCCTTCCTTTACAAAGGAGGACAGAGAAATTTAAAGAAGTGAGTTTGCCTAAGGGTTCACTGATCTAGGGTTACAAGCCAAGTTTCTTGCTTTCAAATCACATACACACTTTCCCCAAAGTCCACAGCCACCTCCTTGTCTACAAACGTCTGTTATCTGAATGCAGTTAATAGCACTCCAGTGTGTTTGCCTCCTTTGCAAGATGAGGCACTTCCTCTTGCTAAAAACTGATAGAAGCCTGTGCCAGTCTTCCTGAGATGCTGAGGACGGGCCTCCCTGCCCTGCAAGGGGAATGTTGGCAGCTGCCTCTGGAGGCTCTTTTTCAGTTCAGGATTTGCAGCTGGAATGGGCAGATACTTAGTGCTCCCTTCAGACATGGTGGGGTTTTCTGGGAATTGCATGGGACAGATTTGCAGAGCAACCAGGACTCAGCAAGGGTCTGAGGGAGCAACATGACTTTGGGAGGCTTGTTGGCTTTGGCTTTCTGGTGTGATTGTAGGGTATGCCATTTTTCCCACTTCTCCAGACTCCATTTGCTTTGGTGAAACTTGTCCACAGGAAGTGGGTCAGCCTGGACTTCACACAGCCCTTGGTGTTTGGGCCTGCTCTGCTGCCCTCTAATCCCCTCTGGCTGGGGTCTGTTTTGTTAGCTTCTGTAGCTGGGAGAAAGTGGTGAGAGTGAAGAGGGGCCAGGGAAGGAGGCAGACTAAGAACAACTTCCCACTGACATCACTTCCTGTGGCTGCCCACTCACCTCACCAGAACTCTCCTTAACTCTGTTCTGTGGGTGGGAACCCATCAGCCTGTGTTTTGAAGGCAACTGACCTCCTCTTAAAAGTTCCCTAGCATTTGCCACTTGTCCTTCTTGAACCTGGATGTATGTTCCTCTGTCTTCTTCCCTGTGTGATCAAGGTGCTTGACTGTATGTCTTCCTCAGGCTAAACCTCTCTTGGGAGCAGGAAGGATAAAAACTATTTCATTGTCTTCCTTTGTCCTCCTGTCTGCCAATTTTTTAAAAAAGAAATGTAGCCCAGACTGACCTTGAGTTCACTATATAGTGAGGATGACCTTGAACTTCTGATAACCCACCCTTACCTCTTAAGTGCTATGATTATAGGTGTATACCACCATACCTAGTTTGAGTGAACTAAACCCTAGGCTTCATGTGTGCTAGGCAAGCAATCTACCAGCTAAGCTACATCCCCAGGCCTTTTCCACGTATCTTGAAGTGTTGTTCTGTTTGGGAGTTCTTTCTGACACATCAAATGTATCCTGGCTATGCCAAGTACTGTGATGACACCCCAGAAATGTTGGCCTGGCCGCCCTCAGCCTGGGGGCAGCATGGTTTGTGTAGAGAATCCAAGTATTTTCTGATCATATGTCCCTGGACTAGGCTTTCTCTCACTTGATGACTGTGAGACCCTGGCTAGTCACTTCACCTCTGTGTCTTCACAGCCAGGTCTTAGTAGGACAATGACGGCACTGGAGAGCATGTTGTTTGTGAACTGCAAAGCTCTGCAGAGGTGACGTTAGTTGCCATTCTCTCACTGAACCCTCTGGATGGGAAGAGATTGCTTCTGCCTGGGGTTGGGTGAGTGGGTCTTGTTAGATGGAACAGAATTTGAAGCTTAGAAAGGCAGGACTAGTATGCAAAGGGCCTCAGGGGAGGAAGGCTATGACTGGTAGGAGTCATAAGAGGGAAGATAGGCAGAGCTTGGGGCCTTAAACTGCAGTAAGGGAGCGGAAGTTGGCCTAAGCCACTAGTGCAGCTATGGCCTGAGGGTTTGCCAATCTGTTCCTCTCCAGCCGCAGAAGGAAATTGGTACCTAGGGACATCTCTGGGTCTGCGGGAGAACAAACATCATACCCTGTTTGTTTCTCTTTCTGGGTCTTTGAGGTTATAAAGAAGAGAAGCAAAGCTGCCTCTCCTTGAACTCTGCAGGGAGGAGGAAGAAGCATGGTGAGGTCAGGCCATAGGGAAATCAGGAGAGTGGGTTGCTGACAGGCTTTGGGCCAAACTGCTGTAAGAGCTCTGGCCTGAGAGTCCAGAGACCCAGGTCACTATGCTTCTTTCTGTGTGGCTGCGAGTTTTAGTACACATTCCTTTCAAACCGCTCCTGGTGAGACATATCAGTAAGAGCTATTAGTCACAAGTGACAGAAACATAATTCAGATAGGCTGAAAACAGACTTTTGGGAGATCATGTGATTGGCAAGTCTAGGGAGAGTTCTGATTATAGGAAGTCTGGATGTAGTGGCTCAACTTGCTGTCATCAGGGGAGAGGCTTGCTCCTGGTTTTGGCTCTTCTTCCCTCAGCTGACTTCTGTCACAGGCAGGCTTTACCCTTGGAACACTCAAGGTGACTTCCTGTTGCTCCAGAAATACTGTCCACCAGCCTAGAAATCCACAGGAGAGCCTGGGCTAGGAATTCCTGTAGATGGCCTGGCTCTGATGTTCATTGGTTCTGACAACCTAAGTACCATGGACTCACACTGATGTCTCCTAATTGGAATTCCATGGATGATTAATTGTGGGTGAAAATTCATGGTCAAATAAATTTGGGAAACAAAACATAACCTAATTTATCCTCCTCTTAGAGAGTCAGTGCTTACGTTACATAATACTATGTATTTGCAGTGATCATTAGTGTAGCCAACATTTATTGAAGGGGGTTCCATGTGCTGGGTATCTATGTTAGTTTTATGTTATTTTAACAAGTCCCTGAGAAAAATCAGCTTATAAGGAGAAAATATTATTTTGGCTCCCAGTTTTGGAGGCTCAGTCCACCAGCAGTTAGTCCCCTTGCTTTGGGCCTGTGGCAGCACATCACAGCAGGGGCATATGATGGAGCAAAGCACTAGCTATACCAGAAAGCAAAGGAGACAGAGGAAGGGAGCAGGGTCCCACAATCCCCATTTGGGGGCATACCTTCCTAAGACCTCCCACTTGGAGGCCCCACCTCTTAATGGTACAGCCTCCTCCCAATAACACCAAATTGGGGGCCAAACCTGTAACACATGGGCCCTTGGGATCTACTTGGGGTCTAAACTATAGCAGCATCTTATGAGGTGTTTCATATGTATTTTTCATGCGTCATTTCATAATAGCTTTGTGCAACAAATGCTATGTCATACCCACTGGAAAGAAAATGAATCCTTGAAGGAGTTAAGAATCCCAAGCTACTGTCTAGGAAGTAGATTAGGACTTGAACTCAGGAAATCTGATATGTGTCCAAGCTCTTTAATCACTGAAAATGTGGTAAGTCCTACAGTGGGACCAGCTGGCCTTCGTTTTTCTGATCCTCGTTTCTCCTTAGACATTTAGACACATCCTGAGGGTCATACGAAGTTTGGGACTTGCTGGCAAAGTGTTGATTTACATTGACCAGGACTAAACCCAGAAGAATGTAGGCCTGGCATAGCCCCAATTCCATGACTATTTCCTGAGCACCCCCTATACCAGGAGTGGTGCTTAGAGTGACAGGAACGTGGACACGAAGGCACACCTCATTGTCCAGCTTGTCTTCATGGTATACCAGAGTCTTTCTCCAGGCTGCCCCACCTACAGCATTCACATCTCTGGTCCCTCTCTGACAAACCAGCTGTGTCTTCCCTTGGGACGTGCTGCTCTGTGTCACATTCAGGAATCAGTTCAGAGCAGAAGGTAGATTCAATCCATAAATGTTTATTAAGGACTTTCTGTGGCCTTTGGCCCTGAACTACAAATTGAGGATACAGAGGCAAAGAAAAAATGGTAGTATCTTTTTCTACCATAACCATCATCTGGTGGGGGAGACAGACCAGTGCACATGAGTCCATAATAAAGCAAAGCAGAAAGCAGCCAGAGAAGTGCCCTCATCAGATTGATAAACCAGCCTGTTGGGAGGGTTCAGAGATAGGACTGATTTCCTTTTCTTTCTTTAACAAAATTAATTTTGTTTTGGGATTTATGCTTGTGCCTAAATGATTCAAGAACATCTGGATGATGGGTGAGCCTTTTGCCAGCCTCCTGGATGTTTGGCTGGCAAACCAGGGAGCAGCTGGGTGTTCCTAAGCATCCCAGGCAATTCTGGAGGTTCTGTGTGGGCAGAAGGTCTGGCTCAGAGGGCTCCCTTGGGCTCTATCAGCCAGTTAGGCTGCCCATGTTCCCTCACCCTTGCATGCCATCCACTCAGTCCACAGGGCTCCTTCCTCAGGTCTTGGGCTTCCCAAGGAGTCTCAGAGACAAGCTTATGCTTGTATTTCACTGTCCTCAGTTTTCTCTTCTGTGAAATGGGTAGTGATTGTTCCTGCTAAGGTAGACGGAAGGATCAAATGAGATGCCAGAGGAGAGCTTCACTAATGTCCTGTATTGTTATTGACCCACCAGGGACTCAGAGTTCCACTGGAGAACTGAGGATGACAGCCTCCTTCACCCTCACTTTGTTCTGGCACATCCAGGCAAGGTCAGGCCAGGTGATGGTTCTTTCATGGTTGAGGGGGGGCGGTTTCAATGGCCTCTTGCCTCCTCTGGGTCTTTATTGGTTCCTTAAATGAGTTACTCAGTGTGATGCTTGATATCAGCTGTCAACTGATGATATTATCTGGATGATGGGCCTCTGGGCATGACTGTAGGAGGTTATGTTGATTAAGTTAGTTGTAAGAAGACCTGTCACTGTGGTTTGCATTATTACCTGGACTGGAATCCTGGACTGTATACAAAGGAGAAAGCAAGCTGAGCTCAGCATCCTTTGCTTTCTCTTCCTGGCTGTGGATACAATGCGACCAGCTGTCTCAGACTCCTGCTACTGTGACTACTCATCATGATGGACTCTAACTATGAGTCAAAATGAGTCCTTTCTCCCTTAAGTTGCTTTTGCCAGGACATTTTATCACAGCAGCAGGAAAAGTAAAACAGTCAGTGTGAAGACGTCCATGTGATGCCTGCTGCAAAGTAGGGCTTATGAAGTGGCAGGGGTACGTCTGTTGGGTCTGGTTCTATTCCCTCTGCCTGCAACCTCTCTTTGTCGCTCTGTCTCTGTCTCTCTGTCTCTCTGTCTCACTCGCTCTCTTTCCCTCTCTTCTACTTCTTCTACCTTGCCCCTCCCCTCCTCCTCCTCCTCCTCTCTCTCTCCTTATCTCCTTCCTACCCCCCTCTTTGAAATTCTTGCTTCCTCATTTAATCATTTGATAAATGCTACCCTCTTTTTCAGAAACTGTCTTAATTGTGGTAAAATAAATATATAAAAATTTGTCATCTTAACCTTTTTAAAGACTACAGTTTGGGGCATTCAGCTGATTTTTGTCAGCATCACCACTGTCCATCTCCAGAAACTTTTCATCTTATAAAATGGTTGTCCCCATGAAACATTGATCCCCTTTATTACCTGAGTCAGCCCCTGGCAATCCCTGTTCTACTTTCTATTGCTGTGGATTTCACTCCTCTAGGGACCTCATAAAAGGGGATTATACAGTGTTTGACCTTTTGTGCTCAACTTTCTTCAATTGGCATGTCCTCATGAGGTCTGTCCATACTGTACTATGTATCAGGGCTTCCTCTCTTTTCAGGGATATTTCAATGCATTCAACAGACCATATTTTCTTTTCTCCATTCTCTACTGGTGGTTCTGCCTGTTGGTTGCTGTGAGCAGTGCTGCTGTGAACATTGTGTACCTAGAAGTGCTTTTGGAAGAATCCTACTTACCTGGCACCCAGGTGGGCTGCCCTGGAAGATGAACTCTGCCCCTATGTGCTGTGGGTGATCTCAAAGAAAACAGTCCAATAGATGCAGCACATGAGATTGGGGTCTATCCTGTGAGGGCAAAGGTGTTCTGGTCGCAGGATAGAAACAGGGCGAGGAAGAGGTCTCCATAAGTTTGATCCTTAGGTGGCCATTTATTTCACTGTGCACTCTTGCACGGAGCCTCTTGCCAATCTCCAGGCTCAGGGATTGCTTCTTTCTTACCTCCTCTTTCCCCTGACCCTTGTTCCAGCCAGTTTTAACTTTCCTTTTGGTTGTCTGTCTGTCTATCCCACTGTCCAGTGTGCTACACGAGTATAGAAACGACTTAGTTTCAGCCCATTCTCGTATGTCTTGGGAGGTGAATCACTCTCAGGCAGATACCCTCTGAAGGAACTAAGCTCTTTCCTTGGCAATGCCTGAGACCAACAAAATTGGGAACTTCCTGTCGTGGGGGCCTGCCAGAGCTGTGTGTAGAAAAGCATGAGGCCTTTCAGCTCGTCATAGAAGCCTTTGCTCTGTGTAGCACATGGCGCACAGGGCGCTTGTGCCATGAGTGTGCAGTGTTGCCTTTTAGCTTGTCTGAAGCACTCCTGGGCCATGGGAGTGTGGAAAGCACTGTTCAGAGCTGGGCCACGTGTGGCTGACTCTCCAGCAGCATCGCCTTGCCCCCACATGTGTGTTGCTCCTGCAGAATTGACTGGCCGGCCTGATGCTTAGTGCCTGGGAGGGTTGTGGCTGCATGCCATGCCCCAGCACCTCTCCTGTTTGCTTTGGTAACTTTCCAGCCTCCTCTCTCCTGACTTATGCCTCTGTTTACTCCCTCCTCCTGCTTCCTTGCCTGTGGTGTCCGCATGCCACCTTAAGTCTTCTCTGCATTAATTAGATCCAGACTCTGCAAAGGCACCTTCCTGAGGATCTCCTTCCAGGTATTATGGGTCTTGAGGAAACCCTCTTGCTCTACAAGCCTAACCACCCCCAGCCCTCTACAATATGTGAGTGGAAAGTCTGAGCACTTTTTCTTTCTAAACCTCCGACCTTGGACCTGTGGCTCCTCCGTCTACTGCCAGGCTCTCTTAAGGGCCAGAGTCAGGTTGATCTTGAAGTCATGGGACAGACATTCCATAATAGCCAACCCAGGCCTTGACTCGAAACAGATGAGACAGATGGAGATGGAGATGTGGGAGATGGACATGTGCTGGGGGTACAGGACTGAAGAATGGAGGGAAGGTTTTGTTACGTGTTGAGTTGTATCCCATCCAAAGATGTTTTTCAAGTCCTATTGCCAGTACCTTAATGAGTGAGTATGTCCTTATTTGGACAAAGCCTCTTTATAGAGGCAACCAAAGTAAAATGAGCTCTTTAAAATGTGCTCTAATGAAAATGACTTGGGGTCCTTCTAGGAATGGGAAATCAAGACACAGAGACACAGAGAGAATGGGAAGGTGGGGATGAGGTGATGCAGCAGAAGCCAAGAAATGCTTACATTGCTGGCAGACCCACCAGGAGAAAGGTCTAGATCAGGCTCTCCTTCACTGCTCCAAGAAGGAGCTAACCCTGCCAACCACATCATCTCAGATGTCCACCTCTCGGAACTGAGGCCAGACATCCCAGTTGCTGAGGTCACCCAGCCCAAAATGCCCTGTGGGGCAGTCCAGGAAGTGGGTGTAGCCTGTGGGCTCTGAGTGCTCCTTCCTTCCAGTGTGGGTCAGTGCACTTCAGCCATTGGCTCCCTTTATGCCATCTTGACTTTTGACACAGGGGCTGTTTTGAAGCATCCAAGCACAGATTTTAATAATAGTAATAATAAATAATCCTTTGTAAGTTTTATTAAGATTCTAACAAGAAATGCTTTGATAGCCTTCCAACTGATACGAAGCTGGGCAAAGAGTAATATCAACTATGTCATATGTATTACTACAAGGCTCTCCATTTCATACAAAAAGCCATTTCTTGTTATCCTGTGGGATGACCAGGGTGGCACTTAAGTGTTGCTATTTTGGAGAGGAGAGAACTGAGGCTCACAGATGCTCCAGAGTCACATGCAATGACAGGGCTAGGTCTTAAGGCAGGTCTCTGACACAGCCTCCTGTCCTAGCCATGAGCTCACAGCTGTCCTTGAACTATAATCAGGTCTGATGGTTTGACAGTGGCTGAACCTTTGCATGGGGGCTGAGGAGTGACATTTCTTTGATCCTTTCTGGAGAGTGAGGAAGAGGGCATCTGCCTGCCAGGACCTGTCCAGTACTTCTTGGGGGCGATGTGGAGGCCACTGGAAGCCTCAGGGGCTCTTAGGATCCTGTAAGAACCTCTTCCACAGTATTCTGTTGTGGGACTTTGGGGTTATCCATAGCTGGAACTAAAGGTGGGAAGTGACTGCTCAGGGGTGGGATTGGCATTAAGACCTGTGAGCTGTCCCCTGCTGAAGGATAGAATAGAGTTGAGTCTCGTGGTGACAGCATGCTATCCAGAGGTGCTTCATAATGCCTACTGGGACTGCAAAACCTTGTTCCTCTCCAGCAAGGGAAGGGCTTGAGGGAAAGGGACAGTTGGGTAGTGTAGAGTCCAGTTTGAGCCTCTGCATTGTGTGACCCTCCACCTCCTTGAGCTTCTGGTCCTGCATCTATGAAAATGGCCCCACAAGAGCATCCATCTTGCTGGACAGAGGTGTGGAGAAAAGGCTACAGCAGGGGCATTTTGTAACAGTCCCTCCCCACACTATTAACAATAGAGGGACTGTTCATGTGTCTTTGGCAGGGAGGGAGTCCAGGGGGAATGCCATAATACCTTCTTCATGAAGGAGGACCCAGGGCTGGCCCTTTGGGACTTCCTCAAATGCTCTACTGTGCCCACCTCTGTTGTATCAGGGAGTAAACTTTCTTTTACACCTCCTGGCCTCTTCAGAACACTCCCAGTTTCTAGAAGCGCTCAGCCTCTCCCCAGCCCCTCGAGTCCCCTCCCTCCATAGCTACTCTGAGTGTTTTCCAAGTACAAAAATCAGGAAAATCCACTAGAGCCAGACAGAGAGCACACGTATGGAGCCTGAAGCTTGAATCCATTACATGGCCTAGGTACAGGGCTTCTGCAGGCTTGCAAAATCTCCATGTGTTCAAGACTTTGGGTTTACAGATTTGAAAGCTATGGGACAGAGAGAATGTTCATTCTGCTGATAGCGACTGATACCTCGCCTTTCAGCTCACCATCTAAATGATACTGATCGAAACTGAAACTTTGGAGGCTTCTTTCATGAAGGAGGTGGGACTGTTGCCAAGGCAGGTGCTTATGGTCTGTCGCATCCTCTTCACAAATGTCAAGCAGAAGTGGGACTGACTTTAAAGCCCAGGCTCTAAGTGGTAGTGATGTATGACCTCCCACTTTGGAGATGCTCTAGCCCAGCCTCTTCTTGCAACTGGAGAAACTGAGGCTCAGGAAGGGAGGTGGTGAATGACCTAAACTGTTGCGTGGAGCCCAACTGTCCTGCATTCCAGAGCTTCTGTCCTCTGTCCTCTGACTATGTCCTATAGAAAGTGCCACTCTGCTGCTAGGAACTGCCCTGTGAGTACCCAAGGGAACTCCAATTTAGAGCTGCCCCAGCCATTACATTCAAAGCCACTGTCAACTTCAAAAGGCTGAGTGTCCCAGTTATGACTACTCTGAACTTAAAAAAATTAAGTTGATTTTATTATCATTACATGTGTATGCACACATGATTTATGTGGTGGGGGGTCAAGTGTGCCACAATTGGCATATATGTCCTGGTGGACACTCAGAGGTCAGAGGACAACTTTGTGGAGTCAGTTCTCTCCCTCCACCCTCACATGGGTTTCAGGAATTGAATTCAGGTCCATAGGCTTACATGGTAAGCACCTTAACCCTCTAAGCCATCTTACTGGCCCTGCTTTGAGTTTCAAAGTGAAATTGTGGGGACTACAAGTTTGGAACCCAGAGGGAGTTATTTGCTCATGTATCAAGCACATCAGCACAGCAGGAATTCATAATTAGCAGTCAGTAGTGTGGGAACATCTCCCTGTTCCTGGATATGCAGTGACAGCTGAGTCCAGGCCTTCATTCATGTTCCTGCAGCCCGGTGTCCCCACTCACTGGCCCCACTCCTCTCATTCTTCATCAAACTTTTATTCATCCTTCAAGAGCAGTTTCTTGAGTCATGTCTTGTTATACCTGCCTTCAATCTTGGGCATAAGTGTAATATTTTTACAATATGCCTCTCCTACTTGACTGCAAACTCCTTAAGGGCAGGAACTATATCTTACATGCAACTACTAGAATAATACAGTTAATCCCCAACTTAGGACAGTTCCACTTAGAATTTTTTGACTTCACAGTGGTGTGAAAGCGTGCCTGCATGACCATCCTGTTTGTTACTTCTAGTATGAATTACATGAGGTAGCCAACACTTTCTTATAAAATAGTTTTTGTGGGGACTGGAGAGATGGCTTAGCAGTTAAGAGCGCTGGCTGCTCTTGCAGAGGACTGGGTTCCAGTCCCAGTACCCATAAGGTGGTGAATAACTGTATATAACTCCAGTTCCAGGGGAATCCAGCCCTCTTCTCACCTCTGCAGGCATTATACCGCACGGGTGCACTTACACACAGGCAAGTAATATACTCAGACACATAAAATAAAAATAAAAATAATAAATAAAATAAAGTCTGTATGAGATGAGTCTGCTCAGCTGCAGATTAGTGTTGCTGTCTGAGTACCTGTAAGGTACTCTGGGCTAAACAATTAGGAATGAAATGAATTTGTGATGTATCATATTTTCAGGTCACAGTGGGCTTATTGAGCTGTCACCCCACAGTAAGTTGGGGAGCATCTGTACTACCTTCTTCACAGTGAGACTTTGTGCTCAGGACTTGCCCTGGTTATTTCATTCCATTCCCCGTGACATTGTAAGATAGCAACTAGTACTGTCCTCATTTTCTACATGAGCATAAAAATTCAGACAGGGTTAGAAACTTGCCCAGGCTTGCCCAATAGGAGGCAGAGTCTGGATTGAAGTGGTGTTGCCATGTACAGTTGTGATGGCTGTGTACTGCATGAGCATGCACCAAGAGGGAGGGACCAGCCAAGGCTGAAATCTTGTCAGTTTGCTGTGGAACTGTGTGTGTTGGGAGGAAAGGGCATCCTTTCCTACCTTGTACAGTCATCATGGAGCCCAGTTCCAGGGTGCCTGCTCTAAGCCATTGCAACATACCAGAATCTAAATGTTCATATTATATTGCCAGTGTCAAAAGAATGAGCGGGAGCTCATAAGCCAGTAGGTATTTCCTTTTTCTTTCCGTAGGACAAGCTGTCACAACAGGTGACTTGGTGTAAGAAGCACTTCTGTAGTTGCCTGGCCTAGCACAGGCAAAGAAACAAAGAAACAGCTGAAAACCCAGAAGGCACTCTGTTACAGGGCGTCTTTTATATTAAGCAATTCCTATTCTGCCACCTCTGGACCTTGGAAACTTGTTCAAAAGCCAGGCAGACCTGAAACAGAGGATTCATTTGCAAATGCAGAGAAAGAACTGCGCCTGTCGTGTTCATACTGGCTCTGGCTGTGTTGGATCCCTAGGTTCTCCAGCAGGGTCCCGGGGACCTCTTGAGACCTGAGTTGGGGTGTGGGGGTCCACTGTCCCTCCTTACTCAGGGAAGCTGGTAGTGACCTGGGTAGTAGTTAGGTTTGGGACACAGGCAAAGATGGAACTTTCAAGTGAAATGTCTGAGCCCGTGTGGTTCCAAACAAGGTGCGCTGTTCCCAGCGTGCTTCTTGCTAAGGAGGGAAAGTATGTTTTGTACCTCACTTTTGACTGCATTCTGCCTGTAGACAGGTTTCTTCATCTCTCTGGACTTCTATTTAGTCCCCAGCAGAAGGTAAAGCTGTCACCTACTGCCTAGGCTTGTGAAGAGACACAGTGAGCTGTTTACAAAGGAAGCACTTTGTGAATTGAAAGGGCTATAACCACTGGTGGTTTTCCTGGTGACTCATTCCCTGTGGGCATTTTGCTCCAGGCTTTATCTGCTAGCATGCTTGGTATGGGGGAGGAGCAGAGAGGGGAGTGGAAGAGCCACAGGCAGGTAGGCTAAGGGCTGGGAGGTGTCTAGGCAGAGCTCTGGTTGAAAAATAGGGGAAGAATTCAGAGCTGGTTTCTCCTCCTTCCCTAAGTTGCATCCTACACATCTCTGGGTACTCCTTAAAACCAGCACTTCCCAAGGCTTAGCCAACCAAAAGCCAGAGACTAGGCAAAGGCAGCAGTTCCAGCTTCTTAGTCCTTCAGGTAGGCTAAGGGCTGGGAGGTGTCTAGGCAGAGCTCTGGTTGAAAAATAGGGGAAGAATTCAGAGCTGGTTTCTCCTCCTTCCCTAAGTTGCATCCTACACATCTCTGGGTACTCCTTAAAACCAGCACTTCCCAAGGCTTAGCCAACCAAAAGCCAGAGACTTGGCAAAGGCAGCAATTCCAGCTTCTTAGTCCTAGGCAGGTCTCTGCAGTTTGCCAGCTGTATCATCTCCCCACCCTCCCTTTCAGGATCCCTCCATCCAGTGTACTATCCAAGTCAAATTGCATCCCACAAATGCATAGAGAGCCATTGCCTGAGACTGGGGACCTAGAGAAGGCTTGTACTTGAGGAACAGCAGAGAATGGGTTTTTGCTTGGATGTATTCTGGGTGAGGAATGTCTGGCTGCTATCTTGGAGGCATCAGGGAATCTCACCCCTGGAACTAATGAGCAAGGTCAAAGAATAGGCTTGAACATTGGAAAATCTCAAGTGTCACTGTAAGTGCAGAAGAGAATTTGCAACAGGGTGGGGTGGGCTGGGGGTGGGGGAGACATAGAGAGACACAGAGAATATTGGAGGGATCACTAGCAATATGTATCAGGGCCTTTTGTGTCTTGATACAAATTGGATTCATGGGAGAGATCAGCATCCAGGGCAAGGCCAGAGTGAGAGCAGGCAGGAGGAGTATTGAAACAGCCCACTGGAGGACTGTACCTGCTCCTCAATGATGGGCAGCCCTCTTTCTTGCCTGGAGAATCGTTGCTACCCAGCTGTTGCCACTGCTGGGTCAAGGCTTTCAGGCACTGCTGGTTCAGAATGGAGTAAGAAGCCCAGGGCTGCTGGGCTCTGGGAGGCTGAAGAGCAGAGGTAGATTCTGAGGTGTGGAGCAGAAGACAGATTGGTGAGGAGAAATGAGGTCAGGGTGATAACTGGTCATCAGTGTGGGTACTGAAATGGATTGGACACTATGCTTGACTGAAACAGAAGATTTTTCTCTCACACCAGTCTGTTGGGTTGAAGCTATCAGGGAGGCTCGACTCCATGAAATCATTCAGGCACTGGCTTCCTTTCTGATTGCTCTTCTGCTATGTTCCAGGATGTTGCCTTCACCTCCTGGTTGTTGGTGGGTCACTGCTTGTCTGTTCATGCTTTGCTGGAAAATGCTTACTATGGACACCCTTGGCTCTAGGAGATGCTGGGGAATTCCTTTCTGGATGGAGTGATGAACCCAGCTAGAATTCTTTCTCTGTGGATGAAGAGAGAAAATATGGGACCATCTGCATTCTGGTTCAGATAGCATTAAAGATGGAGTCATCCATTCAGCAAACATCACTAAAAACTGTGTGCTAGACACCTGGATTATAGGAGACAGACACCCTCCTGGAGCTCATAGCTGGCTAGAGGTGAGGGCCAGCTGAATGCCATGGTCTTCAGAGAAGGCTGTAGACACAGTGTTGATAACAGAGAGAGGCACTTTCACAGGTGAGGGCTGTGATGGGAAGGGACCATAGGCTAGACCTGCACCCCCCCCCTCATTCGCTGCCTGATTCACTCTCTTGTGTATTCAACAAGTATTTATGGATTTGGGGCGGGGTGATACAGAATAAGTGAAAACAGATGTGTGCCCCTTCTCATGAGGTTTTCTCCCTAATTTGGTTTTCTTCCTTGTTAATCAGATAATCACGTGTTTGGCATTTGTAATTACAATCTGAGATAATGCTTTGAAGGAGTAGTATGCAGATCTGTGAATGCATTTAACGAAGGCATCTGACCCAGACTGGGGATTCAGGGAATGACAAATGAGCATTTAAAAGATGAATGGGAGCCAGGTGGTACATGTCTGTCAACCCAGCGCTTGGGAGGTAGAGGCAGGAGGATTGTGAGTTCAAGGCCAGCCTGGGCTACATAATGAGACACTACCTCTAAAGAAGAAGAGGAGGGAGGAGGAACTTTACTCCAGACCAAAAGTAAAGCATATGCAAAAGGACTGGGGTCAGAGAGACTCAAGAATGCCAGTATGGCAGCAGGAGAGAGTCTGGCAAGGCCGTTAGTTATATAAGTTGCTGTGGCAGAGGTCCTAACAAAGGCAACTCAGAGGAAGGATTTGTTTTGACTCCAGTTTCCTGGTGAGGAAGGAGTGGCACTGAAGCAGGTGGTTACACTGTAAGGGAAACCAGAAGGCAGAGGAAAACCTCCAACAGAACCAGGCCAAACTACAACCCATAAGGCCCATCTCAGCTACCCTCTGCTTCCAGCTAGGCCCTGCCTCCTTAAAAGTTCCACACCCTTCCACAACAGTGCAACCAGCTGGGGACCAAGTGTTCAAACACATGAGCTTGTGATGGCATTTCACATCCAAACCATAATGAATATAATCAGAGGCAAACACATGTATGGACTTGATGGCTCTGTTAAGGATTTGGGCTTTTAGCTTAAGAGCCAGGGCAAGGGCTAGTGAGATGGTTTGGTGGGTAAATGGCACCTGCCACTGAGCCCGAAGACCCAGGTTCCATCTCTGGGACCCACATGGTAGGAGAGAACTGACTCCTACAAGTTGCTGTCTGACTTCCACACAAGTACTATGACATGTGCCCCTCAATAAATAAACAAATGTAATAAAAAAGTAAAAATGAAGAGCCAGGTGAGCTTTAAGAAGGAGAGGTGACATGATCAAAACCCTGAGAAGCAAACTCTGACAGGCAAACAGAAGACAGAGGAGAGGGTCAGGGTGGGCTCAGGTGAGGGGACTGGAAGAATGGAGTGACTCACTGGGTGGGTTTTATGGCTCACAGGGATGGTGGAAGAGGGAGTGAGGAGCAGAGAGGAGGGTTGGGGAAGGGCTGCTTCACCCAGCTTCCATCTGGATCTGGGACATGCATCTGGACACGAGATCTTCCCTGGGGAGGGCTCCACTGTTGATTGAGTTATTGGCCATCATGGTGGATGCCCTCTATGATCTGAAAGTGTCTCTCAAAGACCCATGTGTCACTGGGTTGATCTCCAGCCTGTGGAGGTGTTGGGCGATGGTGGAGGCTTTAAGATGTGAGGCTCAGTGGGAAGTTTCAGGTCACTAGAGGGCCATGTCCTTGAATGGGAGGTGGAACCCCAGCTCTTCTTGGCCTTCTCTTTGCTTCCTGATCCTGCTACAGTGGATCAGGATCCCTCCACCGCATGCTCCTGTCATGATGTCCTGTGTTCCCATAGGCCCCAGAGCAACAGGGTCAAGTGATCATGCACTGCAACTTCTGAAACTGACCCAAAATAACTCTTTCCTTCTTTAAGTTGATTCTCTCAGGTGTTTTGTCACAGGGGTGGAAAGCTGATTATATAAAGCTCCTCACCCAGCATGGCTTCTTCTCAGAACCAGGTGGTGGGACCCACCCCCCTTCCCAGTAGGAGAAGATAACCTCCATTGCTAGGTCCCTGTCCCTCTGGCATGGCACTGGGGACTGCCAGAGGACTCAGCCACTCAGAATTCTCTTAGTCCAAAGGCCTGTTCTTCTATCCTATTTACCACAGCTTGTCTCTCAACTTCCCATGGGAAACCACAGGCAGATATTGGCTCAAAACCAATGTGTTTATATGACTTCATTCACCTGACCTGGCCTGCAGACAGTATAAGGAGGTGCTGATAATGATGCCTCCTGTAAGGTGCTTCATGCAGTGGAAACAGTAGCAGTGCAACTTCCTCATGCAAAGGGCATCAAGTGTGGCTGGGCAGTGCCTCTGCAGCCCCAGAAAACCTCTGTGAGGATTAGTAAGTGTGAACTTCACTTGTTTTCTGTGTGCATGTGTGAGTATGTCAGATGGTGTAAAATAATCTGGGTGTCAGGGGAGTTGGGGTCCAAGCTTGCTGGGCAGTCTTGAACCATTCAGTTCCTAAATGCATGTGATAGATTACAGTGTCTAAATGCACAAGATTCTAAAAAAGATCAGCCAGGTCTCAAACCCTGCTGTGTTATTTAGCAATTGTATGACCTCTAATAATAATACAGAAACACTAGTAGTTGCTGGGGATGTTGAAGACACTACATCAAAGGTATAATCATATAGTGACCCCAGGTCATGCAGTGCCTGGAATAATGCAGGGTCACTGGAAACAGTGACAGTTGGGCCCCTACTTCCTCATATGAAAAGAGTTGAGCTGAGTCTTCCCCAGTGGTACAGTGAGCAGTTTTCACAGTGACAGTTGCTATTTCCTATGATGTTTCTCACTGATGGGATGGATCCTGGGGTGTTTAACTTACACGAGTCCTCACTGTGCGCAGGCCTCAGCCTCTAACACCTGTTGCAGGCTGGGATGTGGAGTAGAGATTCCTGCTAGGCTCATGTCCGGAAGGCCTTTGGGGTCTGAATCCTTTTTCCTATGTACCCACCTGACCTCTGTTCTGATAATGGCAGCCTACCAGCTGGGCCTGGCAGCTGAGTGGCCTAAATTTAGCTCTCTGGCTTCAGTGGTGAGCCACAGGAAAAGCCCAAGGGGAAAGCAAACAGGCTCTACATTTTCAAAATACCTGTGATCCAGACTATAAGCACAGCAAATGTTAGGCCAGCAGAGGGGCCCACGCCCTCTGCTTGTTTTTGAGGGAAGCCTGGGCAAGCAATCTTGTTTCCTTCTCCTTTGCCTCCCCTAGCTGAACTGGAGAAGGGCCAGTCGGAAGTGGTCTCTCCCCTGGGAGTGGGTGCTGCATGGTGGGAGCACCTCTGCGGCCACTGTTTGGTTTGGCAGGATCACTCTGGGTTTGGCTCACCCTGTCATGTGGGCTCTGGCCCTCTTGTCTCAGCAGGGTTGCTGTTTTAGGAAGCCTATTCAGACTGAGGCCTGGGCCAGATGATGGCAGCAGTCACTATCCATGTTTACTGAACACTTGCTCAACTTTACCTGCCATACTGCACTCAACCTTTTTAATCTAAGAAGCGGGCGACAGTTACCAACCTCTTTTTATAAAGGCAAAAAGTGAAGCCCAGGCAGGATGGGGAACTTCCTCAAAATCACATACAGCCCATAAAGTAAATACATGGGGATGAAACTGGCCTGCCTCTGAAACCTGTCTCCTTCATGTGCTCATTAATTAATTCAGTGATTCCAGCATGGGATCAGGAACTTCTATTTTACTCAGTGGGTTACAACCTGTTTTAGTATATGTACTGCCAAAGCAAGCACCATGAGTTAACCTGTAACAGTCATTTATTTTGATACTCAAGTTGTTTTTCTCTGATTTTAAAATACACGATAGGCTTGGAGAATGGTACATATAGCCAGTGTGATTGTAACATGAAATAAATGGGCACTTTGTATGTGCCAGGCACTGGAGTAAGTGTCTATTCACTCTTTACAAATGCCAGTGCTTCACATAGGGAATAATTATTTATCATTGTGAAGTTATAACAAAGCATAGTGGCCACAAACATATTGTACATCTTCTATGGTTCAGGAATCAAGAGTGGCTTAGCTGGGTGGTTCTGGCTCAGGTCTCTCCATCCGCTTACATTCCAGACCACACTGGGCTGAAGTCAGCTGAGAATGACTGGGACTACACAGTCTAGGCTAAGCTGCTGTCAAGGGTTTTCAGTGTTGAGTACCTGAGGAGAAGCCCAGACCTTCCCTGCTGATGAGATGCAAGAACACAACCGTGGAAGCCAATCTGCAACTCTGCACTTTGCTTCCTCTGCCAAGATGTAGGATAGCTTCTTAAATTTCTCTGCATGAGTGGTTTGAGTTAGTTGAGCCCTAGCATTGCTGCTTTGTGATCCTGGGACCTTAGGCAGGTGAAATGGGCTAGTTCCTTACCTAGGACACAGGGACAATTACTACCCACCCCCTGGGGCTCTCATGAGATCACTTCAATTACACATGTGAATATAATTATTCATACAGCAAAGTGCTTTATGAACCCCAGGGAATGTGACTGCAAAAATAAACTTCACCCAGTGAGAACTGAAAGATAGTGACAGCCAGCGGTGGCTTCTTTATACCTGGACATGCATAAGTCACAGAGACAGGACAGCTGCAGAGATGATGGACTGCTCCTCTGTGGTGCTTGAGTAAAAAGCTCACGGAGAACCTGGTGAAGAAAACCTCCAGTTTGACTACACTCCCTCTCCATCCCCAACTCTTCTGAAAGTCTGTTGTCTTTTATGAAAGAATTTTGTAGAGTCCTTTGAGGTTAGAACAGATAGGCTAAGGGAGCCACAGGTTTCACTGTGTGGTTCTGTCCCAGCTAGGAATGGGCTTTGTTCTTGATAGTTTTTTAGACACTTGAGCAGTCCTTTGGGACCCAAACACACAGCTGCCGTGACAAATAATGCCCGACAAGATTGTATGTATGTATGTATGCCTGTGCTTAATTTTTTTGTGGTATTGGGATCAAACCTGATACATGCTAAGGAAACATTCTGCCACTGAGCTACATCCCCAGGCCTGACAAGAGTTATTGCCACTGGGCTTTTATAGAGACTGCAGTAAGAATTAGGTAAAAATAATGACTCACTGAATAGTAAAAGAGCAACTCTGAGTCTGAGTTTCCCTTTGAAGAGCCTTTCCTCCAAGGAAACATAATCCTCTAGGATTACTTCCTGAGCAACATCTGTGTTACCTCTTTACTTGTCCTTCCTGCCTGAAGTAGTTCATGCTTTAACTGTGTGAGATCTACATATATGTGGGTTATAGATGCATAAGTTGTCCTCAACCCCTTGGAGTGGGTTTCATTTGTTTCTTACTTTAATTCCTACTGTCCCTGATGTAATTTAGAGGGGTCAACCATACAGTGTCTGAAAATAGGAGCTCTGGTGATGAGCTCTGCTGTTACTGATTCTGGGGCTTAGACAAGCTTCTATTTCCCTTTCATGAAATGAGGATAACAACAGTATCTGCCTCACAAGGCTATTTTGAGACTCAGAGCTGCTAACGTGTAGAGGGCTTAGGTAGTGGATTCTCAAGAAATGCCGCTTGCTCTTTTCCAAGTGGCACATATGATATTCATTGCCCCCAGGGAAAAATTATCACCCTTCCCCAAATAATAGCAATTTGAGAGGTTCAGCTAAGCTCTTGAATCCTGCCTTAGTTCATTTTCTGTTGCTGTAATGCAATACCCAAAGCTTGGCAATTTATAAGGAAAGAAGCGTATTTTGACTTACAGTTTTGGAGGCTGGGAAGTCCAAGGGCATGGTGCCACATCTGCTCAGTTGCTGTTGGGGCCTTGTACTGCTTCTGCTCATGGAAGTCATTGAGGAGAAAGAACACAGGAACAGCCTTGCTTTATAACAGCCTGCTCTTGTGGTAGCTAATTCAGTCCTGAAAGAGTGAGAACTCAGTCATATGAGAAAGGCATTGATCATTTATAAGGGCTCCACTCCAGGACCCAAGCACTTCTCACAGGTCCTAACACCCACCACCTCTGAGGAATTAGGGTTCTGATGTATAAAATTTAGAGCGACATCGTCAAACCACAGTAGATTCATATTTGAATTTTTAAGAAAAGTAGGATATTGGGGCTGGAGAGATGGCTCAGTGGTTAAGAACACTGGCTGTTCTTGCAGAAGATCCAGGTTGGAAATCCAGCCCCAACATGGCAGCTAACAACTGTCCATAACTCCAGTTCCAGGGGATCTGACAGCCTCCGCGGGCATTGTACTACCTGGGTGCACTTACCTACATGCAGACAATACATTCATACACAAAAAATAAAAATAAAAAATAAAACATTTTAAAATGAAAAGCAGGATGTGAATAAATATTCTTACTTATTTGGAAATGAAGGGGTAGTAGGGGTGCCCTTTGAGAGACAGCCCCTTCTCTGCTTGGCTGTATCCTGTCTATTGAAATATATCCTGAGGCTTTTCCCTGCTGCCTTCACTTTCTCAGAACTGGTCAGAATTCCTTGGGCAATATGTTACTAGATCTCACTCCTTGGCCAGTGCAGTTCTTCCCCACTGTAAGCTGAAGATCCGATGCTTTAGTGACAAGACCAAGTGGTAACTCTGTCTGGCGTACATTATGAGAAAGAAAGCAGATCTCAGAGTACCCCATGAAACTTGGGGCTCTGGAGCCAGGCCTATTGCTTGCGATCTGTTTGGAGTGGGACTTCCTGACCTGGGAAGAGCATATCACAAATCTTCTTTTCATTTTCCTGGCCAAGCCACCTAGCAAACCTTCCACTCATGATGACCATTCCAATTCAAAAACATCGGTGAGGAAAACTGTTGTTAAGGCGAATGAATGAATGCACATAGCTAGCATAATCAACAAGGAGAAGATTAATCATGACTGCATCATGTGCATGTTGAAGAACCTCAAAAGGAATAGAATAACATCTATTAAAAAATAAGAAATAATTAAACAGAGAACAGTTAGAAACAAAAGAAGAGCACAGGTTAGAAAAAGAATCAATTAGAAGATAGCAAGTATAGGTGCCATTTTGGAAATGCTAATGAAAAGTCAGTAGTTGGAACTGACCCCCATCTGGACCTAACTGAAGAAAAAAATAGTGAATTAGAAGTTAGTACTGAGGAATACAACAAAGTGATAGATTGAAAGGATGTGAGAGCATGCCGGGCATGGTGGGAATGCCTTTAATACTGCATTCAGGAGGCAGAGGCAGGTAGATCTCTGTGAGATTGAAGCCAGCTTGGTTTATATAACAGGTTCCAGGCTAGCTGGGGCTGCAGGGAGACCTTATCTCAAAAACATACAAACAAACACAAATAAATAGGTAAATAAAATAACACAACCTAAGGCTAGGGATATAGCTCAGCTGGTAGAGTACTTACCACATCAGCATTCAGGGAGCCCTGGGTTCAATCCTTAGCACTGCATAAACAACTGATGGCCCTAGCCTGTAATTCCAGAAGGAGGATCAGAAGTCTAAGGTTACCCTCAGCTACCTAGTGAGTATGAGACCAACCTGGGCTGCATAAAACCCTGTCTCAAAAATAGATAAACCAATCAACCAACAAACACATCCTTGAGTGTAGGTACTGGTGAAATGCATTGGTTGCAAAGTTATGTAACTATTGGCTGTTTACAAAAGCAAAACGGTGGAAGGAAAATAAAGATTCTAGAAAAGATGGTTTTTTGACCTCTTTCATCTGATTGTTGCCATGTAGGAAGGAAGCCTGGTATTTCCAGATCACTGATTTTTCAAGACAATCCAGAAAGTTAGAACCTGAAATTTCCTGACTTAAGAGCTTGCAATAAAAATATTTAGTATACCAAGCTCTTCAACATTTTGTAGGTTGATAAAGCTTCAACTAGGTTTGTACTGCAGTTGGTGATCCTCTTCAGCTCTCTAGTTCCTGTCATAGAGTAGGGAAGTCTGCAGAAGGAGGTGGTGCTGGTGGAACAGAAGGAAGAATGGAATGAGTAAGTAGAGGGGAGTAGGAAGGCTTCTCAGGCGGGGAGGTAGGAATGGCTCAGGCCTCTTGGGAGATAACAAATTTGAAGTGGGTGGGGTTGACTAGAACTGGAGATACTTGAATATTGTCATTTCCTCATGCCTTTCTTCCTTAAGATCTCTGCTCCAGATAAACCCAGTCTTAGTGTCTAACTACTGTGTGTGAGACCTAAGAGAGAGGTGGGCAAATCTAGTTTATTGAGAGACTTATTGAAGGAAGGAGGTGTGGCCCTGTGTGGCAACAAGACCAGTTGAATCTGTAATTTGTGTCAGAAAGAGGAACACACACACACAGACACCAGGTCAGGACAAAGGTGACTTAATCCAAGTTGGGATATAGCTGTTATCTTTAGCTCATGTCACAGTGTCAGGTACATCCCTAGAGGCAGGATCTGGTTAGAAAGCTCCTCACATAGGTCTAATAGTTTTGCTGATTGTAGTTTGTTGGGAAACTGAGGAAAACCCAGCTAGGGTTATTTTGGAGTAGTCTCAGTGGTTACAACCTAAGATGGCTGTAGTCATGTCAAGCTGAATCATACAGGCTAGTAGCAGGACCATTCTGAGTTATCTTGCTTAATGTCTTTGCTCATTCCCTGGGGATGGTGGCAGTGAAGGAACGAACACTATTTGGTGGTGAGGGTGAGAACACCAATGAAAAAGGGGAGGAGAAGAAACCCAGGGACATCTGGGGGACTGCGCAGTATGATGAGGGGTGCTTCCCAAGGCTCTGCATCACATGTCAGCCAGCCCTTTAATTGGAGACAGTGCTCTCCATGGTGTGTCTGTAGTGTGGTAATTCTCAGGAAATCTTAAACACTCTAGTCTCTGGCTCTGAGTTTTTTTTAAATGGAGGGTTGCTATGCTCAAAACAGGCTCAATTTCTTTGAAATCAAACTGGATGATATAAGTGGAGAGGAAGTGGGTGGAAGCGATGGAGGGAAGCTGGAAGGTGAGCCAGGAGCCCCTGTTGACATCCTGTTCCTGCTCTAGGCTCCATCAGAGAGAGATTCTGCTTCCAGGGGCTTAGATTCCAAAGTTAGCATGTTAGCCCTCAGTCTCTGAACCTACCCTTAAAATACAGTGCGCATGACTTAGTGTACGAAAAACTATGCAGTAATGTGCCTACGCTTATACTGTGTACACGTGTTCACGAGTGCCTGTAGCAAGGTAATTCATAGCATTTATTTTAATTTATTTTTACCATCTATATTTTTTGATTATGTAAAATTTAAATGCTCCTGTGTTTATATTGCTGCTTTGGTTTATGACCTTGAACATTTAAAAAAAAATCATTTCTTTGCAACTCAGTAAAATCAAATGACTGACCTTGGTAACTGATAGGCACCCATCAGTTCAATATCACTGAATCTTTGCAATTGTGATTGAGTGTCCTCGTCACTGGAGGAGAGGTGTAATGTTGTAAGGATACATACAGGTTCTGTGTTGAGCAGATTCAGTTTTCATTTCGACTTTACCCTGTGTGGCTCTGGAGAAGTGTGCTTCATTTTGGTTTTTCCTTTCTGGGAGTGATAGTGTCTGTCTCACAGAGATATTATGAGGATTAAATGGTTCCTTCTAAGGTGCTTAGAGTAATGTTTAGCATGTAAGATTTGCTCAATAAATGCCCATTATTATTGCTTTTGTTATTATTGGCAAAGCACTGTTGCAAGTGCTCTGGGAGGCAAAGAGAGTCACCGCAGTTGAGTAGGAGTTTGTAAAAATTGGTACAAGCAAGCTAATCTAGACTTGTTCCTGCTGCCTAACGGCAAAAGAGTTTATTGTGAGGATGTCCTGTGCAAGGTTAGGGCTGCTCCCGTCAGGTTCCCTGGGAAACTGGACTGAGGTGGAAATTAGCAGGCAGGTGTTTACTGGAGAGCACCACTGGGATTCATGCCTGTGAAAGCCAGCTCAGGTGGCAGGACTGGGCATAGGGGGAAGCTGAGCTCTGCTGCAGTCCCAGTCAGGCCTCAGCTAACTTGTGTTGCCATGGATCCCTCTGGAACTTGGATAGGTCCTTCAGAGTTGTCTTGAATTAAAATGTACATTTGGCCAAAAAGGAGAACAAGGAAGAGATTATTGAAATAATATAAATCATCTCACTGTGTGTACTCCATAACACATTAGGGTATGTACTCTGTGAATGCATATATTATTGCTGTAGCATTGCACACTAGACCATGAAGGGTCACAGATGTGGTCTGCTTCTGGATGGTAGGTGCCATAGAAAGCTGACAGCTACCATCCTGATACCCACCCTCAAAGTCTGAGATCAAAGCTTAACCCGTCCCCTGTGATGAAACTGGGAGAGTAGGAAGGGGTGGGCCTCTCTTCATCTCACAGGGCCCTGCATGCTCTGTTTCTGCTTCTCTCTCCCCATTCCTGGCCTGTCTCTCTGCACTGGTTTTCTCTACCTGCTTGTCTGGCACATGGTCATCAGCCTAGGGCCTGCATGGCTTTAAGGGTCTATTGCCCATTACAGCTGACCTCAACTCTATGTCTTAGTTTAAAATTTT
>NW_008357033.1:3512003-3517403 GCF_000622305.1 Nannospalax galili | reverse complement strand
TCTCAAAAAAAACAACAACCTTGGGGCTACAGGGAGCCCCTGTCTAAAAAAAAAAAAAAAAGAAACAGCAATCAACATGAAGAATAACCACAAAAGGTCTGTGCATGAGAGAGAGAGAGAGAGAGAGAGAGAGAGAGAGAGGAAGGAGGAGGAGGAATGGAGAGAAGAGGAGAGAAAAGTAGAGAAAACCACACACAGGTGCTGGATGCCCCATTTCTAATTTGTATTGCCATCCATCATCTATTCCAGGCCCAGTCACTAGAGGTATGGACTGTATCATGGTGTGCCTATATGGTGGCAAGATACCTATAAACCTCCGCTTTCCAGGAGTTGCCAAGTCATGACATAAAACATGTTGATGGCCTCCTTAATAAGGATGTATTAAATACCTGTAATGTGCCAAGCAGAGTGTGCAGGAGAAGCAGAGACTCAAACAGAGTAATCCCTGCCCTCAGGAAGGGTCATTCTGTATAAGACACAAACAAGGCAGAGGTTGGGATTTACAGTAGCAGTTTCACAGGACACGGGGAATGGTTGAGGGAGGAGCAGGAGGCCTTCTCTGGGAATCTGACCTCTCCTTTTGCAGATCTGATAATTTCCTTCTTCCTGGGTCCAGTGCTTCCCTCGCCAGCCTCCAGTCCTATCCTGGGATCCTCTATCTCTCAGAAGTAGCAATTCCTCTCCTTATCTTTTCTCTCCTTTGAGCAATGTCCTCCCAGACAGTTCCATGGTGTCTGACAGCCTCTGTCCTTCAACTAGCAGCCCCCTTTCAGTTCCTGTTGTCATGAGCTTCATAGACATGAAACCTTAGGATGCTTGGCTCTGCTTTTCCATCTATCCAGCTGTCCAGTTGTGCAAATCTGTTTCTCACATCTGTCTGATTTCTTCCACCCAGTCTTGGCATGATTCCTCCTGGCTTTCATTTTTCCTTTCTGACCCATCTCATTAGTCAGCTAGATTAATATTCCTGAAATGTACCCCAGTGTCCTGTTCTTCAGTCTTATCTTCTGGGCAAAGTTCACTCTCCTCTTGGCATCTCAGATCTTCCTTGATCTGGCTCCAAATGTGCTCTCCAGCTGCCCTTCCACATCTTCCTCATTTTTGATGGTTGTGCTCCAAGCATTCAGAATGAGTGTCCAAGTAGGGACTGCAGACTTTTCTATCTTCATGCCTTTGGGTAACTTACTTCTGAACCACAGTCCATTTGTCATCTGCCATTCTCTTCAGTACTGGGCTCATCTTTCTGGATCACTCAACTAGTGGGGCCCATTTTCTCTCCTCTTCTGAAGACCCCCAAGCTCCCTCTGAACCTCTGTATAATCCTTACCCTTTGTTAGCTGTATTGATATCATCCCTTATTTCATGGCTGAGCTACATGGTGGCTTGAGGGGACTACCCTTGTCAAGCCACTATAGGGAAATACATAATCTAGGTGAACACAGAACCTCACTCTTTCTCAACTAGCTTTGAGACAATTTCCACAGTGTCTGCTTCCAAACAAGTGCCACCTGTGCTCTGCCTGTGTCGAAAATCTGTTTTTTTCTAGATTGAGAGGTTCAGCCATTTCACAGTCCTTTCCAGTGAGAGCTGGGAGGCTTGCAAAATGTAATCAGCCAGGGAATGCATGTGGTCCGAATGTATGACTGGATGGATGGGTGAATGAATGGGTGAGTGAATGAATGAATGCCACAACACACAACTTCCCTTGAGATACTCTTTCCCCTTTTTTTCTTCATGAAGATGAAGTCTATTTTTCTTTCTCTTACTGGCTGTTTTAGAACAGCTGAAGAGTCCTACACTCATCCATTTCCTATCTCAGGCTCCATGGGAGAAACAGCCGAGACCTGTAGCCCCAGGCAGGTGGCAAGGGTCCCTAAAGAGTGGACCACTGACTCCAGTTGAAAAGCAGTGTTCTGTTACCTTCAGAAGGCTGCCCACACCCCAGGGTAAGTCTTCTACTGGACTATTCTTTCCAGCACCTCCCTCCATGCATAACAACCTGTGAGGGGGCCTTGGAAGAGTTCCATAAACTTTGCCTTCCTTTCTCCATGTGTGCATGGCGAAACCTGTTTTTCTCTTCTGAGTTTAACTTGAAGATACAGTCGTACCTCAGTGTCCTCCAGGGACTGGTTCTCAGACTTCCTGTGGGTGCTCATGTCTGTAATAACAAATGACATAGTATTTGCAGACAGCACATGTTTAAATCAGCTCTAGATTGCTGATACCACTTGACACAATGCAAATGCTGTGCAAATGACTACTGTATTGTGTGGAATGATGACAAGAAAAGGAAGTCTACATGTGTTTAATGCAGACACAGCATCACGAATCCGACTGCATCTTTGGTCTGCAGTTTCCTGGTTCTCTGGATGTGGAACCTGAGGGGGGCACTCAGGTTCATGGGAGGACTGCCCATGAACAAATGGAAGGCACCTGGGGTAAAGTTCTGGTCATCCCAGTGCTGGCTTCTCCAGATGCCATTTTTGCCTCCTGTTTTTTGTTTTTTTCTTTGAATTCCTGGGCTTCTGTTGGATGATTACTTACTTCATCAGCCCCCCTGCCCAGGCTATGTCTTCTACTGGAATATTCTTTCCAGCACCTCCCTCCATGCATAACAACTCTTCACCTGGCAAGCCCCTCTCGGGACTTTAGACTACAGCTTAGCTGTCATGGCTTCCAGGCACCTCTCCTGACCTCACCTCCCTTGAGCCACAGTGACACTGTCCTTCTATCCCAGCTTTCCTCTCCATGAAGGGCAATTGCTGCCCTTCCTCCTTCTTGACCTATCTATTCTGACCAGGCAGAGCAAAGTCTGCTGTACACACCACTGTCCCACTGTAGGCACATGGTAGATACTCAATACTTTTGTGCACAGTAAATGCATGGAGGCATGAGAGGTGTAGGAACTGATGGGTGGAGCAGGTGCTAAGTACATATTGTCAGCTGCCATCAGAGAATGGTGCCTGGCAACTGCAGAGCCCCTGGATTCAGTCACAGGTGTTTATTACTCATGTTTTAGAGCTCCCTAGAGGTCAGCTAGGCAGCTTGTTAATCTTGGTTGGGCTGGCTTGCATGCCGAGCTTGGCTGTTTTTGGCTAAGGTGAGAAGTGCAACACAGCTCCACAGCTTATGTGTCTCATCTTCCTACAAGCCAAATGAGATATGTCCCCTGTTGATGGCCTGGGTGCAAAGAGCAAAGCGCACCCACAGTCTCTTTAGGCCCAGGCCAGAATAGGCACACCACATTCCTTTAGGCAAAGCTAGTCACAGGCCAGCTCAGATTCAAGGGCAGAGGATGGATTTCACATGGTACACTGGGTACAAGGAAGGATTGAAACAGGAAACAGCCTGTCACACAAGGCATCAAAAGTCCTGGGTTGGAATTTACAATTCCTTTCAACTTTTCATGCCATTGAATGGAATCCATTCACTCTTTTTCTAGCATTCTCTCAGATTTGGAGAAGGGCTGTAAACTGCAAAGTGCTCTGATGCAAAGAGTTAGCTAGTTTGCTCTCAGGAAGGCCCTTGGCCAACAGCACCGGCAGGAGTGTGAGGCAGTGGAGAGAGGGTGGCTGGTGAGATCGGAACCTGCCTGCCAGCCATGTGTTCCAGGCTCCCAACCTATCAGGTTCCATGGTAAACTGGAGGCCCTGTGGGCTCTTATAAATAGTGGATGTAATGGGTTTTGAAAAGTATCATGTATTATGTGGTTGTAAGGTATTATCAGGAACAGGTACCACCTTTGCCAGAGTAGCTATTTGACAGTCTGGCTGCACTTGGGGCACTTCCTTTCTCCAAATGAAATGATTGGGAACAAAGATATTCTCACGGCCTAGGAAAATGACAAGTGAGATCTCCTGAGTGTTCTCTTTCTGCATGAAACTTGGGAGGCCCTGTCTGCAGAATTGCTGGTGATTGAACCCCTTGTCCTTCTAGGCTCTGCCCAGTGTATAGAAACGTTGGGCTTGGTGATTTCTCTGGAGCAATTTCTCCTTCCAGTCTTGCTTGGCCAGCTCCTGGGATATAAGTAAGCAATTGTGGAGGTCACACAGGCATATCTCCCCTCCCCAGAGTGTATGACCCTTGGCGATGAGTAAGAACTTCCCACAATGTGAAATAGGAGGTTCACTTGGGCACTGAGGCTAAACTGGATCCACAGGTGTGTCTCCCACTGGCTTTGGAGGAAGAAAACTAAGGATGCTGCAAACCTGACTGGCTCTGAGGGTGAAAGGCAGAGCTTGAGGCCTACCCCAAAGTTCAAACAGGGGCCTCACAGGATGGGAGGCAGAAGCCTAGGAGGTGATGTTTCACAGAAACTGGATCCTCCTCTGAGCAGAGGCCTCTACCCTACATCATCTGAGGCTGCATTCCTTCTCTCCAAGCCATCACATCTCTCCAGGGGCCAGCCCTTGGATGACTGTGTGGAAACACCTGGCCCTGAAAGTGGCCAGTTCCTGCAGTGCAAAAGGAAGCACTCAAATACTTTTCAATGAAAGCCCGTTATTTTTCTTTTCTCTTTCTCATGAATCATTTCACCTGGAATCTTCCCAGAGGGGGTTCAACTGGCTAATTGATTCTGTCCCCAGGAATCAGGGAATCTGCATCACCCACAAGGCAAAGCAGCTGAAACTTAAGGGATGGGAAGCTTAGGTCTGGGTTCACCCAGTCCTGGACTCAGGGTGTGGCTGTAGCATATTAGAGCCCAATGGCCTAGGGGAGCTCTTAACTGAGCCCCAACTTCCTCAGCTGTAAGTTCTTTTGGGTTTGTGGGAAACATTAAAGGAACTGAGACGTGGGAACCTGCCTCACAGAAGGGTCTGGGAACCAATTGACTATCTACCCTGGAGCTTGCTAATCCTCACCCTGCTGCCAGTCTTAGTGTTCTCTAGAAAATAAGTCAAAAGAAAAAGCAAGCTCCAATCTCTAGGAAGTTTTTATTTAATTCAATCAGTTAATCAATCCATCAATCCATCAGTCAATTAATTTTGTATATTTATCTCTGGTTGGAGATGGTATGGCTGGAGAGCAAAAACCAGGGTATGTCATTGGGTCAGTTATTTAATCTCTCTGAACTTCAGCTTCACCTTGAAATGGGAGTGGTATTATCACAGGGTAACCTAGAAATAACATAAACAGAGTCTGGCAAAGAATTGGTAATTAATAAGCAGAAGTTAGATTAAATACACAATCCATGCATCTGTTCTTACCAGCCTGTGGATATAGGGAACTCCCAGAGGAAGCCAGGGGCCTTTGCCTCAGCTAGAGAATAGGTGTGAGGTGGGGAAGGTCTGGGGTGGGGATGGAAGAGGGCATCTGACAGCCACAGGGCTGGGTGTGATGGCCACTGAAGTCCCCAGACTGACTGATTGCCTTCCTCCCTCCCTCCCTCCCTCCCTCCCT
>NW_008357033.1:3489347-3511853 GCF_000622305.1 Nannospalax galili | reverse complement strand
CTCCCTCCCTCCCTCCCTCCCTCCCTCCCAACACAGAGTCACAGTCTCTCTAAATAGCCCAGCCCAGTTTATCCTGGAACTTGTGAGCCTCCTGCTTCTGCTAACCAAGTGCTGGGACTACAGGTGTGTGCCACTACACCCAGCTCTCAGGTCCCTAGAATTTCTGAAAGTAGGATCCAGACCAGATCTCCCCTCTTCCTGTCAGTGACTTGTCCAACCATCATGTGCCCCTTTCATGGGGGAGGCATGGGTTCAGAACCTTATAATAATGGGGGTTTTGCACACTGCCCCCCCACCACATTTCAAAGATCGTGCCAAAAAAAATGTGTGTCACTGGTGACTGTGCCCCTGTTGATTCCCTGTTGACATTTTACATATTTTCTATCATGGAGTACTTTAGGGTACAAAAGGCTGCAATGCCATGTTATCCACTCAATTCCCCAGTGAGCCAGCCTTAACTATCACTCTCTCAGAAGGGCAACATGAGACAGAGGGAAGGGAACAGGTGGTACAGCAGAACTTAGGATGTTATCACTGTGTTCTTGCTAGAGCAGACTGTACTGGGCAACCCACACTGGTTCTGGGGAGAAGTGAGTGGAGTCCAGGGAAAAGGAAGGGGAGGCCTGGGTGGTGGGAGCTCATGGCTGTGCAATCAGTGCAGGTGATGAGATCCTTGTCTGGGAGGTGATGCCTGCAGATTTCTGAGCATATAACCTGATCTGGACCAAAATGCAGCGTAGGGGTGTTGAGAAACTGCCCACATTCAGTCGGTTCTTAATGTGTAGATGTCAGTCTAACTTCCTAACTTTCTGTGGAATCTGAAGCCTACAGAGTGGGTCATAGTAGGGCCACAAAAGCAATCCATCGATCCACTGATCTATAGCAGTAAAACCATTTACCTCAAGTCTCCCAGAAAGTACTGCCCAAGCAGGGTGCACAAAGACCCCACACATTGTTGCCAGTGACAAGCTAATGAGTGGGAGGCACTTTATTTCCTCTTTAGTAACAGGACCCAAGATATAAAATAGGAGTGTTGCAGAGTTCCACGTTGTGTGAAAAGGACAAATAGATGTATGTTAGGGTGGTGAGTGCTTGCTCTTGAGTTCCACTGTGAATGC
The DNA here is from genome assembly GCF_000622305.1 of Nannospalax galili. Taxonomy (NCBI): domain Eukaryota; kingdom Metazoa; phylum Chordata; class Mammalia; order Rodentia; family Spalacidae; genus Nannospalax; species Nannospalax galili. The sequence goes on along the minus strand of NW_008357033.1, from coordinate 3,510,735 downwards.
CTGGATTCTAACCTGACCGTTCTGATTGGCTACAACATTGAGAGAATAGTCTATAAGGGGGACCATAAACTACTCTTTGATTGATCTTGGGTTGCAGTTATAGTCACTGTGTGTGCAAGCAAAGTTTTGTGATAATTTGAAGGCAATAAATTTTTTTTGTTTTTTGTTTTTTTGTCTTGAGACAAGATCTCATGTGACCCACACTGGCCTGAAACTTGTTGTGTAGTTGAAGATAACCTTGAACTTCTGATCCTCCTGTTTCTACTTCTCAAAGTGCCAGGATTACAGGTGTATACAATCATGCCTTGTTTGTATAGTGTTGGGAATGGAACCCAGGACTTCATGCATGCTAGGTAGTACTCTACCAGCTGAGCTAGTATTTTATAGTAATAATAATAATAATAAACATACCAAAAAGAATTATACCCATTTATATAACTTTTACTATTTATAGAACTTGTATATATACGTATATATGTAAAACCTAATTTGACTTTACCACAATTTTTAAGTCGGTATCATCAATCCCAGTTCACAGATGAGGTTCATGTCTTGAGGTACTGGTAGAACTAACCCAGAACTCATCTTTTCGTGACTGCATCTGAATGAGTCTGCTTTGATACGGATTTTGAATGTTCTTCGAAAGGCCCACGTGTTCTTGGCCTAGACTACAACTCTGGAGGTGGGGCATAGTGAAAGCAAAGTGTGTCCTTGAAGAGGATATTAGGACTCTGGCTATTTCTTGTTTCTGCCTTTACTTCCTGATTCCACACGTACCTGTGGAGCAGTTTCCTCTGCCATCAGTTTCACTATGATGTGCTTTCTTGCCATGGGGCATAAATGTCAGGTGACCATGCAGTGGAACCTTAAACTTAATAGCGGAAACAAACCTTTCTTCTTTCTAAGTTAATTTAGCTCAGGTATTTTTGCAGTAATGGAAAGCTAATCAACATCAAGCCTTACCAGACTGTGGACAGCAGTATTCAGGCCCTTTCTGCTCTAAGGTTTATAACCCATTAGCAAGCCACTAGGCAGCTATAATGATTTTTTAATTTTTTCTGAGGCTTTTCCTTAGAGTTGCTAGCTTGGCATTTAAGCAGGCACTTTCTACAGCCCTTTTATTATGCCTTGCTTTACTCTGTCTATCCTTCATGGTGGAGAGGGTCCCCTGAAGAGTTTATACTGAGGGTTCACTGATGGACAATAAGATTTAGTAATGGTTGCTATAAGAACTTGATTGATGTGCACTGTAAAAAACGAGACCCACTCGAATAATCAGGCACCATTTGCTGACCTCAAAACTCTAACTTGTATTCCTGTTACAGAATGAATTGAGGTTCCCTTTGAGAATCATTGCAGAGTTTTATAATGTTAAAGAGAAAACAGCACACACACACACACACACACACACACACACAGACACGCAGACACAGAGACATACAGACACAAAGACATGCAGACATAGACACACAGACACAGACATGCACAGACATATAGATACAGAGACATACACACCACACACACACACACACACACACAGAGAGAGAGAGAGAGAGAGAGAGAGAGAGAGAGAGAGAAATCAGATCATTCTTGTTTCTCTTTCTCTCCTTTCCAAAACTCAATTGGCAAGAATTTGCAAAGTTGCCAAAATGAGAGAATGAGGTCATGGATCATAATTCATGTGGCTTTCATAAATATAAATCACACAGCCTGCTGTAGCGGCTTTCCATCCCGTGGCAAGCCTCTGGGAGCAGTAATTATATCGTGCATAAAATATTTAGACTTCACTGTGGCCTTGGATATCCTTCCAGGTGGCACTCTCATCAGAAAGTCAAGGAAATCCATCCTGCATCTCAATATTGTCAGGTGAATGTGCACATGGCTGGAGGCACATCTCAGGGAAAGTTAGGAGCTCTTAAAGGGGCACTTCAGCAGGGCTAATGGGATCAAGATGGAGACAGCTCCTGGACAGGGGGGCTGTTCTGCTCTGGGTTTGAATCTAGCAGGGCTGGTGCTAGCTGATGTGAGATTTGCCTGGAGGGTTTCCTGGAGTCATAAGCTGAATGCTTACAGATGGTTTATGTCTAGCAGTTGCAGCATTGACATTAAGCATATATGAGTGTATTCTGTCAAGTCATGTGCTCTTCATACTGTTCTACACTAGGCCTCTAGTCTTATTTTTGTTCCCTGCCTAACCCTGGGGGTATCTGAGAATGTTACCCCTAGAGAAGACACAACCCTACAGTGCCCAACTACAGCTTCCCAGGACCCATTGATATGTTGCAAAGCTTGCTGCCTCTTCTTACATTAGAGGAAAAATGCCTATTGTGTAGAATATATGGAAAACGAGAAATTGGTATTGGAGTTGACAATGTATTGTCCATAGGCCAAATCTGGTCAGTTGTCTATTTTCTAAATAAAGTTTTATAGGGACAGCTATGCGCATTGATTTCTGTACTGTCATGTTCCCAGGATTAGGAACTAGTTATCTTTTGGGTATCAGCATTCAGCCTGCATCATTTCTAATTCATTTGGAAATATGTGCGAGGCTGAGTGGGTTTCTTACCCACTTCCCCACATCCAAGCTGGGATTTTTGTCTGGTTTGAGCTTACATGGTACTTATACATGTTGTCACCATTGCTGTGAGTTCATACTAGTAACTGCCCAGTTGTCTGGAAAACTCTTTCCCTATGGTCATCTTTCTGCCTCCTCTTCTGCAGTGATCTTTGAGCTTTGGGAGGCAGAAGTTGATATAGGTGTCTTATTCAGGGATAAGCAGTCTGCAGCCTCTTGTTTTTTGCATGTTGACCAGTTGTTGATCTCTCTGTTAATAACCATCTGCTGCATAAGGGAGCTTCTCTGGTGAGTGTTGAGAGATGCATTAATCTATGGGTATAATAATAAGTCATCAGGAGTCAGTTTAATAGTATTTCTATTTAGCAGAATAATAGTAGTAGGCTCTCCTCTGTGTCCTGTGACCTGTCTAGCCACAGGTTCCTAGGCCTGATATCAATGTCAGGGATGGGCTCCATCTTATGAAGCAGAACTTAACCCCAATTAGAAAGTGGTTGGTTACTCCTATGATATTCATACCACTATTGCCCCAGTGGGCATATCTTGCCAGGTTAGTTGTTATTGTAGCTTGCAGGATTCACAGCTGGGTAAGGTTGATGATTAGTTTTCTCTTCCAGTTTCATGCATAGCATTTACCAGGATTTTTCCTTGTTTGCTCATGTATGTTGTGTTTTCAGCAATAAGGTCTTACTGTTAAGTTCTGGTGTGTAACCAAGAGCAGGGGCAATGGCCTGTATTGTTTGAGGGCCTATGGGACCCTAGCTATTAAAAATTTTAAAAAACCCAATCTTTCTACGTACTTTTTCATGATGTTCCCTGAACCTTGGGTATAGGGGCTGCATTATAGATGTATCAATTAGAACTGGGTACTTCACAGTCACTTGTTCTCTGTGTTTTGACCAGTTGTGGATCTCTATACTAGTCTCCATCTTTGATGAGTGGTGAGAGCTATGTTTATTGATAAATATATGGATAAACTTTTGGAATATAATAAGAAGTGACATTGGTTTAGGAAAGTAGCAGTAGTAGGTTTTCTTCTAGGGTCTATGACCTGTCTATTCATGAGTATTTGGCTAGGTTTACAGTGTCAGACATGAATTCCCTCCTGAACTAGCTTGTCCTAGTTCACTTCTTTATTGCTATGGTGAGAGACTAACCAAAACCAAGATGATGAGGAAAGGGTTTATTTGACTTACACATCCTGACCATAGTTCATCTTTGAGGGAAGCCAGGGCAGGGACTCAGGGTAACCTGGAGGCAGGTGCTGAAGCAGCTATAGGGGAACACTGCTTACTCGCCTACTTCTCTAGACTGTGATCACCTAGCTTTCTTTTTGTTATTTTTTTTACTTATTTTTTAGTCTTTTTGAGACAGGGTCTCCCTGTAGCTCCAGCTGGCCTGAAACTCACTATATAGACCAGGCTGGCCTCAAACTCATAGAGGTCTGCCTGCCTGTGCCCCTCAAGTGCTGGGATTAAAGGCATGCACCACTATATATGTGTATATGTATTTTTATATAAATATTTTTATTGAAATTTCATAATTACATATAACAGTTCTTAATCAAATATAGACCCTCTCCCCCATCCATGCCTCCTCCATCCCCCCACCAGACCTCATGTATCCCACCATACATATGAAGTCCCATCTATTCAGGCATTTGTACCCAAATGTTCTTCAGTATAAATGTGTCCACTGGAGTCTAGTCAGCCCATCCAGTGGTTGTATGTAAGTCGTACTCTCCCTCACTCAGCAGCAATCAGCCTCCAATAGTTCTAAATCTGGTGCCGACCTGCCACCTAGTTCTCTTCTCCCCTTTGGGCCCTTGTTTAATTGAGTTCGTATAGGTCCTGTGCTCAATGCCACCATTGTCACAAGTTCACATGTTCAGGCTTCCAGTGGTCTGAAACTTCTTCTCTCCTATGTTCATGAACCAGCCCTGACTCTAACAATCTGTCCCCTCTTCCACAATGGTCCCTGAGCCATGGGTGGACAAGGTTCCATATAGGAGTCCTGTCCTACACTCTGCTGTCTCTTATTCTTTAAAACTTGGCCAGTTGTGGCCTTCTGTGTGCATTGCACTCTGTTGTATAAGGAAGCTTTACTGGCGAGAGTTGAGGGATATATTAGTTTTCTATCTACTCCTTGTTCTGCTATGTTCTATGAGCTTTAGTTGTAGAGGGTCAACTGTAGATGTATCACCTAGTGCTGGGCATCTCTCAGACGTATGTGCTCTGTGTGAATATGCATTTTAAGTATCTTATATTTCCCCATGTCTTGTTCAGAAATTTCAAGAATATTTATCTCTTCTTTCCTCTACCTCTGTATCACCCTCCCTCCCACCTCCCCAGTCAAAGTGTTCCCTATTATTCCCATTTCCCTCTTGATAGCACCTGTGTCCTACTATCCACCTCTCAGGAGCTCCTTCTTCACCCCTCCTCTCTTGGTCCCTCAGTACTCTCCTGGCTTCTACTGGTTACTACAGGTTATATACTCACATATAAAGATTCAGAGCCAGGATTCACAAATAAGAGAGAACATGAGGCATGCTTTTTTCTGGGTCTGTGTTACCTCACTTGGTATACTATTTTTCAGTTTCATCCATTTACCTGAAAATTTCATAATTTCCGTTTTTCTTTACAGTTGAAAAGAATCCATTGTATATATTTACCACATTTTCATTATACATTCATCAGCTGAGGGTCAGTTATGTTGTTCCCGTTTCCTAGCTATTATGGGAAGAGCAGCATTGGCTGGGTGTGGTGGCAATCCCAGCACTCGGGAGGCAGAGGCAGGTGGGTCTCTATGAGTTCGAGGCCAGCCTGGGCTCCATAGTGAGTCCAGGCTAGCTGTGGCTACAGGGAGACCCTGTCTCAAAAAGACCTCCCCCTCCAAAAAAAAAAAAAAAAGCAACAGTGAACATGATTGAACAAGTATCTCTGTAGTAGGATATGGAGTCCAAGGAGTGGTATAGCTGAGTTGTATGGTAGATTACTACTTTTAGATTTTTGGGAACACTCCACACTGATTTCCATAGTGGCTATACCAGTTTGTAATTCCACCAGCAGTGAATGGGGTTCCCCTTTCCTGACATCCTCACCAGGATTTGTTGTCAGCTTTTCTCTTGATCTTAGCCATTCTGACTGGAGTAAGATGAAATGTTAAATAGTTTTAATTTGCATTTCCATAATTGCTAAGGATGTTGAACACTATTTTAGATATTTCTTATCCATTTTTGATTTCCCTTTTGAGAACTCTCTGTTCAGACCTGTAGTCCATTTTTCAATTGAGTCATTTGTTCTCTTGATTCTTTTTTTGTTGTCCTTTGTATATTCTGGATATTAATACTTTATCATATTTATAGGTGGCAAATATTGTAAGAGCCAGAGGACCCCGATGTCTGCTGCTAGATAGCATATTCTAGACACGACAGAGAAGCTGCACCTGTGAAATCTCAACAACACAGTTACTCAAACAAGGCCTGAATAATGATAACACCAGTTGACAGGCCAATATGGATGGGGGAAATCTCATAAGATCCCACCTCTAGATTAAGAGCTACAGACAATCAATGGATGAGGAGGGAGAGAGAATAAGTTTATTCCAAGGTCGAGCTCCCTGATGGGTTATCCAATCCCAAGTAGTCAGTCATAAACACATGTACACGTTAACACCATTAAATGGACTCAGTACATTACCTATATGCATATATGTTGTTGGATGATCTTAGGCGGTCCACAGAGACAGAATAAAGCCTCACTGATGCCCAGAAAAGGACAGCTCTTTTCTGTTCTGTTCCCCTTCTACCTCTTGATTACCTGAAAGTCTGCTCAATCCCTGCATGACTTTAACTCTTCTCACCCTTGCCAAACACCTTTTATCAAAAGAAAGCAGATTTCAGACTTCAGAATCATGGTAGAACTTACTAACATTGTTTTGTGTTTGCTCTATTTCTTTTACAGTTATCTATTTTTCCCATATATGTTAGTACCACAGAGCATCCCGTGGAAAAAGGAAATGAGCTGTGAGTGTAGCTCAGTGGTAGAATGTTTGCCTGGTATGAGTGAAGCCTTGGGTTCAATTCTCAGCAATGAACAATAAAATGAGAAATTAAAGAAATACTATTTAAAAACATGTATTAAGTAAATATAGGACTGGAAGTTCTTAGAGAGATTCCCCGCTGATGGCTGTCAGGTCTGGGAGCTTCCAGGCTGGCCTTCCACTCGCTGCTTCTTCTCATAAGGAGGCATCCTGAGTCAGAGGCCACAGCTGGAAATGCAGAATTAATGGCTTCTCATCTTTTCTCATTTCAATGCATCTGATCCTTCAGGGACCATTGGGTAGCAGAGCCCTGAATATTAATTTCATGTGGAAATTGATCATAGCCCACTTCAACTCAGAGCCTTGGGTAGGAAGAGGCCTGGCTTCATCCTGCCCGTTCTTTGTCTCTCACTGAACATCTGGAAGGCAGAGAGGCAGCTTCTGTCCAACTTCTTCATGGCAAGGGAATGGCTATTATTTGGACACAAGCACAGATGCTAGGGGGAACCTCTCTCTCCTACCCTGTCAGATCCCGATGACATCGTTTTGCTGACTGCTTTCTGCTTGTGGGGAGGGGAAGTATATCTTATCCATCTAGATAAGAGTGAGTTACTCAAAGAACTGTGGCACTGAGCCTCCACTTTTTGATGGTTGTGGGAAGTGGGAGATATTCTCTGTCTTCCATCTCTTCAGCCACAGGTGTATTTGAAACACTAAATCCTGAGTGTGGGGACAATACCACTTCCTCTTATATAAGGAAGATCTTTCTGGTTAACATCACCGTCATCATTACTAAATAACTCTTATTGTTTCAAAATACTAGCCCATAGCCTATGCTTCCTTCTGAGGAGTGGAGTGAGAAGTAGAGAGGTAAGTACTAATCATATTGCTCAGTGCCTTCCCAGCATATGCATACCCTACTCTCTAGAAAGCTGCAAGCAGATGTAATTTGCTTCAACAAAGCCTCTAGAGTTGATAGGCTTTGATTCCCTGTGTTTCCCTAAGGAACGGTGAAAAATGCTAAGATGCTGATTTGGATAGGACATATGGTAAATGTTCAGGAAGCATCTCTGGCATGTGGTACAAGATACACAGCCAAAACCCCAATGTTAGGTAAAATTAGGCAAGCCACCTCATATCTCTGCCTTTGTGTCCTCTGTGAAGCAGGAAGCTGTTTTCAAAGGTTGTAGCATAGTATTAAACTCCATAAATGTCTGTTTTTATTCCCTCCAGTTTGCAAACAGGAAAAGCACAGGCTAGAGAGTAACTAGCTTGCTTAAGGTCACATGACTTGCCAGTGTCAAGGCCAAGCTCTGAATGCAGCCAAGTCTAATGTCAGATCCAGTCCTTAGCCCTAGAGTACCCAGAGGCCCATGTATACAGGCTAGAGAAATTGTCCTATCCTGGGGCTGAATTCCTTGGGGCCGTGGGAAGCCCTACTGAACCCTGGCAGCACCAGGTGGCACCTCTAGTGGATGTTGTAGTCAGGCAGGCCTGGTTTGAGTCTTATGATTCAGTTGGTCCTTTGCCGTTTATTGGATCTCAGAGGGTGTACTGTTAGCTTTTGTTGACTTGATACAAATTAGAGTCATCTGGGAAGAGGGAAACTCAAATGAGAAATTTTCTCCATCAGAATGCCTTTGGTTGTGTCTATGAGGCATTTTCTTAATTGCTAATTGATTTAGGAGGGCCCAGTTCACTGTGGGTAGTGCCATCTCTAAGCAGGTGGGCCTGGGCTGTGTAAGAAAGGTAAGTGAGCAAGCCAGAGGAAACAAACCAGTAAGTAGCCTTCCTTCATGGTCTCTGCTTCAGTTCCTCCTGCCAGGTTCCTGCCTTGAGTTCCTACCTGGCTTCCCAGGATGATGGACTGTAACCTGTAAGATGCAATAAATCATTTCTTCTCCTAGTTGGTTTTGGTATGGTGTTTATCACAGCAACAAAAACCAAGCTAGAAGTGAGTGATGGTAGATGCTAACCTTCTTGGCTTGGTAAAGGCTAATGAAAGAGGGATAGGTAGCAGTATGAGGTGTTAGGAATGGGATAGCCTGGACTGAGAAGGACATGGAGGTGATCCACTCATGGAGGCACTCTCTCCCAGCCTCTTGGGCTACTCCCTGCTGCTCACAGGATTAAGCAGATACACCTTCCCCCAGCCCCCAGGTTTCCAGGGTAATTGCTGAAGCTGGGGACTTGCAGCTGAAGCCTTCAGTTGCCAGGGAGGCCACAGAACTGGAGTGAGTGTGTGTGTGGGGGCGTAGGACTACCTAGGGAACGCTGCAGGGGAGGCTGAAGGATAGTCATGGGGTCACAGAACCCTCCTTGTGAGGCCGTGTCCCCCCTACACACGGGGGGGGGCGGCGCAGACAGACAGACTGACTGACTCTGGGAGACAATTCTGTGACCAGGGTCTTCATTGCTCACTGTAGGTAGTTACATGAGTTATGCCTCTTCACTATATCCTTTGCATGTGCCAGGTACTATATGAAATGCTTTATCCACATCCCCCTCTCACCCTTTGACAACCCCACCAGGGACATAGTATTCCCTGTTTTACAGTGTCCCTGTGTGACTTCCTCAAAGTGGTGACAATCAGATTTGGAGCCCAGGCTGCCTGTCCACAGAGCCTGTGAGCATGTGCTGAGCATGCACTGTTCACATTATCCCAGGCCATCTCTGTAGAGATGCTGTGTGCCCAGAGTCTGCTAAGAGCCTGACATGTTAAATGTGTTATTTCATGAAGAGTTGCCTGCCTTCTACAGTGATTCCACTCGCAGGCTTTATAAGTGCACCTGGTAGGAATAATGTTGAGCCTCATGACATTGGCTGGTGATTCCAGAGACCACATTGCCCTTGGGGCTGGGGTGGGAATACAGGGGGCCCTTTCAGGATGGTGGACTTTGGGCTGGGCAATGAGGGTCTCCATCACCTTGCCGTTCTGTGGGTTTGTGGACTCCCACTTTAGCTGCTTTTGTTGGAATGGATGTACCCAAATGTGAATCATGGAATACAGAGCTCTTTCTAAGCTCCTGTTTCTACTCAAGGAAATGAGAAATGGCCATAGGCAGCAATAATAACAAGTAATTGTAGCTAAACTCTGTTGAGCCTTGATTCAGTGCTGTCCTATGAAAACAGTCTGCAGTATGCTTTCCCTAAGCTGTATGTGAATGCTTGAAATGAGGCAAGTGTACCAAAAGAATGACCTCAATTTTAACAAAACTTAGGATTGGGGAAATGGCTCAGCAGGTAAAGCGTTTGCTATACAAACATGAGGACCAGAAATTGATCCCCAGAACATGCGTAAATGCCAGGTAGGCAGCCCTCCTGTAATCTCAAGTCATGGGAGGCAGAGAGGGAGTCCCTGGAGCAAGCTGACTGAAATGGGAAGCTCCAGATTCAGTGAGAGACCCCGCCTCAGTATATAGGTGGAGAGTGATCAAGGAAGACACCCAGTCAACCCTGGGCCTTCACATGCACACACACACACACACACACACACACACACACACACACACAGGCACACTTGAGAACACGAATACACACACATGCACACCACACATAACACTCAAAAAGAAAGGAAGAAAGAAGAAAGAAAATTTAAACAGCCCCCTATGGCTAGTGGCTGAATTGGGCAGGGTGATGGTAATAAAAGCCAAGCACAGAGACAGATTTCTGAGCTCTCAGCATCTCTTGCAGCAGCACAGTATCAATTATTATCATTCCCATTTACAGAGGCAACTCAGGGAGATAAGAAACCTGCTCCAGCTCCCCAATGAACATGTAACTGCTTGACCCCAGAGCCTGCTTTGCTGTCTGGCAAAGCTGAGGACTCCCTCCACCATGGGAGGGCCTGCCCTCAAAGTCAGAATGTGCTAGGATGGACATGTGACAGCCAGACCCAGGCCCTTTGTCCATGCACTGAGGTGATGATGGAGTGTGGATAGGAAGTGGGAAGGTATTAAGGAGTCCCAGGAGGGAGCACCCCCATCCTGTCTGTCCCTTCCTTCCTGTGAACCCTGGCTCTACCACTTCCTGGGTGGGCCTGGACAAAGCTCTTCTCCTCCTGAATCTTACAGAACAGGAGTGATAAAACTGGCAGCCTCGAAAAATGTTCTGACAACCAGATGAGATATCTATGGAGGTGAGACCCTGACAGCTTGCCATCCTGGAAACTGATTCTTGGGACAGGACACTCAATCTTGCTGCCAGGATAAGTTCAGACCGTGAAAGTGGGGCCTCTTTGTTCCAGGGGTGCCAGAGGTGCCACTGCATTCTCAGGACAGGGTTCACAGACTAGAACCAGGTGGGGCCTGGGAAGCTGCATTTAAAATTGCTCTGGCACTGGATGAGGGAGAGTAGGCCTCACATATGATCTCTAGATGGGCTGACTTGACTCCAGTGGATGAATTTATACTGAAGGACATCTGGGTACAAATGCTTGACTGGATAGGACTTAATGTGTATGTTGGAATACATGAGGTCCGGTGGGGGATGAGAGGACATGCATGGGGCAGGAGGCTTAAATTTGATTAAGAACTGTTATGTAAAATTTCAAAAGCTCAATAAAAATTTTTTAAAAATTATAACTTGCTCTTGCAGCCCTCCTCTGGTACTCTTCTGTAACCCAAGAGGGCCATCTGCAGGCTGCGGGCAGAGGCCATGACAAGCTGGCATTCCTCACTCATCAGACCTGTTCACCAGGGCTCAACTTGGCAGCAGATTTTAGGGTGGGGCTGCTGTTTTCTTTTTCCTTTTTTCTTATGGGAAATTTCAAACAATTACAGAAGTAAAGCGAGCACTATCCTGAGCCCCTTCCACACATCCAGTACTGCAACTAAACTAGAGTTAACTGGGTCGGGGCCAGTCCTACTTTACTTAAAACTACCGTTCTCCATCCCCCAGCCCAAGGTTATGGTACGGCAAATCCAAGCAGCTCTGCTTTTTGTTGTGTGTGACTCTGTGTGTGTGTGTGTGTGTGTGTGTGTGTGTGTGTGTGTGTGCTCACTGTATGCTCATGTACAGTTGCATATGCATAGAAAAGACAGGGGTCAACATTAGATGTCTTCCTCGATTACCCTCCATCTTATTTTTTTGAGACCAGGTCGCCCTCTGAACATGGAGTTCACTCATTGGCTAGAATGACTGACCAGTGAGGACCTAGGATCCACCTGTCTCCTCTCAGTGCTGGGTTTATAGGCATGTGTCATTATACCTGGCTTTTATGTGTGGGTGCTGGGGATTCAGACTCAGGTCTTCATGCTTATACAACAAGCACTTTACCCACAGAGCCAACCCTCAGCTCAGGTCTGCTTTTTAAAATAATGACTCCCACGCCTGGTGTGGTAGCATACTCTGTAATCTCAGGACTTGGGAGCTGAAGGCAGAAAAGTCAGTAGTGAATGTCATCTTCAGCTAGTTGGAACTAGACTGCACTATGTTCATGTTCCTGCATGTGCACAAAAGTAACCTTACATGTTATTCAGTCCAGCATGGTGTTGGTAGTAAGAGAAAGTAATTCTTGCATCCAGCAAAGGGAACTGACTCAGTATTTTGTTATTTTATTATTATTTTTATTTTATTTGTATGAGTGTATTGCTGCATGTATGTAAGTGCACCTGTGTTGTGCAATGGCCGCATAGGATCCCCTGGAACTGGAGTTACAGACAGTTGTTAGCCACCATGTGGGTGCTGGGAGTCAAATCTGGGTCCCCTGAAAGAGCAGTCGGTGCTCTTAATGCTGAGCCATCTCTCCAGCCAGCCCCCTGGCTCATCATTTTAAAGTATTTATTTATTTAGTATGTGTACATGTGGGTACACATGTGCCACAGTGTGTGTGTGTGGCAGCTAAATGGCAGCTTTCAGGTCAGTTTTCTCCTGCCACCACGTGGGTTTCAGGGTTGGACTTAGATTGTCAGGTTCTGTGGCAAGCACCTTTACCTGCTGAGCCATCCCACCCACTGACTAAACGTTTTTAAGAAAATATTTTATTATTTTTTTATGTGTATGAGTGTATTGCCTGCATGTGTGTAAGTACACCCGTGTCTTGCAATGGCTGCAGAGGCCAGGAGAGGGTCTTGGATCTCCTGTAACTGGAGTTATAGATGGTTGTTAGTCACCATGTGGGTGCTCGGAATCCAACCTGGGTTCTCTGCAAGAGTAGCCAGTGCTCTTAACTGCTGAGCCATCTCTCTAGCCCCCTAACTAAACTTTTCTTTCTAGTCAGGGTTTCACTATGTAGCTCTGGCTGGCCTGGAACTCATTGTGTAGAACAGACTAGCCTCGAACTCACAGTAATTCGTCTGCCTCTGCCTTCTGAGTGCTGGGATTAAAGGCGTGAATTACTATACCTGACTAGATAAGCATTTTCATAGTGGAATTTACAGGGCTGAAAATAGGATGAGAATGTTGTCATTTGCAGGAAAATGGAGACAACTGGAGATGATCATGCTAAGTGAAATAAGCCAGGCTTGGAAAGACAAATACTGTGTGCTTTCTCTCATATGTGGAACCTAGATTATATAGATGCAACTGGAAGCAGAAGGGGGACCACTGGGGAGGAAGAAAGGACCAGTGATGGGGGAGAAAAGATACAGCAAGGTAGCAAGTGAATGTGAGCAAAGTCCAGTGATATATATGTATATATATGAATGAATGAATGAATGAGAATATTAGTGAAACCCATTATTTTGTAACTAAGAAAATATAATTGTAAGAGTTGTAAGAGAAATTACAAAATAGGTAAAGTAGGATGAGGAATTTCTCACATGCGATGATAAGGACTGAACTCCAGGATGTATTCCCAAAGAAAAGGGTGGATAAAGGACACTGAGCGAGCAATGCTGATGTGTGTACACAGAGGAAAGATTATGTTTATACACACCCAACATAAATAGATACATGATGCCATTGTTTCTGACAGAGTAAACTTGAACCTGTACCATGGCTCCCTTTGCTGAAAGGAAGGAACTAGGTAGCTGACTTAGGTAGGGTAGGAGAGAGACTTTTCTCTAGATGTCTTTACAGCTTTGGAATTTTTGTATCTAATAAAATTGTTGGCCGGGCATGGTAGCACACGCCTTTAATCTCAGCACTCAGTAGACAGAGGCAGGCAGATCTCTGTGAGTTCGAGGACAGCCTGGTATACATAGTGAGTTCCAGGCCAGCTGGGGCTACAAGGAAACCCTGTCTCAAAAAGACCAAAAAAAGTTGTCATCTGTATTTTTTATTGAAAATAGAAAATTTCATTTTTCCTGTAAACCTAGGCATTCTAAAAAACAAAATCAATCATTTATTTTTATTGTATGTGTATGAGTGTTTTGCTCAGGTTCCTCAGCAAAAGCAGTCATCTCTCCAGTTCCTCAATAAATTTTTGTTTTGAGACAGGGTTTCTCTGTAGCCCTAGCTGGCCTGGAACTTGCTAGGAAGACCAGTCTGACCTCAGTTTCACAGGGATCCACCTGCCTTTGCTTCCCAAGTGCTGGGATTAAAGGCGTGCACCACCATGCCTCCTTCAATTTACTTTTTACAAGGATGTTTTGCCTAAATGAATTGAAGATTTATGTTTACACAAAACCTTCACCCAGGGCTGGAGAGATGCTGTGGCTGTGCAGAGCCCTAGGTATTGCCTTGGGCGGCAGCTTTGGCACAGGTACAAGGCCTTCAGTGAGACTGTGGTCTGGAGAATGAGCTGGAACGTGAGGGTCGGGGAGTAGGTAGGTTCTGGAGTTGGGCTTTGAATACCAGAGGAATTTGGCCTTGACTGCATAAGCAACAAGCAATGAGGAAGTACTGAGCATTCTATCAGGAGAGTGATATGGGCAGATCTACCATCAGGAGACCGGGCCTGCAGGCTCTCTTGCCCCTCCACTGAGACTTACACCCCAGCATGTAGAGCTAGGAGGATACTCTGAGTGCCCAGCAGGGTTGTCTTCAGCTCTGAGGTTCTGAGATCAAAGCCTGTCCCCACTTTCCACGCCCACCCTCTCCTACCCTGACCCCTGCTATTTTTCTGTCTCTCTATGCTATGCTTTGGTTGGCTGTCTCTCTTGGGGGACATCTTGTAAACAAGGGGTGTGCCTGGGGAGCATTTGCATTGGATTTGATTAGAATTTTCTCCCTTTGAGTCTCCAAGGAGAAAAGCCAAGACCTAGCCTGCTCCCAGCAGCCACTTGGAGGGGAGACAGGAGTCAGGAGCCCAGGAACCAACTTCCTTGGGGTTACAGAGCAGGGTAGGCCACAGCAGAGGCTGCCAGGGATTCAGCTTGCTAGAAACCTTGACTTCCAGCTGTTTGGCCATCTCTGCCTGGAAGATTTCAGCTGGCTGTGTTCATTCAGGGAAGCATCTCTGCCCATTGCAAACCATCTCCTGTCACTACAGAGTGATTTATGAGCTTTTCCTCTGAAGTATGAGAACACTGGCTCCTGATGCTGCCTGGTAGGAGAGGCCTGGCCTGAAAACTTTCTAACAAGCAGCATCTCCTTGCTAGGTCCCCAGCTTGTTATGCAGGTTGCAAGAGTGGAAGATAAGTGGGTTAAATATGGAAAACACTGAGCTCTCTATCAAGAGCATTGTTGTCAGGGATGGAGAGATGGCTTAGTGGTTAAGATCGTACTGCTCTTGCAAAGGACGGAAGTTCAGTTCCCAGCCCCTGTGCTGGGTGGCTCACAACTGCCCCAGCTCCAGGGGATTGACAGCTCTGGTCTCCTCTGGCATCTGCCTGCAGTTATACATACCCACACACAAACACTCAAATACACATAATTAAAAATTAATAAAAAAACTTTTTAAAGAGCATTATTGTCACCTTCTGAGGGATGTGCGTTTGATTCCTAGCTTGGCTTAGTACCAGACATTTGCATAGCCTGGTGACTTGCCCTGAGCTACAGCCTACAGAGGTGAAGTGGGGGACACCAGCAGCATTCCCTTCTATGTGTATGTGTTATGTGAGTTTTGTCTCATGTGTCCAGTATGTGAGGTATGGTGAATATTGTGTGTTTTGTGTATGAAACTATGTACATGTATGTGCATGTGGGTATCAGGTGAGGCTTTCATAATCACTGTGCTTTGTGTGGCTGGACATAGGCTCATAAAAGTGTTTGCAGCAATCTGTTGTCTAGGTGCTGCTACAGATAGATCTGTCTTGTGCTGGGAGAATCCACACTCAGAGTTTGGATTTGATTTATGGAGATAGGCAGCTAGAGCACACAAGAATTCAAACAACCTCCACCCAAACCAGCCCCAGAAGACTACTATTTCCCAAGTACCAGTCCGCTATTTCCAGAGTACCACCAAGATGTGGGAGGGGTACAGGGCCAGCGGGTCACCCAGGCCTTCCTGGGAAGAGAGGAGCCTGCCAGGGCTGGAGAGCAGCAGCTTCCCCTCCTGTGTCTGCCCTCCAGATGAACTCACAGATAATCTCTTCTGTAATACACATTTTAGCTTGACATTTAAAATGTTTCGGTCTCAGCTTAAGTAGCTACAAAGGATGTATTTCTGCCATGTTTTAAATATTGACATTTTAGAATAACATTACTCCATTCTCTTAAAAGTAGATCAAATGGAAACTAAATAACATTAAAACTAAAAAAAAAAAAAAAAAAAAAAAAAAAAAAAAAAAAAAAAAAAAAAAAGATTGTCCTGGGGCTGGAGAGATGGCTCAGCAGTTAAGAGCACTTGCTGCTATTACAGAGGACTCAGGTTCAGTTCCCAGCACCCAGGTGGCAGCTCAAACCATCTGTAACTCTAGTTCCTGGGGATCCAACACCCCCTTCTGGATTCTGTGGGCACTGCATACACATGGAGGGTACATATATGTGGAGGCAAAATGCTCATACACATTAAAAAAAAAGTCTTAAAACATTTTTTGTCCTCTGGTGATGTGTTACATGTTCTAGAAAAATGTTCAGATCATGTTCAGTTCAGTTCATTCTGGCCAGTGTCCTTACTGCTTGCATCACGGCATGGGCCATGTCCGGCACCCAGAAGGCAACCCAGTGTTCCTCTCAGTCAGGATTCCCTTGGGGTGACCACTTCGCTCACCTCTAGCACCATAAGCCACCTATCCTGACTGTGTTTGTTCTGGCAGTTTCACTAAGCATAAGGCCAGCACTTTGCAAGACTGTTGCTCGCTCACTTGCTCGCTGTCCCCATCTTTTCTCACTGTCTAGCTTTCCACCAAATGATGCCTTACCCTTTTATTGTTACTGGACATTTGGAGTTATTTCTAACTCTAAATAGGCGCTTAACTATATTCTCGAACATATTTTTGGTATGATTTTAAAACACTGACTTGAGTGTCTGTGAGGAGCTGCCTCAGAGGAACATAAAGCATCAGCATTCCCCATTATCCATCAAAAAGGACCCGAATATGTAAAAATTTACATTGTTCCTTATCTTCTTGAATCTATAATTCCCTCCAGCTTCCTTCACAGAATTTTCTTTTCTTTTTTTTTTTTAAATCTTTTTGAGACATGCTGGGACCAAAAGCGTGCATCACCATGTCCACATAATTTTCTTGATATACTTTTATGTTTAAAACTTTAAAATTGATTATATTTCTTTTTATCCAAAATATATGTTAAGTTGAAATAGACATTTAAATTTTAAAAATTATATTTTACTTATTTATTTATTTAGTGTATGGGGGCACATAAGTGCCACATGCATGTGGTACATGCTCCTGCTGTGCTTCTCTTCTTTTATCACGTGGGTCCTAAGGATCTAACTCAGGTCATCAGGGTGAGGCAGACACCTTTACTCACTGAGCCATCTCTCCAGCCCTGAAATGGAAATTTTAAACTTGTCCTTTGACCATACAATTCTAAGATCCTTCTTTTTTTTTTTGATTTCTCATGACCACAATCTCTAATACACAACTCATGAGAGAATAGCATTAATGTTTTACATGCATGGTGAGCTATTAAACACAGATGGCAGCATTGTATGGGGACATTTATTTGTTATTATTGTGTGTGTGTGTGTGTGTGTGTGTGTGTGTGTGTACATTATGTGTTGTGTATGCACCTGCCATGGTGTGCATGTAGGAGTTAGAGGACAACTTTGTGGAGTTGGTTCTCTCCTCCCACCTTTATGTGGGTTCTGGGGAATCAAACTCAGGTCATCAAGTTTGTGTGGCAAGTGCCTTTACCTGATTAACTGTCTCGTTGGCTGTAATATAAGCATCTGATGAATTTGGGCACTTCTGTGTTTTTTAGCCACCTGATGATATCACTGGTCTACAACTACTCTGAGTATTGAGGGTTTGTGGTTCTTTGATTCAAGGAAGATTTCCTAACACCAACATTTTAAATAGTTCTTTGGGGGCTACCCAGATGTTTTTGAAATTGTAAGGTATTACATCACAGTTGATTCTGGGCAAATGAAGCCTTGGTTTTCCTTTTGAGAAGAGGGAAGGACCACTGTGAAGAGTGAGGTGGGAAGGGGGTGCGTTCTTAGGCAGAGCAGTTTCAGGAGAGAGTGGGGATGGAGAAGAGGATCTCAGATGGATGCCCCCATGCGCCCCTATCCCCAGACTCCCTCTTTGATGATGATGCTAATGTTCATTTGGGCAGAGGGGACTGAACCATTCAAGGACAGGCTTGAGTGGTTTTCAGAATTCATCCTAGTGGAATCCTGAGCAGCTGGTCTCTTGCTGAGGAGCTGGATGTAATCTTGAGGCCAGAGGGGAGTCCCTTGGTATTTTTGAGCAGGCTGCCAGTGCAGTGTTAGTAGGGTATCTTGCAGAAATGGATCTGTTGAGGACCTGGGAAGGGGTTGTCGCCTGGGAACTGTGGCAGTGACAACATTAGGGCTTGACGAAATGATTGGCTGTGACTGTCAGGACATTAGCACATGCTCAGTTGTTAGCGATTGTAAGGACTTGGCTGTGATTTTTAGCTCCAACTCCCAGCTTTGAACTTTCCTCATGGCAGCCCAGACCTGGCTTGGTCAATCAATACTTCCTTGAGTGTGCGCTACATTCTTTTAGTGGTACTTGAGATGTTTACACATGGATCTCAGGGTAATTGAAAGCAGACATGACCTTGAACAACACTGGAGCCCAAGAGGGAGCTGCATGCCCTTTGCTGTCCTCTGGGTCCCGCCCACTCCAGAAGAAAATCTTTCTTAACACCTCTCCCTTTTGCTGACAAAGAGCAAACCTCTTGGGCGGAGGCATCTGGCCCTTTGGCAGGCCTTACTGTAGTGTGTAGATAGGATTTTAAAGCTGTTATTTTAATTGAACTCGTTTTCTATGTCCCAGGCCGCAAGGGCTCCTAGTTTCCCACATTTCTGAATATATAGCCTTTCATTTTAAGAAGTTTGTTCCAGTGAAAAAAATTAGTGCACCTACTTGATGGTGTGGAGGAAGAAACAGTGTAGCTACTGACCTGTGCTTAACCAGAAACAATGGTGGTATGGCAACACGGAGTGACTCAAGTTTGGGAAGCAGTGGGTTAGACAATGGCAGAAAGGGACCTGTGCCAGATCTTTGTGCCAAAACTCAACAAAGGAAGGCTGGGGCTCTGGCCTGGCCAGGCTCTGCAGTATGGGGGTGGGAGTGTTGCGGAATATGGGAAAGGGCTGTTTAGATTGCATTGCTGGATCAGCTGGCTGGGTCCTACCACTTTCTCCAGCCACAGTCTGACACTTAGTTCCTTGCCTCCCGCAGAGATCCGCACACAGCTGGTGGAGCAGTTCAAATGCCTGGAGCAACAATCAGAGTCGCGGCTGCAGCTGCTGCAGGACCTGCAGGAGTTCTT
This sequence comes from Nannospalax galili, assembly GCF_000622305.1. Taxonomy (NCBI): domain Eukaryota; kingdom Metazoa; phylum Chordata; class Mammalia; order Rodentia; family Spalacidae; genus Nannospalax; species Nannospalax galili. The sequence goes on along the minus strand of NW_008357033.1, from coordinate 3,491,363 downwards.
CCGCAGGAAAGCCGAGATTGAACTGGAGTACTCCCGTAGCCTGGAGAAGCTGGCCGAGCGCTTCTCCTCCAAGATCCGCAGCTCCCGGGAGCACCAGTTCAAGTGAGGGTCCCAGGATGGGAGATTATGCTGGGTGGGAGGGCTGTGAGTGGCCATGGGCGAAGGAGGCCAGGGCTGGATGAGGCAGGTGCTATCCTGCAAGTCTTGCAAGGTGCCAGATCTACAGGTGCCTCCTGCCTCCAGGTGCTAGTTGTTCTGCACAAAGTGAAAGTGGAAATGGTTCCCAAGCAGAGGGTTGCTGTAAAGAATCAGTAAGCATGGAGAAAGGTGCTTGTGGCAGAGTCAGTCGCAGTGTGCTGTTATGGTTACTCAGCCTGCCACCAAGCTGCCTCCACTGAGGTCCAGCTGAGACCCCATCTCCTTTCAGTACATCCTGACCTTATCTGGTTGGGTTTTAGCCTAGGATGACCTTAGAATGTCCTCTCGTGGACTGGGTCCTCAAAGCATCCCTCTTCCTTGCTGTCCTGGAGGACTTCAGTGTCTGAACTCCCCCACCTTCTCATTTCCAGGACACAAGCCTTCTATATCCTAACTACTCACCCCAGCTCTGAGTGCAGGCTCTGACTTGGCAAGCACTGAAGTCAACTACAACTTGTGTGACACTGGCAGAGTTGTTGCTGGAACCACCCACATGGTGCACTCTCTGAGCCTGTTGTGCACAGCTGCAGTCTCATCTCCTGCTCCCTCCCTTCTCTTGATTTGAAATCAGCTCTTCAGCACTGGGGACCTGGAGAGAGACAGGCCTGGAGGACACAGGGGTCCCCTATTCCCTTGCCTTGCAAATAATGAGCCCCACTAGCCCCATAAGGGTTCATTAACTCAGTCACCAGGCATATAGAAGCCACAGCTGGCAGTTGGACCAATCAGGCTGCTTGTCACACATGAAAGTCTAATTAGGGGGTCACACAGACCAGTGCAGCTGGAGTGGACCCTTTGCATGACATTAATGTGATGGCCAAGCCCTGGTGGCTTTTGGAAGCTGAGTTTTCCAGGCAGGCTGACTGACCTTTGATCCCAGGGTGCTGAATGACCTGGCTGCCTCTTCCTCCCTTAGAGTCTGCACTGTGCTTGTGTCATTTGGCTGTCCTGAGTCAGGTGCTCTTACAAATTCTTCAGTTAAGAGTGCCTCAGGGCTAGAGGTCAAGTCTTAGGGCTTATCTTATTCTCATTGCAGTGGGCCCAATTGGGGACAGAGATGGGGTGCTGTGAACACAAGTGAGGAAGGAGGGAAGGAGGGGGATGGAGCGAGGAGAAAGGGAAAAAAAGAGAAGGAAATAGAGAAAGGAAAAAAGGAGGAAGGAGGGGAGGGCAGGGACTATTAATGCTTGGTCTGTGTAGTCCACTGCAGTTAAGAAATAGGGTTCAGAGCTTTGCCTCCAAGATGTGGCAGCAAAGCAGGACTGAGCTGCGGCAGGAACTCAGGTTTCTCCAGTCTAGGTTAGGCAACTCCCTTTCTGTATGGGCTGTGGAAAAACTTAGAGCTTTGGGAGGTGTTGAGTTTAGTACTAGACTTAGTTGGACTGAGTTGTGCAGCACATGATTTAAAGAAAGACCTTGGGTGTTTACTGCCAAGCCTGATGATCTAATTTCAGTCCTCAGAACCCATATGGTGGAAGGAGAGAACTGACTTCCATAAGTTATCCTCTGACCGCCGCAAAGGTGGTCCCCCTGGGGGAGGTTGACGATTTGGAGACAGTATCATCACTTTTTTTTCTGATAGCACATTTCCACTCCAGCAACCCTTCAAAGCACTTCCACTTTTGCCCTCTTCTAAGCCTCATGACAATCTAGACCCATAGCTAAGGAACCTGTAGTTTTATCCCGTAACTGTGTGCCAGAAAAGCTGAGTGACTTATTTCAGCAAGGACCCATAGTGCATGGCTGGGTTTAAGAACCCCGCACTCCTTACTGCCAGCTTAGCCTCTCTCTCCAAGAAGCCATGCAGTCCTTCACTTA
>NW_008357033.1:3444347-3484347 GCF_000622305.1 Nannospalax galili | reverse complement strand
GCTGTGACTCACCAGAAATGTTCATTGCTAGCTTCTTTCCATAAAAAAGAAAATATATACATATGCAAAAGTTCCATCCTCTGTACTAACTCTGCAGCTTCTGCCTGCTGAGGAGAGGCTGAAATACCAGATAGGAAAAGCAAAAGGGTGGCTTGTTTTAACATCTTCTGAAATGGGGGCTGCAGTGGGCAAAGGTGGCTGCTGGCTGGGAGAGCTGGATATCAGGCCAGTGGGACCACTTTGCAAAGGGACAGTTTTCCTCAGGAAAAGGAGAGTGGAAACAGGTTACTGAACACCTCCATCCTGATCTGCCATCCGTGGCCTGAGTCCTAGGATAATGCAGATGATACATGAAATGGAGTGGAAGGCACACCCCAGGACCCAACAGTCCTGTAGGTCCTCCAGCCGCACATATGCTGCTCCTACCACATCCCTCTCATTTCCTGTGCTTCTGCTTCACCTGAGGCCACCCTTCCAATACTTCTGCTTGACCCCCTCTAATTCTTCTTAGGAGCCCTCTATACCTACTCTCTCCTCATGGACAATTCAGTGACCCTCAAATTCAGACTAAATCCCTTCTTCTGGGCCCTCATGGCTCAGTGATCCCCTTCTCTCTGGAACCTTCTACTAATCTAATTTGACACATACCTTGAGTGATGCTATCTCTTTCAACATACTGCCTACATTTTGGAGGCAGGAGCCACACATGTGCTATGTACAAGACTGCTCTGGGATCTGGTCCTACAGAGTGTTCAGTTACATAGATGTGCACTGAAAAAGGACCAGGGAGCTCTTTTCTGGTATTTGACAGTGTGGTTTGAGTAGCAAGGCCACAAGGAGAGATGACCTGATAGGGGTCACACAGCTATGATTGTAGACATGGGGGGAGGGGACACTATCCTCAGGCCCAGATGTCTTTCTGTGGCTCAGTGAGGTGGTAGGGCCTGGTACCATTGTGATCAAGATCATAGATGTCAACTTTCCACAGTGTGGAAACTAGCGTGACTAGTTCTAGGTCTGACTTTGGGCTGGGGACAGTTTACCCAGCCTTTTAGTTTGCTAGAGCTGTGTCCCACACATGGTTGGGAACAGGATAGTGAGGAAGTGTGAAGACAGATCTAACAGTCTCCCATACTGGGTGAGGCTTTGAAGTGGGCATACTAGTTGGAAGGCAGATGTGACTTCACTGTCTCCTCCTGTCCCTCTTCTTAGTTATGAGGATGGGGAATGACTGTCGCCCTCTGATCATAGTGTTGCCCGGCTCTCTGGGGTGTGTTCCTTCCCATAGATAGTTGTGCACATTTATGAAGTGTGGTTTCAACTCTCACCCAAGCCCTGGCTGCATGCTTCCCCATTTGTGTCTGTAGCCCAGAGGCCTCCAGGGCCTTATAAATTGGCTATGTTTAGAGTAAACACATTGTCTTCCCTCCCAGCCAAACCTCTGACCTTTTCTTCATCCCCCACAAGGCTACTTCCACTTCTACTTCCCCAGGTGACCAAACCAGAAAACTGGGGTGTCATCCTGGACTCTTCTTCCTGCTCAACTCCCACCCCGAACCCCATCCAGCGGTGTCTAAGTCCAGGTAATACACTCAAATTGAATCCCTCAACTTCTTTCTTGGCCCCTGAATGTAGCCTTGTCTTCTGTATGGTTCCACAGTGGAGGGTCAAAAATGTACTTTGACTCCTTTATTACCCTGCTCTAGATCCTTCTGTGGCTCCTTGCTGACCTCAGGATGAAGCTCAAACCCTCTAATAGGACTTAAAGCCCTGTTCTATGTGGCCTCTGTCTAATTCTCAAGCCCCATTTGTCACCTTGAATCCTACTCCAGAGTAGCATGTAGGGAGCCCTCAGCTGCATTCAGCTCACCAAAATACCATTTTCTTCTTCCTGGACCTTTGGTCATATTTCTCCACTTAGAAAGCTCTTCCCTAGGAAAGTCTACTCCAGCTCCTAGTCTGGAAAGCACTTCCTGAAAGAAGGCAGCTTCAGCCATCGCACCACCAGGTCTGGGGAGGTGTCCCTCTGCTGTGCAGCCTTCCTCCCATGAATACATTGATGAAGCTAGAACATCCTTTCCTGCCTCTTGTGTATCTCTTTTACTCAAGTGGAAGGCTTAGACAGCCAGCCTGGTCACTGCTGCACACACAGTACTTGGGTATACCAGTTCAGATGCACATGTATACATGCATATGCCCAACACAGACAATGAATTAAAGCCTGAAAGCCTGAACCAACCCAGACCTTCCATCACTCTTCAACACAAGTCAGCTGCTGCTATGTCTCCCTTCCTTCTGCATCTCCTGCTCTTCCTCCTCCTCTTTTTCCTCGTCCTCGTCCTGTTCCACCTCCTCATTCCTGCATTCTTCTTTAATCTAGCCTTGGGTTGTACATCTCTTGGCCCACTGGTTTATTCTTTCTGCCCTTCTGTCATGTTGCTCTGTCCAGGCACCCTAAAGTTCCTCAGGTCAATTCAGTATTTTCCGGCACTTTTTAAGATCACTTCCCTTTTCTTTTTCTTTGAAACATCCATAACTTTTGCATATTTAATTCTTCAGATGTTGTTTAGTTCTTGCATCCCAGACTGAGCTAAGCCCCTGAAGCACTTTCAGGAACAGCCCAATTATCTCATCTCTCCTTTAATCCTTTCATTTCCATCACCACCCAGGAAGCAGTAAGAAATGGATTAAGAAGAGTATTCTCTGCCCAAACCTGCTTCTTTTCTTCCAGCTCTCCTCTTAGGCCGCAACTCTACATTCTCCCAGTTGCACAAGAGCCACATCTCAGAACCACCTTCCATTCTCTCTCTCCTATTTCCAGCAAGTCTTTAAGGTGGAATGAACCTTATTGAGGTGTCTCTCATGTCCAGCCTTTCATGGTCCCAATGCCACACCCAGAGTTTACCATATCTCTCTACCTAAGATTCCCTCCTGAGTGGTGCTACTGTCTCTAGTCTCATATTTATGTCCATGCTTATCCCCTACCCATCTGTCTATCCATTCATCATCCATCCATCCATCCATCCATCCATCCATCCATCCATCCATGCAATCATCCACCTACCCAATCATGTACCCACCCATTTTCCCATCTATCCATACATCCACTCTTTCATCCATCATCTATCCATCATCCATCCATTCATCTACCCACCTACATATCTACCTCATCATCCATTAATCCCTCAATCCAGCTATTCATCCACATATCTACCCCAACCATCCACCTACCCCAGTCACCCTCCATTGTTGCCCTCAGTGTTTTCCAAAACACTCATTGGCAGGGCTTTGTAAATAACCTCTGCAACCTCCCATTTTCCTGAACAGGCATTCTTAACTCTGACTACAGTGTGAAATCTGCTGTATTTTTAAAATACCCAGTATCAAGCTCTATCCAGGAGATTCTGACTTACTTAGTCGTGATGTTTTTATAAGCTCCTGGGGTGATTCTAATGTGCAAGACAGGCTCAGAACTATGTGGCCTAAAAGGTAGAATTCTAACTGCTTTGCCTGGCATCCCACAACCCCTGCAGTCACAACCCCTTTACCCTATCTTCCCAGCGTCATTTCCAACAATCCTCCTGAGTGAGATAACGCACTATTTCTCTCTCTCTCTCTCTCTCTCTCTCTCTCTCTCTCCCTCTCTCCCCCCTCCTCCCTTCTGACTGGAAGCCTCATGTTTATCCTTTAAGACTCAGCACAAATGTGACCTTGTTTCCACATTTGCTTTGTGGTAGCCATGTTGCTGGGTCCTGAGTACAGTGACTGCAACAGAAACACTTCCCTGTTCTCAAAGAGCTCCTAGTGTGATGAGAAGTGGAGACATAGAAACTAAAGGAAGAATGTACTGGGGAGCCTTCTGTAACTACAAAGAATTCCATGAGATTATCAGTTTATAAGGAGAAATGGTTTATGTTGGTTCACAGTCTTAGGGGTCCCAGTCTATAATTGGACTGACTGTTGCTTTTAGGTCTTGTGTATTTCTGTAGAAGGTAAATATCATGGCACGAGTGCATGGTGTACCAAAGCCACCAATCTCATGGCCAGGAAGAGGAAGAGGAAGTGAAAAAGAGGAAGAGGAAGGAGCTGGGGTCTCACTAGGGCATAATCCCAATGATCTAAAGACCTCACATCTCATAAAGATTCCTGTCTCCTAATAGCACCACACTGGGAACCAGATGTTTAACATGCAAGCCTTTGGGATATACTTAATGTCCAAATTTTAACATAGATGTTCTTAAACACAGGCTTCATCAGTATCCTCAGGGAGGGCTTGTTAAACCATGGGTGCTGGGCCAACCCCTGGTGTTTCTGTTTCTGTGGTCTGTGATGCTCCTGACAACTTGTATTTCCAGTAAGCTTCTAAGTGATGATGGTGCTGCTGATCCAAAGATGACATTTTGAGAACTAATGCCAAGCATGCGGTCAGGGGACTGCTGTATGGGGAGGCAGCCAGGAGGGGGGCATATGGTAGCACTTTCTAGGTGGCAGAAAGGGCATGTTTGCAGGTCCCAGTGGGAAAGAACATGAAAACAGAAGGGACTAGGGTGTAAGGCACGTGGGAAGGGCATGTCTGGACCTTGGGCAACTTCTCCACTGAATGGATGCTCTGGGTACATCTGTATTATAGACTCACACCATGCCGTTCCTTAATTTTGCCTCAACCTCTTGACAGTGAACCTTTTCAAAGGCAGAATCTGCATCACAGACAGCTTTGGGTGCACAAAGCCCACCCAGGCCCTACCATGCAACCAATGCACAGGGATTCCAGCTGTGGTTGAATTTTAGCAAACCAGATCTTTCTCTAGTACATCAGCAAAGAGGGATTCTGTTTACAGAGGCATGTCTTAAATGCTTTATCTTCTCAACATTTCCTTAGTAAAGATTCTCGCTCTGACATACCCATCTGGACAACCTCTATTTCCAACACATTCCCAAGTAAAGCCTGTGCTTCTGGGCCAGGGACCTTACTAAGAACTGGTACTGCCTCTAAATCAAATTCTCTTCTAAATTCCTGCCTCCCTGACAGATTTTCAGCCCATTTGGTGACAGAAAGAAAAATTCCTTGAAGTTAAATGGGCCCTGCTCTCCTGCCTTCTCAGACTCTAGGGGCTGGGAAGGGGAAGAATAGCCTGGCAGAACACAGGGCTGTCCCCCACAGCACTTCCATTTGGCCCTGGTAAGGTGGGCACGCTCATAGTGGGTATCAGCAGAGAGGCCTTCCTCAGAAACAGTGACCACAGAGGCTTCACTTCCTGAGTGTGTAACCTTGAGCGTGTAATCTCTTGAGGTGACTCCCAGAGTTCAGGACAGAGTGGAGCAAGGCAGGATTGGAGTTCCCTGGGGCTGACCACTCTCAGGTGGTGGGTGGGCCTTGCCCCTCACTTACTACCTTTCCAATACTTCTCTCCACACTAGAAAGCACAGTCAGAAAAAGACTCAGAGCCTGGAGAGATGGCTCAGTGGTTAAGAGTGCTTGCTCTTCCAGAGGACTTGAGTTCAATTTCCAGCTCACAGCCACATGGAACTCTTGTTCCAAGGGCAATAATACTTTCTGATCTCCAAGTGCACATGCACACAGGTACACACATATACATAATTTTAAAAAAGAAAGAAAAGAAAAAGACTCAGGGTTGGAGGACAAGAACTCCACCATAGATACTCCATGTTTCAAGATGGGGTCATTTATTGGGTCTGGGTTTGGAGTTTTACTTGCCCTTTCACTTTGCTTTTTGGAGAAAAGAGTATATATACCTTTTCCTGAGCCCCACAGAGGAGTCTTTGGTAAAGCACAGACAAGAGACAGATTTTCTATTGATACACAGGTCAGAGGTTCTCTGACTCCAGCTTACATCAGAATACCCAGGAGGACTTGTTAAAACTCAGATTCCAAGCCCAAGCCTAACCCCAACTTCTGATCCATGGGGCTGGAGAATGCATTTCTGACATGTTGGGGGGCTGCTGGTGCTGCTGGCCTGGGGCACACTGTGACATCCTCTGTTTTAGCATAATGCCTAGCTAGAGTCAGGCTGAGATTATATCAGTCACTGTATGACAAAGGCTTATTCATGTCTGTAGGTACTTAGCTTGTATTTTCCTTAGCCTTGCCTCCCCCTAGCCTAAACCCTTACAGAACCTGAGCCTGTCAGGCCATCTCTCACCAGCTCCATCTAGGGTGAGCACTAGTTTTCAGGAGGTCAGGAGCTCCCTGGGGAAGGATGAAAGTGTCAAGTGGCCAGTGGGGTTCCAAGGGTCAGTAAGAGACAAGTGAGGAGAGAGGAAGTGTGTTTTTGTTCTTTCCACTGTACAGTTCTAGAAGCCATCAAGTATTTAAAAGCAATCTGTCCAGTATTTCTTTGTCCCAGGGAGACAAATTCTTCCCAGAAGTGGGAGGGACAAGTGGCAAGTGCAGCATTCAAGGGGAATGAAGATGGCACAGGATGTAGAGTCAAAGACCTGAGTTCCAGCCCCAGCACTGTGCTGTACCCATGGACTATCACCTTCATTCTCCTGACCTGTTTCCACACTGTAGAAAGTATAAAAAGATTGACCTTGAAGGTTGCTGTGCAGGTGACAATGTGAAGCCAACCTGAGCTGTCTTGTTCCTACAGGAAGGACCAATATCTCCTCTCACCTGTGAACTGTTGGTACCTGGTACTGCATCAGACTCGGCGGGAGAGCCGAGACCACGCCACCCTCAATGACATCTTCATGAACAATGTCATTGTCCGCCTCTCCCAGATCAGTGAGGATGTCATCAGACTCTTCAAAAAGGTGGGTAAGCCAGCTCCCTCTCTGCCCCAGGTCTCTTTCCCAAACAGACCAGAACAACATTATGTCATTAGGGTAGGATGTAGTTTGGGACAAGTGACCAGAAAGTCAAGTGTTAGATGATACAGGGTCCTGAGGACTACACTTGACACACCAGCCTCAGCTTGAAACCTGTCTTTAATTTATTTTATTTTATGTGTATGAATATTCTGCTTGCATGTATGTAAGTGCACCCATGTTGCGCATTGCCCACACAGACCAGAAGAGGGTGTCGGATGCCATGTGGGTGCTGGAAACTGAACCTGGGTCCTCTACAAGAGCAGCCAGTGCTCTTAAGTGCTAAGCCATCTCTCCAGCCCTGGATGTGCCATTTGAAGACTGTGTTCGCTACCACTTTAGCAGCTCCCATCACAAGAATAAAAACTTTTACATGGTTAGGTGTATAGTACACATGTATTGTGGGGAAAATAAAGGTGACCATGTATACAAAAATTAAAATCAACAGAAGTATTATCACTCTATTGCTTTGGAGTTCTACAAATCTCTTTACATATACCTATATAAATACATTTTCTATGCATGTTTATAACGTGTATGTTTTCTAGTATGCATATGCATTTTCCCCAAATGAGATCATACTGCACATATGATATTACTGCCTGCTTGTGTCATCTAACAAAGTTATGTAATGCTCTTTTACGAAAGTTTCCCACACGGAAAATTTATTTCTATGTTTTGAATGATGACATAGCATTTCAGTCTATAGATGCACCCTAATCTATGTACCAGATCTTTTATTGCTGAATGTTGGGGTAGTTTCCATTATTTCACTCATAAATATCACCTCCATGAACTTCTCCATCATATATATCTACTGTTACATAGGGTCAGTTTCCATAATGGGAATCTTAGGGCAAAAGTGGGTTTACTTTCAAGGCTTTGGGGAAATGCCCCACTGCTATAAGAAAGGTTTTATCCATGGAAATGTCCAGGAGCCTGGGTTGGAGGGACCTGTGGCTTTTTATGTCCCCTGAGCTCTCTTTGTCCCAAGCTCCTTGTGCAGTGGAGGTACTGTGCAAATATGTATAGAACTGAACTCATTCTAGTGAACACCAGTTTCCTCATCTGTAAAATGGGTGTATCATATAGCCGCATCTTGTCTAGTGAGCAGAGCTGAAATCAACTGCTTCTCAAGGGCCATGAGAAACTTGAACAAACTGCTCCTAGAAAAGAGGGACCTTAGTGGGAGGCTAGATTTCTTAAGCTTTTGGGTTCATAATTGAAGCATCATTGTCTGTGAGCTGTTTTTGGGCTTGTGACTTAAACTTGTGCCTCAGTGTTGCACTTGTGAAATGCTCACAGATGGTCCCAGCCAGTGTTAGATGGGGTTGAGTCATTCTCATGTGGTCTATGTATCTTTGGGCTTATGACTTAAATTCCCCCAAGCTTCGGTTTTCTCACTTGTGAAATGTGGTGGAAGCATCCTGAGCAGAGTGGGCAGCACGGGCAGCCCCTAGTGCTCTGGGAAGGCTGGTTGTGTGTAATCCCAGGACAGTATCAGTCACCACAGAGTGTAGCTCAGCTCTTCTTGCCAGGTGCTAACTTAGGGATCTGGTAACCTGGGATTGGTGGACACCCAAGGAAGGGGACAAGTTGACTTAAAATAGAATCATCCTTCACAGTCTGGGCTTGGATTGTCCATTTTGAGGATCTCTTCTCCAGCAAAACTGCAGTCACAGCCTTACTTCCTCCCACCACACAATACACTTCTGGTCTTCTCTTGAGGCTGTGTTTATGAAATGTGGTCTAAGTTTAATGCTAGCATAAGCAAACATAATTAGGAAGGTAAATACAATGAAAAAAAATCACACAGTGCTTTGCAAAGGCCAGCTGAAGAGCTTTAGCTGACGCCTGTTTGGAGTGCTGCTCCTGTTACAGCCCCTCCCCACTGTTGCTGTCAGAGCCTTTTTCCTAGGTGGGAATGACTCAGAGAGAAGGGTCTTCAAGGCCTTTAGGAAATGAAGCCTCTTTTTTTTTTTTTTCCTGAGCTGAGCCCTGGGACAAGTGAGATAAATCTTTTCAGTTCTCATTTAGGCTGACAGCAGCCTGACTTGTGATGGAGGTTAACAGGGTGGAAAATAATGAAAAAATATCCACAGCTGAGCTCCTGGCTGCCTTGTTACCAGGCCTGTCCTGTAGAACAAAGGAACAGACCCAGCCCCTGTGGGCTGGAAGAGCGCCAGGGCTGATTTAGCACAGTGAGGTCCCTTTGTGTTGCCCCTGTTATCCATAACTCAGAGCGGAGGCCTGTGCTCCTTATATAAGAGAGTTCTTGCAGCTCTCCCAACCATTGTGAGGCTGAACACTAAACAGGCTTGGGGCAGATGCATCCCATTTATTTATTTATTATTACTGTTTAAATGTTTTTATTTATTTATTTATTTATTTATATTTTATGGCTATGAGTGTTTTGCCTGCACGTAAGTGTACCACATGTCATACAGTGCCCAGAAAGGTGAGAAGAAAGCATTGCATCTCCTGGAACTGGAGTTACATATAGTTATGAACCACCATGTGGGTGCTGGGAACCAAACCCGGGTCTTCTGCCAGAACAGCCAGTGCTCTTAACTACTGAGTCATCTCTTCAGCCACCTCAACTCATTTTAGACAGATGGGAGAAAGTCTTGGGTAGCTTCAAGGACAGCCAAAATGTGGTGGCTTTAGCCCCTTATCACCAGTGTGGCTCTGCATTAGAGTTTGTCCTGAACTGCCTGGCTGACCACCCTGGTGAGTCTCTGAGCCTTGTTTTTCTCATGGGAAGTGGTGGTATATAATGCCTATCTATAAGGGACTGCTTGGGAGAGCAGAGGCAGATCATCAAGTGTCTGCCACAGGTGTTGCACTCAGTGGGTACTCATGAAGTGGAAGTTCACTAGTGGTCCCTGAAGATGGAAGCCCTCCCTGTGCCTGAGGTGGGGTTCCGGTGCTTGGTGGGGTGTTGTTCTGGCGGTAGAGCTGTGGGAGAGCGGGAGTGCTTCCTATGCTTACTTTCTTTTTCACTTGGCCTGGGGTAGCTGCCCTACCTGCCATCTCCTCACAGATCAGTATGCTGCTACCTTTTCATGATTCTCTGGCCCTGTTCTCAGGACTACTGGTAGCACTGCGAATTCCAAAAGCCCCACTGGGCCTGGAGGTACAGGTCTGTCATCCCAGCTACTCAGGAGACTGCGTTCTCATAAGTTGATCTTAAGTTCAAAGCCTGTTCAGGCTACAAAGTAAATTCAAGGCCAGTCTGGTCAGCTGAGTGAGACCCTATCTCAAAATAAAATAGAAAGAAGGGCTAGGGTTGTAGCTCATGGTTGAACACTTGACTGGCATATGTCACTATCCCTGGGTTCAATCCCCAGTATGAGGGGAAAAAGAAATTTCAGAAGCTCATGCAGGTGGGCTGGTGTTAAGGGTGGTAGGTTTGGGTTAGATAGAACAAAGTAGAACTGAATGAGGTCTTAGAGGCCGTCTGAAATAATCCGGTCCCATGATTGTAGACAATAGACGTACAGCTCAACTGGCTTGAAGGAAACAAGGAAGCTTTTCAGCTCTTCCACGATGACTTTGGTTTCATGCATAGGTGGTTTATAGGGGCACAAAGGTTATTATCAGAAAATAGTCTCTCTGTGGAGTGGTTCCATTTTCCTGTTTCCTCCCATTTGGGAGGGGGCTGATGAGAGACCTTTTCCTAGTTGGTTTGTGCCTAGGTCATGACCAGATGGCTTCCAGCATCTTCTTCTAGGCTCTGATGGGCCCAGGACAGGTCATGTGATCACCCTTGACACTACTACATCTATGGCCATGGAGCCTGTGGTACCTTGAATGACCAGGCCTTGGAAAGATGCCCACCCTTGGAGCAAGATGTGCTTACTTCTCCTGATCCACAGGGTTGAAGATGGGTGAGAGATATTTCCCCAAGAAAAGTTGGGGTTCCCTTATGAGAAGGAAGAGAGAAAACAGTAGATGGCCACTGGGCTCTCTGTTGCAGTCACTTTGTTGTCCTCCACTAGATAGCCCTCAGCAAAGCATGCTCATTATCTCTCAGGATTGGTTGTTCTATCTGGGAACAGCTATGATCCATAGACCTTCAAAGCTGCAGTGAAATATGATCAGGTTTCCACTCACAGGTTATGGTCATACTCTTGAGGACCACAAAGATCCAGTTAACTTAGAAACCTGTTCATTGCTTTGAAGACAAAAATCAAAACCAGCCACCCAAGTCTTTGCTGCCTGGAAACAAATACTTCAGTTTACTTGGACCTTCTCCATTGCAGTCTGCCCCCCACCCCCACCGCCGACCCCTCAAGTTGCTCAGCCTGCGGAGTTTTCTCTGACCAGTAGAAGTTCATGTTATGAGGAAGTCAGGAGGAAGTTCTAACCAGCTCAGAGTGGAGCAGAGCTATCTCAACAGCTCAACTCCAACATCAACAGGACATTTCTGGTGGTGTCTGAGCTCATGGTTAACAGAATGATATCTCAGCTGAAAAATCCAGAGATTTTTGTAACAATTATTTTTAAATCTAGCCTGAATTCCACATTTGTTTCTTTTATTTACCCCTTTCAAAATGTGAACTTATTAGATTCTGATGAAATGACATCCGTATCCATATGTCAGTGATTTTTCAGACAGCAAGAGGGTAGCTTTCCCAAGAAGCATGATTTTATCCTCTGCAGGTCTTCTTTGTCTATGTTAGCATCTTCTAGTGACAGTTCTTTTGCTTTTCTACCTTCTCAGTTGAGATGTAGAAAGCAGGCAGTGAGGCTTGAGAATGAGTTAACAGTGGGGGGCAACTCTGGAGTTGGGTGTTGCAGGGTGACTAAGAGTCTGCCAAGTGGGGAAAGGAGGTTGGGGATTCTGGAGCAAGGTAAGAGCTCAGTGGACAGAGCTCAGCGGATGGAGCATTTCGAGATGGAGGACAGAGGTAAGTCAGAAGCAAGGTTACAAAACAGCAGCCCATAGCTGAATTTGGCTCTTAAGTGTAATCTGTTTAGCTGTAAGAAAAATGAGGTCAACATTTAAAAATTTGGAGATTTCAAGCTGGATGTGGGGATATAGCACACACCTGTAATCTCAGCATTTGGAGGCAGAGGCAGGTGATCTCTGTGAGATCAATGCCAGCCTGGTCTACATAGTGAGTTCTAGGTCAGCCTGAGCTACTTGAAATCCGATCTCAAAAACTAAACTAAAACCAAACCAAAACAGTGCATTCCATTGCCTGCTGTCCCTGTGAGTGTCCACTCTGTTGTTCTGATTCCTTAATCTCACCTCCCTGGCCCTTCCTGCCTTTGTATTTGTGGCCTTATCCTTAAACATTATCTACCAGTCAGTGGGTGTTACATTCTACCCTGCATTAGAATCCCCTGGAGATGTGTTAAATGCAGATTGCTGGGCTCCACCCCACAGTTTCTGACTCATTAGGTCTAAAGCACAGCACAGCTCTAGAACCTGCATTTCTAACCAGATCTCAGCTGATTATGGAAACACATGGCAACAATTTCCAGTGTAAGCTCCTTGTTTTACAGATAAGGAAACAGGCCCATGTCTGGGAAGGGCATGGTCTACCCAAATGCAGGTATTTGACTCAGCCCTGAATCCAGCATCCCTTGTGATTGGTATACCAGCTGGGAGGGTCACTGTGTGTCATGCTCATCCCCCTCCACCGCTGGCTGTTTCTGAGACTGGGCATTGAAGCCCATTGCATTTCCAGGCCTCATTCTGTTTTCTTCAGCCTCCTTAACAATAGCCATCCATTATTCTGTGCTCTGATGCCTGTGGAATTTAATTACTTGCTGGGCTGTGATGTGAATTTGATTGTTGGAAGCTGTGGTGTGGAGGACACGCTAATGAGGAAAGACTCTTAGCAGAGAAGCGAGGGCGTTTGGGGGCCTGTGTTTGAAAGCAGCCATTCACTGTGTAGCAACAAGGACTTGGTCTTGAGTGAGTTTTCTTGTTCCTGCCTTAAAGATGTCCTTCCCATTTCATAAATAAATCAGGGCTTTTGTGTCCAATAATTGCCTTGCTTTGTAACAGAGATCAAAAGCACCATGGCCTTGGATTCAGAGCCAAGTTTCTTTTTCATTTTCTTTTTTTTTTTCTTGTAGGAGAGAGTGAGGGTTTACATGCTGGAGGGTCCAGCCATGAGGTCTGCATTGGGGTAAGGAGAACAAAGAAATGAGGAGCCTTGTTCTGTCTCCACTGTAACCCAGGGAGATGAGCCTGTGATGCTGAGCCTCTTTCGATAAACATATGTTAATACTAGTACCGTGGTAGATAAGCGGTTGCAGCAAAGAATCAGTTCTTGGCTGCTTATCTTGTACCAGCACTGTATTCTTCAGGCCTGGGAGGAAGATGCTGTCATCACCCTATTTTATAGATGAGGACACTGATGGTGATGAAAGTAGTGGCTGGGGTTTGACTCTAGTTGTGTCCTACTCCAGATACCATACTCAATGGTAGAGGCAGGTGCAAGGCAAGACAGAAACATTCCGGACACACTGCCCTCCCTTGGGGAGCTCACAGTGAAATATAGAGACTGATACAGAGACAAAGAAATGATTCATTTAGTTGCAACTGGGAGAGGTGGCCATTCCTACCCGAGTCCTCTCAGAGGGAGGCTTGAGGAAAGTGTGATGGGAAAGCAGGGCTGCAGTGACTTTTGAAGGTTAAGGTCAATCATAACTTGGCTTCCTTAGGAAGCTGACTCCCAAATAGCAGATCAGGTGCAGGGCGAGCTGGGGTTCTACCTGCCAAAGAAAAAGCAGGGGAGCAGGCGGCAACAGTAAGCAGGAGTGTGACAGAGTCATCAGGAAGGCCTCAGCTGAGTCCTTGGGAAGCTGAGAAGGTTCCCCAGAGCTGCCTGAGTTGTGGCAGAGAGGCTGGGCCTTTTGCCCTCATGCTGATTGGTCACTGGGTATGGGCTGTCTTTGGAAGGGGGGGCCTGTGCTTGGTCAGATGCCCCTTCAGCCATGGTGATTTCAAAGTGGGCTGAGAGCCATGGGTATCTTCTGGAAGCACTTCCTGGGAGTAAATTCTCCAATCCTGAAGGGGAGCTAACTGTTATAGTGTCCTTGACAGATGGACAGAGGTTTGAGGAAAGCAAGAGACAGTCCAACCAAAGCAAAGTCCCGTGGGTGGGAAAGGCTGGATTCTGTATCACAGACAGGCAGTGGCTGGGCCTAGAGACCCACTCCAGCTCAGTCTCTGCTTTGCCACTTTTCAGCCACAGCCTGATCCCTTGTGCTCCATATGTTGTCATTTTCAAAATGAAGCCAATGACAATCTCTTTCCTTTGGCTTGTCTAAGATTTAAAAAAAGACATGAAATGCCACCTAAGCACACAGTAGACAGTCAACATTAGCAATTACTAGGATGGTCAGTAGGACTTTGAAAAGGAATACAGTGAGAGAAGATTGAGATGGGACAGAGGAAGATTTTATTCAGGGCACACAGGTTAAACAAATATTAGGAAGACACTCATCAATTAGTTCTAAAAGGTGGCAATCTTGTCTCTTCTTTCATGACTTCATATTTCTTTTTCTTGCCTTATTACGATAACCAGGATCCTTGACTTCTAAAGGCATGCTCCTAACTTTTTACCATTCAGGACAAAACCCTCAGCAAATCAGGAACATGTAGAAACCCCACTGCCTGCGCAGCTTGTTTACCAGTACCTCGAGCGAATCGTATTCCTGCTGTAGAGTTCAGCAGCACGGCTGCTTATGAGATTGATATGCAGGAATTAATAATGTTCCTGTGTGCCAGCTCTATCCAATTAGGAAGTGCCATTTAAATGCATGCACTAGAAAACAAGAATAATTGAAAATTAATGCCATTGATGCTACAAATTAGCTGTATCCCAGAAGTTTTGATATATGGCATTGTCATTGCCATTCTCTTATAAATATTTCATAGTTCCCATTGTAATTTCTTCTTTGCTCATGAATTATTCAAAATTGTGTACTTTCTTCCCAGTTTCAAATATTTTTAAAGCTTTATTCTTGTTTTAGTTTCTAACTTTATTGTGCCATAGTAAGACATTTATGTTTATAAGGCTGTGTGTGTGTGTGTGTGTGTATGTGTGTGTGTGTATTTGTTGAGCATTGAACTTACCAAATTTCAAGATTCCCCCTAAATTTATAGTCAGTAACACAGCAGTTGTAGAACATGGTTAGAAAAGTGATAAACAGGACAGGATAGAGTTTAGAAGCAGAGCTTTCCATGCAGGGGAACTTGGTACATGGCAGTAGCATGTTACAAAGGAGAGGGAATGGGTAACATTTAGCCAATAGGCAGATTCAACTGGTTCTTTGTCCTCTTATTATATAGAAGCCAATTCTACATATACACTACAAATCATACACATGTACATATATTTGTACATGTTATATGGAAAATAAATATTCAGATAAATTAGGATGCTAAAGGCAAATAGCAAAACTTTATCAGAAAAAAAATTAGATACTATAGTTAAAATCTTGGACTAAGAAAAGGCTGCTTAAATAAAGCATTTAAAAAGATTTGTTATTTTTTTACTTTTTAATTATATGTGCATGTATGTCTGTGTGTGGGTATGTGCACGTATATGCAGTGCCCGTGGAGTCCAAAAGAGGGTGTTGGAACCCCTGGAGCTGATGATTGTGGGTGCTGGAACTGAACTTGGGTCCTCTACAAGAACAGCATGTATTCTTTATTGCTGAGCCAGCTTTACATTCCCCTAAATAAAGCACTTTTACAATTAATACTCCATAAAGGAAAAATATGAGTAGATTCCATTATATAATTTAAAAATTTTCCATACAACAGTAAACATACATAGATAAATTGGTGGACAAAACATATTTGAGACAAAGAAAAGATATTTATTCTTCACAGAATTAATAAAAATTTAATACCCAGGCTGGAGAGATGGCTCAATGGTTAAGAGCGTGTACTGCTCTTCCAGAGGGCCAACCAGAGTTCAATTTCCAGCAGCAACAACAGGTGGCTTACAACCAACCACCTACAACTACAGCTCCAGAGGGACCCAATGCCTCTCTAAGGGCACCTGCACACACATGCACATACACATACACATAATTTAAAAAATAAAATGTTAATAAACAGAATATAAAATTAGCTCCTACAAATAGATAAGAAAAAGCAAACAGCCTACTAGGAATATGGATATGAGGTACAAATGCGCAGGTCACAGAAAATGAAAATTCAATGCTGGGTGTGGTGGTGCATACCTTTAATACCAGCACTCGGGAGGCAGAGGCAGGTGGATCTCTGTGAGTTCAAAGTCAGCCTGGTCTACATAATGAGCACCAGGCCAGCTGGGGCTACAGGGAGACCCTGTCTTGAAAAGATCCCCCCCCAAAAAAAGTAAGAAAAGATGTTCATGCTTACTGGTAATCAGAAGAAAGTTGATATACAACCTGATATCCAGTAGATGAAGCATTCCTCAGCACTAACAAGAACGTGAAACACCATGGATTGCCATAGTAATGAAAACTGGTCCATCCCTTTCAGAGAAGGATAAGGCACTATCTAGTAACAATGGAGGAAGAAATACAGACTCAACTTAGAAATTCCAGGAAACTTTGCAGAGATGTTTATAACAAAGAGAAATAACCTAAATGACCACCATTAAGGCAATGGTGAAGTGTGCTATGCATAGCCACACACTAGAGCACTATGAAACGGTTGAAATGAAAGCACTAATCTCTAAGTATCAATTTGGCTAAAACTTGAAAAGGTTATAGGTGAGCGCGCCCGCTGGGCGCACTCCCAGAATGGCACGGCAGGCTTCTCCACCGCTTCGGGTCTCTGTCCGCAGCTCCGGTGCTGAAAGTCTCTGCTGCCGGAGCGTTGTCCAGCCGAATCCCGCCCTTAATTCATCCTTATTTCACCCATGTACTTTCCTCAGGATGTGAGGTCCACTGGCCACTGAATCACGTGGCAAGAGTATGAGGACGGCGAAAGCTAGGGTGTCCGTAAGTCGGTGACGGAGGAATGCGTCCCCTGGGGAGGCTGGGTCGCCGGTAGTAAGACACAAGACTCAAGACTCGGCTTAGTCTGTGTTACAGCTTTATTAAGTGTCTCTGCTCCAGCTCCTTGCTGTCCAGCTCTCTATTGATCCAGCTCTCTGCGACCCAGCTCTCTGATATTGAGAGAAAGACTGGGATATTTATACCACGGGGGTAGAGGTAAAAGCTTTGGCTGATAGATACTTTGTGAGGCATTCTATTTACATATGGAAGTGGGTTTCTGCCAGACTGCTGACTACCTGAAAAATCACACAGGAAGGCATGGTATTCCTGGAGCCAGAGGCCATGTTTATGTTTAGAGCATTTGTGGCGGGCACTTCAAAAGGAGTCAAGAAGGATGCCAGGTACTCTGCTGAAAGGAGTCTCAGCACATGATTCCGAGCTGCGTGAGCTGTCCGGACGTGAAGGGGCTTCTACTTCACAGCAGGGGCCCCCAACATCAGGTGATGTTAAAAGAGGAAAAAAGGGAAGGGTATAGTCCTCCTTGCCCCAGCCCCTACCCCCACCCCTTGCATTGTGGTACAGGCCTATAATCCCAGCACTTGAGAGGTAGGGGCAGGAGGGTTTTGAGTTTGATGCCAGACTGGGCTACATAGAGAGATTCTATCTCAACTGCCTCCCTCAAACATAGAGTGATATTTTTAGAAAATGTAGAGCCCAGATGAAAAGTTTGTGTTGTTCACATTTTTACATTCCTATCTGGAATAAAGCCAGGCAAATGTGAACTGTGAAAGAACACACAGCAGCCATAGGACAATCATTGAGAGGTGAGGGAGGAGGAAGGGCCCAAGGATACTTCAACTGTCTCTATAACATTCTGCTTCCTAAAGGAAAAATGCTTTCAAGGAAAAATGGCAAAAATCTTAATAATTATTAAATTTGGGTAGCAAGTCCTCAGCTTCTCTACATGGATTAGATATTGGAGAGTTGAAAGTAAGGGTGAAAATCAGGAAAGGTGGTTGGTGAGTGTCAGACTAAGAGGATGGGTTATGTTTTCTAGACATTAGAGAGCCATTGAAGGTTCTTGAGTGAGTTTTCATTCACTTCATTCAAAGATTCTACTTCATAAATGAAGTTCTCAGAGACAGGTTGAAGGATGACTAATTTGACAGGAGCATTTGATATCTTTAAAAACAATGGTGGTGGGCTGAGGGAGAACAGTGACATGTTGTTATGAATTATGCACAGCAGTGGTAGAAAGTTATTGGGGCCTGGGTAAGGGAAGTTGATATAAGAATGGAAGAGAAGGAGGGAAGAGTGGGTAGATGAGAGGTTGATGGGCCGATGAATGGATGGATGGATGGACAGATGGGTAGATGTGTGAATGGGTGGATATGTAGATGGGTGGATGGGTGAGTGAATGGCTTGAAAGGTGGTGGATAGATTGGTAAACACATGGGTAAAGATATTTTTGGAATACCAGTACAATCCTTATTCTTCCCCAATCCATAAACAATGCAAGCAAAACAGAAGATCATGTGATAAAACGATGAGGGAGTTAAAAGATCAGTGACTTAGTGTTAAAAAATTATCAAGAGTGTTTTGAAAAGAACAAAGAAGCCTAACAATAGTCATCAGCATCTTAAAGATGGTGCAGAAGTGAGGAGCTGAAGGTTCTTGTAGATCGTGTTTTCTAGGAAGTTGGTGTTGCATTCTTCCTGGACAGGCAGGATCTTCCCACCCTCAGATATCAGTTTTGTTATCTGTAAGATATTTTAGCCTGAGAAAAAAGGAAAGGAAAAGAAAGGAAAGAAGAGGAGAGGAAAGGAAAGGAAAAGAAAAAGGAAAATGGTCTGCCAGAATCAGGACATAGTAAGGAAAAATTCCTCCTGATATGTTCTGGACCCACAAAGATGTGGCTCCAGCATTCCATACCATCCCCATCCACTGAGGAAGCCAGGGGTGGGATTGGGATTTAGTTGCTGATGACAGCAGATTCTGCAAGATGGCACTGAAGACTGGATATTATCTGACATTTATAATGATCTTCAGCCTTGCATATATAAGTGTGCTTTCTAGAACAAGGCAGAGGGGTATCCATATGTGAGAATTACTTTTAAATGTTTCAAACAAACAAAAAAAGACTTTCCTGTAGAGGCAGTAGAGTGGAATGTCTGAGAATAGCACATTTATTAGCGCTGTGACCGCGGGCAAATTTGTCCCTTTACCGAGCCTCTATGTCCTAATCTTCAGAGTGGTGTTAGTAGCAGTGTCTCCACAAATGGCTGATGGTGACTCACACAGGTATCATCCAAGAAAGCAGTTAGCATATGGCGCTCAGCATATGCCACATGACCCCCAAACAGTAACTATTATTGTCATTATCTATAATGATACGTACCATGAGTAGTAACAGCACTAAGCATTATTATGAATGATGATAGTAAGTATTGTGATTAATACTAGTAGTAGTTGAACTCCAGAAACTTCTACCCTGTGTCACTTATTCATAGCTATGTTATTTACTTTCTTGTTGCTGTAAACAAATACCTACCAAGAAGCAACTTAGAGAGGAAGGGTTTATTTTGGCTCACAGTTTAAGAAGGGATAAAGACTATCATGGTGGGGAAGGCACTGTGGCAGGAGTGTGAGGCAACTGGTTTTATTGTATCTACCCTCAGGAGGTAGAGATGACAGGAAGTCGAGCTAGGCTATAAAACCTCAAGACCTGCCCCTAGTGACCCACTTCCACCAGCAAAGTTCCACCTCCTCAGAGTTTCAGGACCTTCCAAAACAGTGCTACTACCAACCACATGAGCCTGTGGGGTTTGCACATTTGAACTATGACAGTGTCACTCCAAGAAACCCTCTCAGTATTTTGTAGAACCCTGAACAGAGTTGAATCTTTGAGTGTCAAAAATGTCCCCAGGAGACACCGAGAGCCACTGTGGAGGAAGAGGCTGGGCACAGGGCCAGGCTCACTGCCTAAACACACCACCGGGCTCCTGGATGGGCATTAGTGATTCACCACTGCCAAGCATAGCCAAGGCCTTCCTGCTTCCTTACAGTGTGATGTCCCACTCCTGCCAACAACAGGACGAAGAGTTTGGGACTGAAATCTATATTCCAGCCTCTTGCAAAAGTCAGGGGATGAAACCATTGGAAGTTGTGGCAGTGGGAGACATGTTTGCTCTGAGAAAGGAAGAAACAGAAAGGATGCCCAGGAGCAGGGAAAGAAACACAGATGGGAGGGAGAGGAAGAATAGCGAAGATCAGGGTGCAAGGTGGGTAGGACCGAGCTGAGGAGGAGGTGTGGAGGCAAGGGGCAGCAGCACACAGAACCTCGCTATTGGTGGCTTAAGACATGTCTAGTAGGAGGAGTTGGCTGTTTAGTGGTTGGAGTTGCTGTGTTCAGGAGTACACTGACTTTCCAGGACAGGTGGGAAAGGCCCACTTCTTCTGGGATATGTCTTTGAGTCTTTGCTTTGTATATAACAACACAGTAGTTTGGCACTGCCCAATGCTCAGATACATCAGGTATCTGAATATGGAGCACCTGTGGATCTTAAGTTTGTGACTCCATGGACAAGCAAGCCAGAGTATGAAAAACAAAACAAAACAGTAGAAGTATGTGTCACAGTTTAAGACTGAGAGAGTTGAAAACTGAGAAACTCTGAGAAAACAGAAACAGAAATAGGCCCGGCTGTGTCAGGGCTTGATGAGACTGGGGGGGGGGTTCCCCACAAAGATAACTAAGAATTAACTAGCATCCCTATCTATGAGTCTTCTAAAGCTCTATTTAGAGCCGTCTCTTTTGAGGAATGAAGGGAGAAGTCTTGTCATTTAACACAGCATTTATAAAATTTTAGATTGATTGGTTGTGTGTGTTTATTTGTGTGTGTGTGTGTGTGTGTGTGTGTGTGTGTGCGCACGCATATGTATACCTTCACACATGTGGAGATTGGGAGTTGGTTCTTTCCTTCTACTCTGTGGGTTACAGGAATTGAACTCAGATCGTCAGGCTTGGCAGCAAGCATCTTTATTTGCTGAGCCATCTCATCAACCCCCAACCAAACATTTTAAGACAGTATTATTTTTAATTTCTTTTAAAAATACTGTTTTTATTCTTTGAAAGTTGCATACATTTTTACAGTGTTTATTGATCATATCCATCCACCACTACCTCACTGTAACTCCCCCTAGAGCCCCCTGCCCCCCTCACTTCCAACTTCATGTCCTCTTTTTAAAAAAATTATTTATTTAATGACCACATGATTAGAAGAAGGATTTCATTACAGCATTAACACATTCAATAACTATTTCCAGAGCAAAGATGCATCTCCTTCAAAATTGTCTGTAAATTTTTAGGTTCACAGTTGAATTAATACAGTTATACAATATTGAACTCAGTATAAACCCTTTAAGACATAAAATTAAATGAGGTTCTAGCCTTTAAAAAAGATCTCCATTTCATTTTAAAATACACTGTTTCATACAGAAAAACTCATTTCTTAAAAGTAAACAATTTATTGAGAATTCTTTTTGTTGTTATTAATAACCCTCTGAGCACAATTAGTGTTACCCATATGTGCATGAATGTGTGGCTGTCCACTGAGGCAAAGCAGCCTATCAGAGGCCATGGCCTCAGAGGAAAGTGATTCTTCCTCTTTCAGCAATCAACCAGGAGCTCCTCTGACAGGGTGGAGCCCTTGGGGCCCCTTCCCATCTATGCTGGAATTTTGACTGGCTCAATCTTCTGCAGGTTTTGTGCATGTAACCCCTGCTGCTATGATTTGATGTGTGCAGCAACCATGTCATGCCCAGAAGTCTACATTTTACAGCTTTCCTCCCTATCAGCCATTCTTACATTCTTTCTGCCCCCTCTTTCATGAACTTCCCTGAACTTGGATGGTGGGAGTTTGATATAATAACCCTTCCTCAGCTGAGCACTCAATTATTTATACTCTGTATTTTGGCCACTTATGACTCTATGTTTTAACCATTACTTACTGCAAAAAGAAGCTTCTCTGACCAAAGTTGAGACTAGCACGAATCTATGGGTCTAAACATGAATATTTAGAATGCAGTTTGACAGCATGACCATTTAGCAAAACAACAACAGTAAGTTCTCCCTTAGGGCCTGTGACCTCCCTAGTCATGGGCTTTTGACGAAGCTTACAGTACCAGGCATGAAACCCCTCTTAGGGAGCAGGCCTCATACATTTCCAATCAGAATGCAGTTGATTGCCCCCATAACCATCATAACACTATTGCACCAATGGATAGATCTTACTAGTAGATCAATATTGCAGCACATAGAGTCCAGTGCTGGGCATGACCATGGATGTATTATATATACATATATATATATGTATTTACATATACATTTTTTCTACCTTCTGGTACTATGTAAGCTAGCCAGTGAGGAGTTTCCTGATCAGTACCTGACATGTCCTACATCCAAAGTGAGTGGTGTCTTAAGCAATAGGATCCGACCATCTAAATATGGTGGGCAGACAAGAGCAATGGCAATAGTATGTATTGTTTTGGGTACCTCTGGGGCCTCCCTGACCACTCATAGGGAGGTATCCCATGCCTGGCACTGAGATTTTAATCTAATATGCTTTGTTTTCTGAAAGCAACATTGTCCACCCATGCAAGGTACTTCTATCTATCTGTCTGTCTGTCTGTCTGTCATATCATATCATATCATATCTATCTATCTATCTATCTATCTATCATCTATCTATCTACCATCTATCATATCTATCTATTTCTCTATCTATCTATCATCTATCTCTCTATCTCTCTATCATCTATCTATCTACTATTATATCATATCATATCTATCTATCTATCTATCATCTATCTATTTATTATCTATCTATCTATCATCTATCTATCTACTATCATCTATCATATCATATCTATCTATCATCTATCTATCTATCTACCATCTATCATATCTATCATCTATCTATATCATATCATATCAATCAATCTATCTATCTATCTATCATCTATCATATCTATCTATTTATTATCTATCTATCATCTGTCTATCTACTATCATCTATCTATCATATCTATCTATCATCTATCTATCTCACTATCAATCTATCTATCTATCATCTATCTATATCATATCATATCAATCTATCATCTATCATATCTATCTATCATCTATCATTTATCATATCATATCATATCATATCATATCATATCTATCTATCTATCTATCATCTATCTATCTATCATATCTATCTATCAATCTATCTATATCTATCTTCATCTATCATCTCTCTTCTATATATCTATCTACATATTGGCTTACAAACTTCTTCATATATCACTAGTTCTGACTAACCCACCCCCACCTTCTCCTTGCCATGATTCTCCTATCTTCATTTAACCAACCCCTCCCTCCATTTCCTTTCATGACTCTTGTGTTCTACTATCCCCTGGAACTGAAGTTTTCATTGGGCTGGAAGATCATAGATTTCCATGTAGCTTTTTTATACACCCTTCATTTTGGCTAAGCTTTCTGCCAAAACCTCATTTCCCCATCCCTTAGCCCCTGCCACATTTGAAACTTTCTACCTCCAGTGTTCCTCTCTCTACTTTCATTTTACCTGTATTTTACTATCCCCTTCTCCCCCTCCCTTAAGGCATCCACCCACATCCAGTCACCTGTTTCTAGTTTCCTGGCTTCTACATATTCTACAGATTAAACACAAAACAAAAGATTCAATGCTAGGATCCACATATGAGAAAGAACATGCAATGGTAGTCTTTCTGGGTCTGGATAACCTCAGTATAATTGGCATTATTTTTTAGATATTGTCTTAGTCTGCTTTCTGTTGATATGACTGAATACCAAAGACCTGGGTAATTTATAAAGAATTAAGGTTTGCTTAGCTCATAGTTCTGAAGGTCAGGAAGTGCAAAGTTGAGGAGTCACAACTAATGGAGGCTTTCTTGCTGGTGTGGGGAATCTGCAGAGTTCCAGGGTTGTGCAAGGATCACATGGTGAGATAGAGCAGGCAGTGCTACCTGGGATCTCTCTTCTCTTATAAAGCCACTAACCACACTATGGGAGCCCCACCTCATGACCTTCACTCATTCTAACTGCCTCCAATGTTATTACCATATGACTTTGAGGATTAAATCTCAACATGAGTTTGGGAGGGGATGAACACCCTGATAGTAGGAGACATAAAGCATGATATTAGTGTTGGAAATGACCCATCTTTGAGTTAGTTTGATGTGGATATGGATAGACTCTTTGCAAACAGAAGTTTTCAAATATACCTCATAAAATCCTAGGGTCTATATTAAGAGAGCTCTTTTGTTGTTTTAGGTTTTACTTTCTGTGTGTGGACTGAACCTAGGGGCTGTTCATAGAAGTACCCATTCTACCACTGAGCTACGTCTCAACCCTATAATAAGGATTTTTGTTTGTTTTGATTTATTTATTTTTATTTTATGTATATGAGTGTTTTTCCTACATGCAAGTATACCCATATCATGTAATTCCCATGGAGGCCAGAAGAGGGTGTTGGATCCCCTGGAACTGGAGTTACGGACAGGTGTTAGCTGCCATGTGGGTGCTGGGAAC
The DNA here is from genome assembly GCF_000622305.1 of Nannospalax galili. NCBI lineage: Eukaryota > Metazoa > Chordata > Mammalia > Rodentia > Spalacidae > Nannospalax > Nannospalax galili. The sequence goes on along the minus strand of NW_008357033.1, from coordinate 3,459,941 downwards.
CAAACCAATGTTCTCTGCAAGAATGGCCAGTGTCCCTAACTGCTGAGCCATTTCTTCAGTTCCCCCTATAATAAGGTTTTTAAAAGTTCAAAAGCATAATTAGCTCTGCATTGAAAACTAAATAAAGTCATACACAGCAAGATTTTCATGGCAAAGGAATTTCATTCAGGAACTGTATCATATCAAGAGACACTTTGTTGGCTGGGTCCATGGTAATGTTTGCTTGTTTTGACAAAGAAATAGGGATCAGAATTGGTCACCTTTTACTTCTTTCTGACTGTACATTGCTTCTGTGCATCCGTGAGCAAAGCTGAGGACATTTATAGAGCTCCTTTTGTATGCAAGTCTTTGTGGTCATAGGAAATGCTCCTAGGTAAGAAGCTTCTTGGCTCAGCCTGGGTAACATCTCTCTGTGATACAATCCCTGAAACAAATCCCTGGGTCACTCTGTCAGATCCAGCCCACATGTGGTGGACCATGTTGTGTGTGGCCAGGCAAGGACCAGTCCCACCCACATCTCCTGTTTTCTTAGTAAAAGAAAGAGGGACAGGCAAGAGGTGGTCATTAGGCCGATGTCCCTCACAGGGAAGGTAGGGTGAAAAGGAGTAGACTTGCCTGTGAGGGGGCCTCGGGCTGGGGAGGCAGATGGTAAGGAGGAGCACTGGGCAGGTAGGCAGTGTCCTGAGGCCTCCTTTGTACCTGCCTGTGGCCTGGACTCATGTCCACTGAAGCTTTTCAATGGCTTCTTTTCATCTGTGAGTCTGCATGCTACTCTGCACCCCAAGGAAGCAGATAAGGATAGGTCACTGAATGCTGGCTATAAGTCAGACCAACCAAAAACTGAGTCCTGGATCTGCCATTTTGTAGTTGTACAATCTCATGTGAGTTCCTCAGCCCTCTAGCTCTCCCTCATCTGTCAAATGAGAATGATAGTGGTACTTACTGTAAAGGTTTAGATCAGGCAATGTATGGCAGTGACTCTGGGTGGTATTAAGCAAATGGAAGATGTTCCCTAAATGCTGCTGTGCTGCTAAATGGTGCTTGAGAGCAAGGGCCTCCTGGTCAGCTCTGTGTCTTCAGTGTCTGGTAGAGGCTGGTCTCTTCTAGATATTCCATGTGTGTATGAGTGGACTCAAAGATAAATAGGAACAGGAGGAGATACCACAGACCCAAGATGGACTCAGGGCTCTGTGAATCCACATGGATTGTGGTGTCCACTGCAGAGCTATGGGTTTAGTATTCATATACTTCAGAAACTCCTGCTGGGTGTGTCCAACCTTTAGACATTGCCACACAACGTGGCTGCATACAAAGATCATGCTCCAGAAGAACTGTGTAGTTGAGTTACAGGAAAAAAAAATTACAAAGAAACCAAACAATAACAACAACAAAAAAGCCCCTCATAATGTTTAAGCAAGTTTAAAGTTTTGTGTAGGGCTGCATTCATACCAATCTGGGGTGCATGTGACCCACAGGCTGTAGGTCACACATACCTGATACAGGAAGGGTGCTTGCTGAAAGCCACCTCAGATGTCCTGACTCAGCAGATCTGTTTTGTAAGAAAACAGAAAGAGGGAAAGGAGATGAAGGAAGAGAGAAGGAACTGACCTCAAAAGAACAAACAGGTTTATTAGGCAGAGAATAAACCTCAGAGGGCACCTCCCCATGTGGGTCCAGAGGAGAGTCTCCCCTAAAGACTCAGGGTTTTTATACTTCTCCCTTAGGGGAGGGGCTTGTGGCTGAGGTTGCATCATATGGGGGGGGCAATTAGAGGGTGACCATCATTGAAGGAACACCCAGGACCTAATGTTTCTCCATCATTTCTGACTCCAATGGAATATAAATGGGGGTAGGGAAAGTAAAGGAACCCAAAATGTTGAAGAAAACATCATGGTTAGAAGAAATAGAGAAAAACAGGCAGACTTACAGAGAGCCATATGCTATGGCCCAGTCCAGAAGCACTGCACTAAGGGACAGGCAGAAAGAGTTCACATCTCATTAACACACTAGGTATTTCATCTTTCTCTTTAGCATGATTTAAGGTGAATCAGTCTTCCTAGGGGTGGTCTTATTTCACCAGGAAAACTAGAAAATTGAGGTTCCGTCAAGGTCAGAGATTCTTATTTTCTTGACTAGTCAAACTTAGAGGGCTTTTTGTTAGTGTAAAAAGATCTGTAGTAGTCATCTTTCTGAATACCAGGGGGTACAGATGGCCACTCCTTCCAGAATGACTCCTGGTTTCTGGATCATAAACTGAAATACCTCTGTGGGAAAGGTGGAGATCATGGCTTGGTGAAGGGAGGCATGGGACCCATGGGCAGCTGGAGAGCCCTATGTTGACACAGGGCTCGGGATGCTGGGCTGTATTAATTACTTTTCTGTTGCTGTGATAAAACACTGACCAAAGCAATTTATAGAAGGAGGAGTTTATTTAGCTTATGGTTCCAGAGGGCTAGAGTCCATCATGGTGAGTAGGCATGGCGGAAGTAGGTGACTGGAGCAGAAAGCCAAGCAATCACATCTTCAAACAGACACAGGAAGCAGAGAGCAATTGGAAATCTGACAAGACTTAAAACCTCTCAAAGCCTGCCTTAAGTGATATGCTTCCTCTAGCAATGCCAAACCACCTAAAACCTCCCAAAACAGTGCTACCAACTGGGGACAAAATGTCCAATACTTGGAGCCAATATGGGCTCATTCTCAGTCAAAACAGCCATCTAGAGTCTTCAGAACAGTTGAAATTTGGAACTCAGGGGGCTGGAGAGATGGTTCAGTGGTTAAGAGCACAGGCTGCTCTTGCAGAGGACCTGGGTTCGAATCCCAGCACCCACATGATAGGTAAGAATCGTTTGTAACTCCAGTTCCAGGGAATCTGACACCCTCTTCTGTCCTCCAGGGGCACTGCACAACACGGGTGTATAACACTCATACACATAAAATAAAAATAAATAAAAATTTTCTTTTAAAAAGAAAAGAAAATTGGAGCTCACAAGGGAAATATCTTGATTGTTAAATGCTGTGAAAGTGTTCTGATTTTCTGGAAGCACCAAAAAACCAAACAAAACTGGTCTGTAGGTCAGAGAAGCTGTGGCTTGGAGGCTTTGCCTAAAGCAGTATTTCACTGAGGGATGTTTTTTTCCCTCTGATGACATTCTGCAATATCTAGAAATAATTTTGGTCATCACAACTTGGGGCCAAAAGTAGGAAATGCTACCAAAAGCCAGTGGGAAGAGGCAGGGAGGCTGCTAAACACCCTACCATGTGCTGACAGGGTCGGTAACAAAGAGTTTGTTCCTCTAAGGAGTCCAACTGGGATTAGAAGTTGGGGTGAAAGGAGCAGGGGCTCCTGTAGTCATGGCTCCCCACTCTTGTGACTGATTAACCTAATTTTACTGGTCAGTCTGTCAGAAAGGCAAGACTGTGGGACACTTGGATCCTTTTTGGCCCAGCCTTGTTACTTTAATGATCCACACACTTCCTGTGCATAAAGGAAGTGCTTTCTACCCAACACTTTGCAAGCATGAGAATAATGCAAAAAATGTGGACAGCAAGGGCCCGTATGTTGCCACTCCAGTCCCCAAGGGCTGGGTGTGGTTGAAGATCATCTTGGTTATGGCCTCCTGCTCCTGGTGGAATGTTTGGTTTGTGTTTCTCAGTAGTATTTAGAACTGTACCTGAGACTATTTCCCTTCCAAACTAATTCCAACCATAAAAACAACAATAAAGACCTTGAGGGCTGCTCTGTGGAGTGACTGCTGCCAAGCCAACTCTGTGGCTGCTCCATGAGGTACTGAGGGGTTGATGAGCAGGGACTCAGCAGGTCTGATGGCCTCCAGTTCCCCTGAGAAAATACAGGAACAGGTCTCCAGTCCCACCCCATCAGTCCATACTGTGTCCCTGAGTTCCTCTTCCTGAGGCCTGACCCTGAGCATACTATTCTCCCACTCAAAAGCCTTTAGTGGCTCCCAGGTCTGCTCTGAAGGAAGTGAGCACTCTGTCAGCCTCCATCATGATGTGGCTCAGCCTCCTTCTACAGTTTATTGCTTTTAGCAAACAAGTCTTTCCACATTCTCTTTATCCAGGCCACGCCCCTCACTCTCCCTGCACTTGAGGTGCTGTCTCTGGCCATTCACACAAGGTGAACAGGCTGTAGAGTACACTCTCTGACTTCATCATCATTTCTTCTTGTGTTACTTCATCCTGCACCCTTTCCTGGGCCTTTCTGCCTCCTGCATTAGAATCATGTAAACCTCCACCCTGCCAAACTGGAAGATTCTTACAGGAAGTTAACCAAAGATTCAGCTCTGTAGTCTCATCACTATAGAACTTCCTATCCCTGTTGCTGGCACTGCATGGGTATTGTTGATTCGGCCTGCAGTACAACTTGTCATGCACTTTGTGCCCCATTCAGTGCCGGGTATTGCTTTGGCTGTTGCCTGTTTTCATCCTCCCAGGGACTTCACAATGCCCATCACATTATACCATGTTTACAAATGTGTACAAGACTTAAAGGAAGTGTCCATTCATTCATGCCTTCCAGTCATGGATGCATTGGGTAATGCAATGTAGTGATCACCCTCTGTGCAACAGGACTTGCAGCAGGGCTGCAGAAATGGGGAGATGAGGTGTGGCAGGTGGGTATTGGGAAGCAGACCCTGAGATGTCTGAATTTTGCATCTAGGGGATGGTTAGAGAGTGTTCCTTAGGCTACTCTGTGGTGAGATGTAGGATGGAATACCCTTCTAACATGTCTAAGTTGAGACAGGAAAGTTAGGCCTCTGCCCCACACTGATCAGTCTGGATAGAGCCATACTCAGAATGGGTGCTGCATTTTCCTTTTGGAGGCCATCTGTAGTGATTTGAATGAGAAAGTCCCTCATAGGCTCCAAGTATTTGGACATTTTGTCCCCTGAAGGTGGCACTGTTTTGTGAGGTTTTAGGAGGAGTGGCCTTGCTGGAGGAAGTGTGTCACTGGGGGTAGGCTTTGAGAGCTCTTAAGCGTGGATTTTCCAGTTGCTCTTGGTTTCCTGTGCTTGCTTGAAGATGGGAGTGCTCCTCTTTCTGCTCAGGCCACCTCTTGCCACCATGCTTCCCCGCCATGATGAACTCATTCCTCTGGAACCTGGAACCAGGAACCATAAACTGAAACTGTTCTTCCTATAAGTTTCCTTAGTCACAGTGTTGTATAATAGTAACAGAAAAGTAACTAATACGTTATCCCTGATGGCACTGTCTTGGTTCAGGGCTGTGTGTCTGAAGCATGCCTACCTGGGATAGTTGAGCATCTGCTACCAGAGAGAAAGTTGCTTTGCTTTCCTGGGCTTACATTCCCATAGGGAAAGTCACTGATAAAGGAAGAAACAAGTGAGCAAGCTAGATCATGGCACCTCCCCTTGTAAGTGCAGACCAGACAGCAAGCAGCACTCATCTTACAGATGAGGAAGCTGGGCTGCCAAGGGAGGAAATGGCTTGAAGTCTCACCTCCAGCACACATCTCCGTGGCTCAATTACGTAAGCAGTCTTTGCCTATCATGTAAAGCTTCCATCATCAAGTGAAGGAGGTGGGACTTGATCCTGTAGACAATAAGCGTGACTTGGAGAGACAGAATGGAATGCATTTCTTGGAAATCCCACTGGCATGGATGTGCAGGATGGGCAGCTAGCTCAAAGAGATAGCACCAGGGACTTTGAGCCCTGGGTCTACAGTGAGGATGTCTTGGTCTAGGATCTGGGGGGTAGAAGATGAGCTGTGTCCCTTAAGATGCTTTGGCTACAAGTAACAAGAACTCAGCTTAGTGTGGCTTAAACAGTAAAGAAGATGAAGGTGGAAGACAAACTCTGAAGTTTTAGATCAGTTTTTGCTCAGGTGTTAACGAAATGAGCCAGGTTCTTTTTGTTCTGACCTAAGGCAGCGTTTTCTTTTGGTTGGTCTCTAGATGCCTACAGTACCAACTGGGGCTATGTGGACTTTTGCTTACACTCAGTAGAAGGACTAAAATCTTCTTGTCCATTATGCAAGTCTTTCTTTTCTGTCTCATTAAATCACCCCAGACTGTATCAACACAAAGAATGACCCACAATGTAGAGCTGGGGTGAGATGAAGAAATGGCAGGGAATGTATGTAGACCAAATGCACAGCTCTGCTAAGAAGTAGGAAGAATGGGGCAGGTGATGGGAAGGGAGCTCCTAATTCCTGCTACAGAGTACAAAGGATTAGACAGTGTGAAGGCAGGGCACAGTGATAGATTGACTTGAGGAGGAAAAAAATGACAAAAAATTTCCAAGATAACTCCAAAGTTTCAGGTTGATGTCCCAGGAAGGTATTATCCCATAGTTCAGAGTCCAGGGGCTGAGGAGTGTACCTTTGGATAATTTGAATTTGGTGTGACAAGGGGACATCCAGATCATTGTTTTACAATGACTAGAGACCTTGAGCTTGCGCTCATGATCACATTGGATGAAGCCCAGGAGAGAGGCCCATGGAGATGGTGACATGGTGCTGGTCACTAAAGGGTAAGAGTAGATGTCAGGGCTGGATAGGGGAGCCAGCTAGAATGGGAACTTAGACAGCAAGGCTGGAGGAGTTTGAGGGCAGGGTTCCTCTCAGCAGAGCTGCTAGGATGGTGTACAGAAATGCTCCTTGCTGCATCATGTCTGAAATAAGACAGTGGACTTGCCCAATGTCCATCCCTATGGAGGGTTAAAGTAATGATGCTGCACCAGGTGTATGGAATCCCAAGCAGCTTCCAGAAAGAAGGGGAGTGCAAAAGTCATCTGGGCTATGGTGGAAAAATCTCTTAGATCAAATGAAAAAAGCAAGCCGTGAAGGTGTGTGTTGTGTGTTCCCATTTGTGTTAGGAGAGAATATGTGGTATGTAGAGATGTACGCTCAGGCCATCTCTGAAAGGGAACAGAAGAAACTTCATTGTTCCTCTATGTAGGGTTCTGGAAACCTGGAAGCCTTACTCTTACTCTTTTTTTTTTAAACCTTGCTGGCTGTTGGAGTTTCTTGAACCATGTGTATCTATCATCTGTCACAAAAGTTAGATCATAAAAATAAATACCTAAAAACTGGATCTTGGATGTCAAGGTGTTAGTAGGTCTAGAACTGAGGGAGGGCCACAGAAGTAAGCCAGAGAATCAGCAGTGCTTGGTTAAACCTGGGGTGGGGATGCACAGGGGAAATGCAGGCGTATACTGATTGCTCAGAAAATAGGAAATGGGTCTGGTTGGTTGGGTTCACTGAGTATCCTTTCATTTACCTAGATCAGTGAGGTTTTTGTTGATTGCTGTACCCCTCTCCACATTCCCACTCTTTCTGTGTGAAAAAGAAATTGGTAAACCCAGCCAGAAAACTTTTATCCCTCTGACATTAAAACTTTTAAAGCTAATGTTTATACATTATATGTGGTATGGTATAATAATTATATATATGTATGCGATATGTAATAATCAAATAGGGCAATTTGTTTTACCATCTCCTCAAGCGTTTCTCTTCTCTCCTCTTTTCTCCTCTCCCCTCACCTCTTCCTCTCCCTACATCTCCCCCCCTCCCCACCCCTCTCCTCTCCTCTCTTCCCCTCCTCTCTCCTTTCCTTTCCTTTCTCTTCTCAGACAGGGTCTCAAGTAGCCCAGGCTGGCCTCAAATTCCCTATGTAGCTGAAGATGACCTTGAACTTCTGATCTTCTTGCTTCCACCTCCTGTGTGCAGAGATGACAGGCATGCATCAACATACGGTTTTATATGGTGCTGGGGACTGAATGCAGGCCCTCATGCATGCTAGGCAAGCAGTCTATCAGCCGAGCTCCATCCCTAGCCTACATTTTTCATTTCTGTGTGCTGACATTTGTTCTTCCATGTTCCAGAGCAAGGAGATTGGCCTGCAGATGCACGAGGAGCTGCTGAAGGTGACCAATGAGCTCTACACAGTAAGTTCTGCCCAGGCTCACTGCTGCTTGTCTAGGGCTCCTGGCTTTCACTTTTGAGGGGGAGGGACCGAGGTCTAGGATGTCCCTGGGCCTCCCTCCCTGCTATATCTTGTGCTAGAGTGGCAGTAGGTCATCATACTAGGATGTGATTATCAGGACCCCAGCTTCTGATTCCTTACACATGTGGGATAGGTTCTAGGCTTGTTTAATAGGTTAAAGTGCATGAGTCACATGACCTGCCAGATATGGCATGTATTGCCTATGAGCACAAAGGTCCTGAAGTTGAGGCTTGGGAGCATGGCTGTGAAGTCTCCAGAGGGCAGGAATATGGACTTAGCTGTCAGGTGTCATAGGCGCTAGAGGGGTCTGCTTCTTACTGATCATTAGGCCTTAAACACACAGCTTTCCTGGATTCCTTTGTCTTTGTGTATAGAATAGGGCCCTGTTCTGAGGGGGACCTGAGGTGAAGGGGTGAGCATGCCTGACAACCGGTTTCCAGTGGAGAACTTCAGACACCACAGTGTGGCCTAGAGTTGATCTTGCTGCCTGCTTTGTAGCCAAGGTCTAACCACACTGGAGATAGACATTAGACTCAGGAAGGCAGGGATTTGGAGAGCACACGCCACCTAGGTTGTAGGGCAGGAGCTTCCTGTCTGCTCTGAGCAGCCTTTGGGCTTCCTTGGGGAGGAGAGTCGGGATCCCTGTACATAGCCTTGGGGTACAGTGCAGGTTAGGTCCAGCAGGTAGAGTGTCAGGTGGAACTATTATGTTTTGCATATCTTAGGGGTTCCTTGTAAAACTCCTCATTTAAAGTGTGAATAGGGAGGGGGTTCGGTCACTAAAATGGCATTGGAACATGCCGGGTAGGAGAAGAAAGAAGCACAGGCTATGTGAAGCCCTTTCTCTTTGGATTGTTCTTTCTATATTTAGACCTATGGAGGAAGCAGTGGCCTCCTCAGGGGCCGAGAGCCTGACTCAAGGCCTGTATCCTGAATAGAAGGCCTGGGCAGACTCCAGCAGCTGGGGTTGGGTGGGGGCCATAGTAAATGTTAAGCAAATGTATTATCCTGTAATGCTGTAAGTTCTAACTTTCACCTAGGGACTTCCCTGGTGAAAGTTAGAACTTAGAGGGCTATGAACTCAGGTAAAGATAGAATTGCTGCTGGAGAGTTCATTTTCCTCTGCATCAGCTGGCCACAGAGATACAGGGTAGCCTGCTGGTTGGAAGCACAGACTAATCCCAGACAGGCACTGCGTATCTCTCTTCACCTTCTTGGGTGTGTGTATGTGTGACAGTTTTAACTGTCAGCTGGGCACAACCTAGAATTATCTGCAAAGAGAGTCTTAATGATGAATTATCTAGATCAGATTGACCTGTGGGCATGTCTGTAGGGGATTGTCTTGATCGTTAACCAAGGTAGGAAGAGCTAGCATATTGTGGGCAGTCCCATTTCGTGGGATGGGCTGGCAGAGTAGTAACACAAGCAAGCAGGCAGCATGCATGTGTCATCTTTCTCTTGACTGTGGATGTGACGTGATGACTGCTGGAGTTCCAGCTTTGACTTCCCCTCAACAATGGACTGTGACCTGGAACCGCAAGCCAAATATGCCCTTTCCTCCTATCACAGCAACAGAAATGAAAGGAGAACAGTGTGTGTGCTGAAATCTATTTTAAAATAGTTCATTATATGTTACAACTTTGCTTCAAAAAAGTAAAAATAGAGCGATGCCGAATGATGAAGACCTGTAATCCAGCTACTTAGGAAACTGAGGAAGGAGGATTGCAAGTCAAAACCTTCCTAGGCTTTTGTGTGTTTAAGACCTTGCCTTAAAAAAAAAAAAAAAAAAGATGGAATCTGTGGCTGCTCAAGTTCTTGTGTAAAGTGCTGTCATGTCACACTTCCTCCCAGATACTATAGCTAATATAATGTCAGCGGTAAACAAATAGTTGTTATGCTGCATTGTGTAGGGACAAGGGAAAAGAGTCTGTACATGCTTACTATAGATAGAACTCTCTTCTCCTAATATTTTAATCTGCATTTGGTTGAGTTGATGGATATGGAACCCACTGATATGGAGCGCCACCTGCACTGAGCGGATCACACATGTAAAGCATGCTTAGAATAATTGGGTGTAGTGTACTAGAGAGTCTGCCTGATACTGTCATCATCATCATCATCATCATCATCATTGTCGTCGTCATCAATCATCATCATAATTTCACCCTTGATGAGTGTGAAATAGACTGTTATCCGTATGGGCAGGGGCAGTGATGAGTATACAAGGCAGATGACTTAGTGGATTTTCTAGCTTAGAATTTTCTATAGGATTTGACTGTACTGGGTATTCCCTAGTATAGGTTTTTTCTGTGCTCCTTGAGAAGCTCGCTGTTCCCACCTGTGTCTAAGCTTCTTTCCACCCTCCAAATGGGTGCCTCATTTTGACTGTTGTTCTGGTTTGCTTTCTGTAACTGTGATAAAACACTCTGACCAAAAGCAACCTGAAGAGAAAAGGCTTTATTTGGCATACACTTCCCAGGTCACAGTCTTTCACAGAGGGGAGTCAGGGCAGAAACTCAAGGCAAGAGCTTGAAGCAGAAACCATGTAGGAACATTGCTTGCTGGCTTGCTCTCTAGCTTGCTCACTGGCTCATGCACAGCTAGCTTTCTTACACATCTCAGGCCCACTTGCCTGGGGATGTTGCTGCCCACAGTGGGGTGGACCCTCCCGTATCAATCATCAACCAAGGCAATCTCTCATAGATGTGGCCACAGGCTAATCTGAGGAAATTCTTCAACTGAGGTTTCCTCTTTCCAAATAATGCGTTGTGTCAAGTTGACAATAAAAGCTAACCAGGGCAGCTGTCTATACTCACCCCCAGTGGCCTCCCCTCTGCTTCTTTTACTACTGTAAGCCCCCCGCCCCCATAATCACCTGCTTTCCCCTCTGTTCATCTGAATCACATTCGTTTTTCCAACTCAGACCAAACCCTGACACCTTCAGAAAGGCTGTTCAGAAACCCCCGGACTTTGAGTCCTATTGCAGCCTTATAAAAACCTTGTATCTTTGTTGTCTAGACCTGTCCACTCTTGCAAGATGAATTCCCTGCAGTCAAATCTTGGCTCATAAGTAACACTCCACTAAAGACCCAAAGGCTCAAATTGGACAGCTGTGTGACCTGGGGGACATCATTTCACCCCTCAGCTTTGTCTGAAAAAATGGGGTTGATCATTTTGCTGTGATTTATAGACTAGACAGCACTAGTCTATCAGGAATTTCGAGGATGGTGCCATCTGTGTCCCTGTGGTACTGGTGCCCTGAATCCAGCAGATTCTGTATACAGAACTACCCATTCTGTCTACAGGCTAAGGCAGCTGACCAGAAATACTATAGATATCAGACATGCAGGTATGCATCTGGCTAAGCCCATGACAGGCCATTTGCTGCCATGCTACACTCACAGTGACCTGCTAGTGGTGCTCTAGGAGCTTGTGAACAGGAAGGGCTCAGTGCTTCCAAGCTCTTTCTTCTTTTACTGCATATGGAAGACAGCAGGTTACAGGGTATCAACAACACCCCTAACCCATTGTTGCTCACACAGTCCTCTGTATCTGTAGGTCCTATATCCATGAGTCTGAAGTATTACCTGAAGGTTCGTTTGTTAAAGGCTGGACCATTGATGCAATCTTTGTCTTATTGATGGCATTATTGGGGGGTTAGGGAATCTTAGGATGTGGGGCGTGGTTGGAGAAGTAGGTCACTGAGGACATGTCTTTGAAGGGTACCTTGTCTCTGGCCCCTTCCCATCTATCTGTCTCTCTCAGCTTTCTGGCTTCTCTGAAGTGATCTACTTTGCTCCTATCCATATTCTTGGCCCATGATGCTCTGCCTCACCACAGGCTCACAGCTGACCATGGACTAAATAATGTGAAACCGTGAGCCAAAATAAATCTTTCCTCTTTTAAACTTCTTTTCTCAGGTATCTGTCACAGTAGCAAAGAGCTAATATAGATAGACTCAACTAACCTTGGATCAAAAATATTTTTAGAACATTGCAATGCTAAACATGTGCAGGCTTCTTGTTATTATTCCCCAAACAATACAACACAGTGGAATAGCTATTTATATAACATAACATCGTATTAGGTAGCATAGGAATGATCTGAAGTAAGGTGATCTGAAGTAAGGAGGGGTATGTGTATAGGTTCTTTACAAATACCGCCCCATTTTGTGTAAGGGACTTGAGCATCCATGGAATGTGGTATCTGGGTATGTGTGTAAAGGGGTGTCCTACATCCACCCCCACAGTTATTGAGGAATGACTGTAGTTACCTAGAAATAGAATTTAATTTCCACATTTGAGGCTCACTGTGGGCTCAGAGCATCTTTGCCTTGGAGGAGTTGGGGAGATTTTAGAGTTTAGCATCTTGCCCATCCCTGGTGCTCCCAGAGTGCTGGTTGGAACAAAGGAAGGAGGAACTGATATGTGAATAAGTGAAACACATTGATTTTGTCTGCAAAGAGTGTTACCATCTGGGCATAGGATGAGAGGGAAGTTTGTGGGCTGGTGATAGAACCTGAGGCTGAGTCTGGAGCATGCTTGTGTCAGTTATCAACTGCTGAACGACAAACTGTCTCCAAGCTCAGTGGCTTCAAACACCCACCGTGGTATTTGTTTGTGAGTTTGGTCTGGGTTCAACTATAGTCATGTGGCTGCAGTCTTCTAGTTGATTAAGAAAAAAAAGACCCCCAAAATGAGTAGACCCCAATATACAAGCTCTTTCCAAGCTTCTGTTAAATACTGTTTTTGCTAATACCTAAAATAAGTCACAGTCAAGCCCAGGGTCACGGGATAGAAAAATGAATTCTTACCATCCTGGTCACACATGTCTTCACAGCTGTCTTTGTTCCCCAGCCCTACTCTCACATGCATAGTAACAGGAATGAGTGGATGGAGAAGGGGCTTTCCAGGGAGCTGATTCTTTTCTTTTTTAGTGTTCCGTAGAAGAAGTGGTCTGTTTGGAGGACTTGCTGGCACTGTAGATGGTGGAGATCAGTCCTAATGACTGACTGTTACCTGCTTAGTTGGATGGAGAAGGGGCTTTCCAGGGAGCTGATTCTTTTCTTTTTTAGTGTTCTGTAGAAGAAGTGGTCTGTTTGGAGGACTTGCTGGCACTATAGATGGTGGAGATCAGTCCTAATGACTGACTGTTACCTGCTTAGCGAAAAAGTTCATCCCTATCTGGAAACAGGAAGGATGCAGAGGAGATTGTAGGACCAGGAATGGTACCTTTGCAGACCACCCCAGCCCGTCCTTTGTCCTTAGTAGCCCTGCTCTGCCTGCTGGGCCTGCTTTCCCATCCCAGGCTACAGGAGGGGCCGTGATTCTTTGTTGAAAGCCACATGGAGAGGACTCCAGGCATCCACACCAAGCAGCAGCTGGTAGTAGGTAGACACTAATTAGAATAATGAATGAGTTGTACTTTTACAGATTCAAATTTTTTTTATTGTGTATTGGGCTCAGGGGTATGAAAGCCACTCTGGACCTCCAGGCAGATTTTTGTAAAGCTCTCTCTCTCCTGATGGCAACTCTCAAGGATGGGGTAGAGACAGCCTCACACTGGGAGCCCCTGAACCTGGCTTCTGGTCCCAGGTTTACCCAGGCTCTTCTGTATATCTTCTTTTCATTTTGTGTGTATATATGTGTGTGCATGTTTACGTGAGAGTGCATGTGTGTTTGTGTACTCATGTATGTGCATACATGTAGAGGCCAAAGGACAACCTCAGGTGTCATTCCTCAAGCACTGTCCACCTTTTTTTGATGTAGGCTATCTTATTAGCCTTGAACTAATAAGATACTCACCAACTAGGCTAGGCTAGATGGCTATTGAGCCCCAAGGATCTGGCAGTCTGCACCTCCCCAGTGCTGGAATTATGATGTGTACCACCATAGCTGGCTTTTTTTTTAAAAAAAAATGTGGATTCTGAGGATCAAACCCAGTCCTTACAAGCACTTTACCAACCGAGTTATCAATCCAGTACTCAGTATCTTTCTAGAATGGCACTCGGGAATAACCCCTGTGGTTTACACATATCCTTGTGCCCTTTAACTAATACTTTTCTTTAAGTTGCCCACATCCTGCTTTTTAAATTTTACTCATTATTTTTATTTTATGTGTATGAGTGTATTGCCTGCATGTGTGTAAGTGCGCCCATGTCATGCAGTCCCCACGGAGGTCAGAAGAAGGCATCAGATCCCCTGGAACTGGTGTTTCTAGCTCCTCATCTGGATCATGCTGAGGAGAGTGATGGCCACAGAGGACAGCCCATGCCTGGCAAACATTAGTATGTCTTTTGTGGAAGAATAAAGCGTACTTGTTTTTTCTGCATGGTTCTGTATCCTTCCTTTCTTCTCCAGCCTCCCTAGCTGCTAGGCCAGCTCAAGCCTTTAGAACATACTGTCTGAAAAAGTCCCACTACACTGTCTTTGCCGTCTGTTCTCCAGGCCAGCTGTCTATCATGCACATACCAGTCTTACTTGAAGACCTTCCATTTTAAATTATTTATGTTTTTTCTGGCAACTTCATGTACTCTTTCCTTCTTTCTTAGTTTCTTTTTTAATGGGGCTTTTTACTACTCTCACATTCTCCGCTCTGAAGAGGTAACCCAAAAATCGTTTAGGGATTAGATAAAAGCTTCCAAATACTTTTGACATTTTTGGCCTTTGGAACAGAGTATGTTGCTAAGAGGCTCAAGGACATTTTGACTTTTAGCCAAGAAACTGGCTACTTTTCTTGGGATCTTTTTACCCTAACTGCCTAGCCAATTCCTACCTCCTATTCTTATCACACCATCCTCTGAAGGGGTTACCCAAATTGCCAATAGGGAGTAGGGACACAGACTGCTCTTTCTTTCATGCTGAACAGGGATGCAGGGTGAGGCAATTGGAGTACCCCTTCAGTTGGCCTATCTAAAAGACTCCTACATTGCATAACTCTTGTCTCTAACCAGAAAAGAAAGTCCTTGATTCATGAATAGGAGATGTGAAGGAGAAGTAAAGGCAAGAGTAATTAGCATTACAAGCTCTAGACAGGGAACTAGAAAAAAGTCAGAACAGGGTAATTTTCAAATGTTCATATGAGAGTCCATTGGAGTTTCTTGACAAGGGCTTCCAAAAGCATCCCTCTATTGGGTTCTTCCTCATTTTTCTTTTGTCTTCCAAGGCTGGACTAGTTGTCTGGGAAGAGTGGCTCGATACTAGGTGAGGGTCCAGTGACCCTACTTGGCACTTCTTTAATGAATGGGCACAACAGTCAACAAGCTCAATTGTGACTATGTTTAGCGATCAGGCTCAGTGGAAGTTGTGATATGGTAGTTATTTCATGCAGAAGGGGCTATTGTATAGCATCATCTTATTAAAAGGACCTGGAATTTAGAAGGATTTTGTGCTAGGAGCCACATATGTGGGAGAATATATGTCATTTGTTTTTCTGAGTCTGTGTTAACTTCACTCAGTATAAGAGTTTCTAGATCCATCTAGTTACCTGCAAATTTCATTATTTCATCCCTCTTTATTGCTGACTAGAACTCCATTGTGTAAATATACCACATTTTTGTTAACCACTTGTCAGTTGAGGGGCACTTAGGTTGCTTCCATCTCTTAGT
>NW_008357033.1:3443211-3444056 GCF_000622305.1 Nannospalax galili | reverse complement strand
CTTGTTGATTGCTGACCTTAATTCCTGAGCAACTTCTGTCTGATTTAGAAAATCCTTTCCTACACCTATATCCTGGAGCTACTGCCAATATTTTCTTCTAATAGTTTCAGGGTTTCCAGTTTCACATTGAAGTCTTTGATCTATTTGGAGTTGACTTTTGTGCAAGGCGAAAGATGAGGGTCTAGTTTCCTTCTTCTACAGGTGGAGATCCAGTTTTGCCAGCACCATTTGTTGAAGATGCTATCTTTCCTCCATTGTGTGTTCTTGGCACCTTTGTCAAGTGTCAGGTGGCTGAAATTGCATGTACTCAGGTTTGGATCGTCAATGATGTTCATTGATCTATGTGTCTGTTTTTGCGCCAGTACCATGCTGTTTTTATGACTATGGCTCTGTAGTATACTTTGAAATCTGGTATAGTAATCCACCCCAGTGTTGCTCTTTGTGTTCAGGGTTGATTTGGCTATCAGGGGTCTATTGTGCCTCCATATGAATTTGGGGATGGGTTTTTCTAATTCTGGTAAGCATGTCATGGGGATTTTGATTGGGATTGCATTGAATCTATATATTGCTTTTGGTAGGATGGTCATTTTCACAATATTAATTCTTCCAATCCATGAACATGGGAGGTCCTTCCATCTCCTGGTGTCTTCCTCAATCTCTTTCTTTTAATGATTTAAACTTTTCATTGAGCTGGGTGTGGTGGCACATGCCTTTAATACCAGCTCTTGGGAGGAAGAGGCAGGGGGATCTCTGTGAGTTCAAGTCCAGCCTGGTCTACATAGTGAGTTCCAGGACACCTGGGGCTACAGGGAGACCCTGTCTCAAAAAAGATAAAAAAAAGACAA
>NW_008357033.1:3382318-3442832 GCF_000622305.1 Nannospalax galili | reverse complement strand
TAGATGTTACATTGTGTTAAAGGCCTTTTCTGCGTCTGTTGAGATGATCATGTGATTTTTGTTTTTAAGCCCATTTCTATAATTAATGATGTTTATTGACTTGAATATATTGAACCATTCCTGCATTTCTGGGATAAAGCCTACTTGATCATGGTGAATGACCTTTTTGATATGTGTCTATATGCAGTTTGCAAGTATTTTCTTGAGAATTTTTGCTTCTATGTTCATTAAGGTTATGGGTGTATAGTTTTCTTTTTTGGTTGTGTCTTTACCTGGTTTTGGTATTAGAGTGGTGCTAGCTTCATGAAGGAATTTGGGTGTTCTCCCTCTGTTTCTATCATTTTGAATAATTTAAGTAGTATTGGATGTAGATCTTCTTTAAATGTCTGATAGAATTCTGCTGTAAATCCATCTGGGCCTGGGCTTTTTTCAGTTGGGAGGCTTTGTATTACTGTTTCAATTTCCTTATATGTTATGGGTCTGTTTAAACTGTTGATCTCTTCTTGGTTTAACTTTGGAGGTTCCCATGATTTCAGATATCCATCCATTTCTTTTTGACTTTCAGATTTAGTAGTGTATAGGTTTTTAAAATATTCCCTTATAATGGTTTGGATCTTTTGGGTGTCTGCTGTGATGTTTCCCCTTTCAGCTCTGATTTTCTTGATTTGGATTTGCTCTTTCCTTCTTTTGGTTAACTGGGCTAAGGGTCTGTCTATCTTGTTTAGCTCTTCAAAGACCCAGCTCTTAGATTTGTTGATTCTTTGCATCAGAATGAAGTGTCCCTCTTTATCTATTCTGATTAGTTTTAGTTTAAGGTCAATTTTATAAGATATTAGAATTGCAATGTCTGCTTTTTTCTTAGTACCCTTTGCTTGATTTTTTTTCCATCCTTTCAACTTAAGATAGTGCCTGTCCTTGAAAGTGAGGTGATTTTCTTGCAGACAACAAAAAGATGGGTTTTGTTTCTTAATCCATTCAACTAGTTTGTTTCTTTTGACTGGGGAGTTCAGTCCAATGATATTTAAAGTTGTTAGTGAAAGCCAGTGTTGATTTTGAGCTTTATTGCATTGTGGTCTGATAGAATGCATGAAATTATTTCAATTTTTTTGTATTTGTTGAGGTTTGTTTTGTGGCCCAGTATGTGGTCAATTTTTGAAAATGTTCCAAGTGGTACTGAGTAGAAAGTATATTCTTTGGAGCTTGAGTGGAATATTTGAAAGATGTCTGTTGGGTACATTTGATGTATGGTATCATTTAATTCAGATGACTCTCTGTTTATTCTTTATCTAGTTGACCTGTCTAATGGAGACAGTGGGGTATTGAAGTCCCCTATTATTACTGAGTTGGGGTTAATCTGTGTTTTAAAGTCCTGTTGTATTGTTTTTATGAAATTTTTGCACCAGAATTTGGTGCATATATGTTAAAGATTGTAATATCTTCTTGGTTAACTGTTCCTTTGATCAGAATGAAGTGACCCTCCTTATCTCTTCTGATTAGTTTTACTTTGAAGTCTGCTGAGATCCCAGCCTTAGCCTACCAAAGCCAGATCTGCCCTGGGTCCTTGGGAGGGGCCTCACAAAATCCCAGGTACGGGGATGGTATGGCGCAATTAGGGGAAGCTCACCACCATGTGGAGGCAGGATCCGGGGTCTGTCAGGCTGTCCCCAGGTTCTCAGGCCTCCTGGTAGTTGGAGGCCTGAGGGAGGCCAGAACCCAGCAGTCTCTGGCAGTCTGCTGAGCTCCGAGCCTCTACCCTGATGGAGCGTATTTGTTTATTTTTATTTTATGTGTATGTTTTACCTGCATGTATGTAGTGCAGTGCATATATGTCTTGCAGTGCCCACAGATACCAGAAGAGGGCGCCTGATCTCCTGGAACTGGAGTTACAGTCCTTAGCTACCATGTAGATGCTGGGAACCAAACCTGGGTCCTCTAGTAGAGCAGCCAGTGCTGTTAACCACCTAGCCATCTCTCTAGCCCCAACACCTTCCTTTTTTAAACATGATTTCTTAGGTTGGGGGATGGCTCAGAGGTCACACGCTTACTACACAAGCTTGAGGACAAAGTTTGGCTCCATAGAGCTTGTGTAAATTCAGGGTGAATATGGTGGCCCACCTATAATTCAAGTCTCGGAAGGTGAAGATAGGGAATCCCTGGAGCAACCTATTGAGACTAGCCCTGTCAGAGAGCTCTGGGCTTGACTGAGAGACCCTACCTCATTGGATAAGGTGGATGATTTCCTATTTCGACCTTGGGCCTCTGCATGGAGGCACACACACATGTCCACACATATGCAAACATACATACATATGCATGTACACCAGATATATATGAAAATGGAAAAAGAAAAAATATTTTTTTTTAAGTTTAGAAATAGAAAATACACATTTTCCGTAAACAACAACAAAACAGCAATAATGAAATGATTACAAAAATATTCATTCAAGTAAGTCATCCTCAGTTGCATTGCCTGGCACTCTCCCTGCCCCCATACCACCTCAGTTGCTAGGTTACTGGTTTCTGGTTAGTGGAGTCTCCTTCTAAAGCTATTTTTTTCCCATCAATCAGCACATGTGTGACTTGACTCACACCTCGTTCCTCTTGCTATGGGATTCTTTTACTGAGTGTTTTGTCTCCTCCACACATGGTGCTGGCCATAGGCTAGGCCCTCGTCTGAGTGCTCCAGATGTACCAATTCATTGCATCCTTGCCACAACCTTTTGTGGGAGGAGGCATTATTACCATGATATTATGATCAATGGTGGATCTAAGGCACAGAGAAAGCTGGTACTAGCCAAGCGTCACCCAGCTGGGGAGTGGCCGAGCCTGTGCCAGAGTCTCTGGGCTTAAGCACCCACTCTAAGCTTCTTAAATAAATACATTAGTTATATAAATATGTGTCAACTATAGTTGTCTCTGAGTAGTCACAGAGGATTGGTTCCAGGACCCCTACCAATGCCAAAATCTGCAAACGCTTAGCTCCTACATAAAACAGCATAGTACCTATGTAGAACCTACACATCCTCCCTATACAAATAGTTGCTATACCATATTGCTTAGGGGACAATGAGAAGGAAAATCTATGCACATGATTGACTCTGAGGAAGTGGAAACCTAGGTACTGAGGGTTGATTGGATTTCTATAGATTTGTTTTGGAAGAAGGTGCTACTTCATGTGAGCAGTGAAAGGCAGCTTTTATAACTTCAACGACACTCCAGCAGCCTTGCTCAGTTGGTGGTGGCTGCAGTCAGCAGACAGGCTTTAAAGATGCGTTAGTGCCAGGCTGTGACTTTCCCCAGATGCACCAGAAGGATTCCCAGAGCACTGAAGGGAGTTCATAACATACCAGCAATGATGAAAGTCATCTTGTCTACACAAGTAATCACCCTACCACATGTTTAGCTGGAGTTGGTCCTCGGTCACCACATTAGAGAAATGAAGGAGTGGGGCTTGAGAACTTGGGGGGTTCTTTTGAGCGTCTGCCTTCATGCCACCCTGCCCACAAGGGGCTGACTCAGAGTGAGAGTGTTTTTCCAGGCTATCACCTGCTGACTGGGGATGTTGGGTGTGGGCACACCTTTTCCCTTGGGATAGAACTGCAGCTCAGAGGAATGGGGAGTTGAATCCTTCCTCTGGGCAGCCTCCTCTCCTCTCCTAGCTCTCCCATGAGGTGCTTGTTCACCCAAATGTTCACATTGCTCATCTGTGTGTAGATGATGAGATGTGGCTGGACACTGTGATGGCAACTCTGTGGGGATCTGACACAGTGTGAGGGAATGTGAGAAGTGGGGTGACCTAATGAAGTCTTCAGACATCAGAAAGAATACAGAGATGAGGTGGCATCATGTGGAGAGGGGCAAGGGCATGTGTTCATGTGTTATCAGAACATGTGGAGAGGGGCAAGGGCAACAAGAAACAGCAGGGAGGCAGCTGCTGGCATCGGGGAGGAGGATCCTTCTGCTCTGCCAACCAGCATTACTCATGGATCACTACCCTCAGCTTGGCCAGTTGAGACCAGGACTGATACGCATAGTTAAGGAGCTGAAAGTTCTACCTTTTGAGACTCATCTAATGACAAGGGTCAGGAATCCAGTAAAGATGGGCTTTTTTAGTGTTTTGTGATGTTATAACTGAGTACCCGAGACTGGACAATTTATAAAGCATAGAGGCTGTTTGGCCTAAGGTTCTGAATCTGGGAAGTCCAAAAGCATGACACTAATACTTGGTGAGGGCTTTTTGTTTTATCATGTATGGCAGAAAACAGGAGACCAGGTGCTGCAGATGTGGCTCAGTGGGTACAGTTCTGGTCTGGCATACCAGAGGCCCTGGGTTTGACCCCCAGTACCTCCTAAAATGGGATGGTGGGGGTGCACAGGCCTGTAATGTAATCCCAGCTACTCGAAACAAAAAGAAAAGACCAACACAAAAGCAGGAGAGGAGACCAAACTCACTTTTATAACAAATCTACTCTTGTGATAACCAATCCACTCCTGCAGTAGCCACGTTAATCGCCTCTCAGAGTTATTGCATGGGAGATAAACGTCACAACACCTGAGCTTTGGGGGACACATTCAAGTCACAGCACCAGCTATATGAACATGACTATTTACTGGATGACAAGCACAGGGCTCAGGCATATCCTTACCTTTTCAACACACTCACTAGATCAGAAGTAATAGAACTTCACCTCCCTGGCTTTATCTCCCTCCCTTCCTCCCTCCCTCTCTTCCTCCATTCTTTCCTTTCCTTCCCTCCCTCATTTTCTCTTTCCCTTTCTTCCTTCCACTTAACCATTCATCCATCTACCTACCCACCTACCCATCATCTATCATCCACCCACCCATTCAGCCATCTTCTACCTATCTATTATCTATCCATCTATCCATTTTCTTTGGATACCAGCCTGTAGCTCCTCCCTTTGGTTTTGTTTTCCTCTTTATGGGCTTTGTAATCTCTCAGGCTCCTCCTATCAAGCTGACCCCCTCTCGACTGGCCTCCCTCCTCCTAATGCCACAGTGGCTCTCTTCTCAGTGTTCCCAGCAAAATCTTAGAGTTGCATCTGATTGGTCTGATTGGTCTGGCTGAGATCATGAACCCCCAGTCATTATGACCAGGTTGCCATAATATTTACCAATTGGCAGGCCTGTGTTTCATGCCCACTGCCAAGGGTTAGAGGTAATGTCAGTTTCCCACGAACTTCATGGACTGAGAAAAATGGAGGGGAATTTAGGGAATTTCCTCAAAGAAAATCAGGAAGCTATTACTAGAGAAGGAGGACTGAATGAGCCTGGGCAGAGAAAAACAACAGATGTTTGCTGAGGGGATATCGAGGTAGAGCAGGAGGCCAGGGGTGGGTGGGGGGAAATAAGGCAGTGGCTGTGATGACCAGTCACCTGATACTCTTCTATGCATAAGCTATTTCTTAGCCCTGTTTTGGTCCTGCGTCTCCTGGGTTAAATGTCCCTTCATCCACGACCCTGTCTACGCTCCAAACCTTGTTCAAGCAGATAAAAGAGACTCTTCCTTCAAGGCTAGGCTTAGCTATCACTTCTCTAGGAAGTCATCCTGTAGCACCTGCACTCCCCTCATCACAGTGCTCACGACACCCGTGATAGTAGCTTCTAAAATAGCCCATGTCCCTGTGATGTATATATTCTATGAGACTCCATATGTCTTACACCTTATAGCATTTCCTGGTATAGGTCCTAATATAGAACCTGTGACACAATGAACTAAATAAATATTTAATGACTAAGGGTGTGGTGATCTCCTAATCCCCAAATAATGTCAGATTAGAGGCAGTAGAACTGTATCTTGCATATCTCACACTCCTGCCCTCCTCTCTCTCTTTCATCTCTTTCCCTTCCATCGTTATCCATGCATCCCTTCATCCTTCCACTCACCCATCTATCCAACCACATCCATCGATCCATCCAGCTACACATTCATTCATGCATGCATGCAAATACATAGTGATACCTGATGGCGACCTGTCTTTGCTCTAGTACAGGAATTATGATTATAAACAATGTCTTGACTCTGTCACTGGTCATGTTTTGACCTTGAGAAATTTACTGAACTATCCAGATCCTCACCTGTAAAGCAGGGATCATGGGGTGCCTGTTTCATAGGGATTTTTTAAAGATGCGTGTGTGTGTGTGTGTGTGTGTGTGTGTGTGTGTATGTGTGTGTGTTGAGGTGCCTGTGGAGGCCAGAAGAGAGCATCAGGTCCCCTGGAACTAGAGTTACAGGTTCTGTGAGCTGCCTTACAAGGGTGCTGGGAACCATACATGAATCTTCTGGGAGAACAGTAAACACTCTTAACTGCTGAGCCAAACAGGGTTTTCATGAGTGATGCACTGCTTGTAGCAGTTAGACCAAGGCTTGGCATATAGCACCTGCTTAGCAAACCTCAGCTGCTGTCATTGTTGTAATTGCTATCACACCACCCCCAGTATTAGACAAAGGATGGTCTGAAATCTTCCAGCAATAGAAGTGAATAATAGATGTCTGTGAACTTTGAAGTGGTAGGTAAGTTTAAATATGGCTTAATACATCCTGAATTCGCAACGATTCTTCTAGCAAAATGAGCTAAGGCTTCCTTTTCTGAAGCCCAGGTCTCAGGTCCAGTTGGTCCAGAGTATCTATGAGTTCTGTATCCATGCATTCAACTACCCAGAAGATATTCAGGAAAAATTATGTCTGTACTGAACATTACAGACTTTCTTTTTGTAATCATTCCCTAAACAGCCTGCTATAGCAACTATATACAGTGTTTACATTCTATGAAGTGTTGTAAGTGACCTAGAGATGACTTAAAGTCTACAGAAGGACATGCTTAAGCTTTATGCAAATATGCTTCTGTTTTTTTAATAAGAAACTTGAGCATTTGCAGATTTGGGCATCTGTGGAGGATTCTGGGAATGAACCCTCCATGAATACCAAAGGACGACTATAGTTACATAAGGGTAGCATTGAGGATTCTGGTATAAATAAACTCATTTCAGAGAATCCCCCAAGTAAACTCTGACATGTCACCCTGTGCAATTCAATTCACTGTTATCCTAGGGATCAGCAATAACCAAGGTTGCAGAGAGCTGGGCCCCGGGGTTCTCCGGGCCATGTTCTTCATGCATAGGAATCTTAGAATAGTCCAGGGAGGATCTTGGGAAGTTTGGCTTGTGAGGCACAGAAGGAACATTGTGTGGCTCAAAAAGAGTGAAAGAAAATGATGCAAAGTTGGGGGAAAGAAATTGGGGCAGAAGAAAATGTGGGAAGTGGGAACACCCAGCTGGGATGCAGCCCTGTTAGACAGATGTATACATGGATGATTGAGCAGGAAGATCTAGGCACAAAGATAAATGCTTTTTTTCTTCCCTGTGAACTTCCCAACACAGATGATAAGCTTCTGGTGAGATAAGGACACCCAAAAGCAAACGTGGAAAAGGGCATGTAGCAGGAATCATGACCCAGGAAGGGTAGGGTCTGGATATAAACAGCAGCAGTTGCCTAGGTGTCTGTGAGTATAGAGGGACAGGATGTACATCAATAAGGGAAAGGTAGACACCCTGAGACAGAACAGAGCAGGCACCCCTGACTCTTCACCACATTTTGTTGCTGGAAACCGTGGTCCAGCAGCTCTACTTACTTGCCATTCCTCCAGACACTAGATGTTGGAATGTACCAGTAAGACACTTTATGGCATGTGCAGTTGTATGCAAAGAGCTTACTGGAGCTGGTATAGGGAGTGGATACAGTCAACAAGAAGGGGTTTCTTGGGGCTTTAAGGAAACTGCAAGTGAGCCTCATGGGTGGGCTGCAGAGAAGAGCTTTCTTCAAGATCTGTGAGGAAGTGCTGACTACATTTTATGTTCATGGATTGCTTTGCAAGTTTGGAAAAGGTTTCAGGATAAAACTTCAGGCTCAGATTTTCCCCTTGCTTTAATAATACCCCGTTTTTGTTATTGAAGTCAAGTAGCAAAGTAGAATTTGTTTCATAGGAATTCTTTATATAGCCAAGGCTGAGTGTATGCCAGGGAGCACAGAGTACCTATTAGGTTACAATAACAGAGCCATTTGCAAAGCCTATCTTACTCAAGGAAATAGTTGAAAGAATGATTTGCCATAAGAAGGAGGTTCCCCAAGAAAATCCCATGAGTATGAGAATCGATCTTTCCCACGGATATTGGGGAAGGGATGGGGAAGGGATGGGTCACAGCTAGCAGGCCTAGAGAGGACAGCTAACAAGGACCAAGCTTGACCATACCACCTGTGGGCTGTGGTGAATCCTCTTAATTTCCCCATTACTAGCTCATGCCTGACACTTAACAGAGTCTCACAGATGGTGATGTTGGTGACGATGATGATGATGATGATGATGAGGGCAATGATTATGTCACCCATGGTATATGAATCATGGTATTCATAATGAGCATCTTCATTTCCAGTCCTCAGAGAGCCTGCACAAAAGTAAAAAAGTTAGGGTGCTCAGCCTGTCATGGGAAGGAGGCAGGGACAGCCGTGACAATTTGGAGTCCAGCCAGGAGCCACAGGGTAGACCATGCTGGGCTGTGACAGGCTGCTGTTTCTCCCACTTATGTGTTTCCAGGTCATGAAAACCTACCACATGTACCATGCAGAGAGCATCAGTGCAGAAACCAAGCTGAAGGAGGCTGAGAAGCAGGAGGAGAAGCAGTTCAACAAGTCAGGAGACCTCAGCATGAACCTGCTCAGGCATGAGGACCGGCCCCAGCGCCGCAGCTCCGTAAAAAAGATTGAGAAGATGAAGGAAAAGGTAAGGGGAGCCAGGGTTGTCAGGAGAGAGCCATGTGCTTAGCTACAGCCTTGCCCTTCCACTTGTGAGGGGCGTGATACTGCCAGCATGTGCCCTCCAGCCGATCACCCTGGCCTACTGCCAGAAGCAACAGGCAGCAGAGGCCTTTGCTGACAAGAAATCTAAACTGTGACTGGATTTGAGCCCAGCAAACATATCCTCAGATGGGCAGGCAAGCGGGAATTATCCGACATTAGTGGGCTTGTTCCCTAGGCCACTTTGAGGTAGAGGACTGATTGGGACTCGGTGTGTCTCAACAGGCAAGGCCTGCTCTGGGCTTCTAGGGCACACTTGAGAGCCTGGCGAAGAGCCCATTTTGCAGCCACCGTGGTGAAGTCAAAGACCAGAGCTTCAAAATCACTGTGCACAGGCTGCCAAGTCCTTTTGCAGGCACAGAGGGAGCTCAAGATGTGGTACCCAATGGACTGGGTTTGTTTGTGTGTGTGCAGCTTTGCTTACCCGTGTGTGCATAGGAGGACAGAGTTTGGCATCAGGAGTCTTTGCTGTCCATCTTACTTTTTGAGACAAGGTCCCTGATTGAACCTGGAGCTCACTGACTGGCTAGATTTTTTGGCCACAAAGCCCCATCTCCATCTCCTACCCCGGAGGGTTCGAGGTCTGAGCTGCCACACCTGACCTTTTACATGAGTACTGTGGATCTGAACTCAGGTCGTCATGCTTGTGCAGCAAGCCCTCTATCTACTAAATGTCTCTCCATCCACTTGGCTGTGCTTTTAAATGTCACACTCTCCACCTCTTTGAGTCTGTTTTCAAATCCCTGTTTTCAATTTGTGACACAAATAAGTCTCCTTTCTCATGTTAGCTTTGATCAATTGTTAGTGGCTGCCCAGAGTGCTCTGTTGAGGATTGCGAAGCCCTATCCAGGTTTAGTTGGAATGGTGCTGTGATCACTTAATGATGTCTGTTGTGGCCAGGGAATTTGGAAGGGCAGGATACAGACTGCTTTTCTGTCATCTGTGACTTCTGAGTCTCTTCTTCAAAGGCTGTGATCGTTTTGTTGAATTCTCTGTACTCATCCACTTCATGCCACCAGGAAACATTTGCAGATCTCTTTTATAACTGCCAGCCACTGCACCAGATGTTTATTTGGGCTTCTAAGAGCCTAATTCTGTGATTATAGGACCCTTCAGTTCTGAAAATCATAGATTGAGGTGGAGCAAAACCCAACAGATCTGGATAAACTGGAAAACATAGAAGCACATAAAATAAAGTTCCAGTGCATACTGAAAGTGAGGAGATGAGAGAGAGAGAGAGAGAGAGAGAGAGAGAGAGAGAGAGAGAGAGAGAGAGAGAGAGAGAGAGCCAAAAAACAGAGACCCAATACAAAAACAGACAAGGAATTTGAATAGACATTTCTTAAGAACATGTCTAAGTGGTCAATAAATACAGAACAAGATGTTCAGCATCATTAGTGATTAAGGAAATGCAAATCGAAGCCATAATGAAACACTGCTTCTCAGCCACTTGAAGGACTGAAATAGAAAGGCTGATGGGGAGCAGCAGCAGTGAGGATGTGCAAATGCAGGCGCCTGCTGGGGGAATGTGAATGATTCTGACACCGTGGGAGGTCATCTGGCCTCCCCTCAGATGTTAGTATACATGGACCAGGATACCATGTGACTCAGTAGTACCACTCTGGGTGCCTATCCCAGTGAAGTGAAGACATACTTATACAGGAAATTGTCTGTGGGTGCTTAGTGCAGCACTGTTCACAGTAGCCCAAAGATGGAAATAACTGGAATGTTTGCCTACTGATGGATGGGTGAGTAGAATGTCTTACCCACACAATGTAACATAACTCAGCCATGAAAAAGATTGAAGTCCTTATACATGCCACAGCATGGATGAATCCCCAGAGACAGCATGCTACTCGGGCTAAGGAAGAAGAGAATGACAAGTGTGTGCTCATAGGTGCAGAGCTTCTCAGAGATGCAAATGTTCTCAATTTATAGATGCTCTATGAATATAGTACAAATAAAGAAAATAATGAGATGGAGAATTACTGGGTTATGATGTAGGGGGAAATAGAAGGATGGAGGATACTGGCTGGGATCCAAGGGGCTCATTCCTGGTGCAGAGCCGTATGCTAATTAGCCACTTGGCCTGGACAAGCTGCTTTTCTTCAGTTTCATTTCCTCACCTATAAAGAGATGAGTTCAATTAAGACCATGATGGCTCTCTCCAATTGTAAAGTGAAGTCAATCCAGGAAGGGCTGAGAGTGGCCTCAGGGTCAGAGTGCTGCCCTGGAAAGGGACCAGGTGTGTCCAAGCTCTCAGTGGGGTTGGGGTGCTTGGCTAGCACAGGATATAATTGCTGGGAGACATATACTGAATGATCCCAGTGTAAGAGGACCTGGCACAAGCCAGAAAAGATCGCTAAAGAGAGTTGAAAGGCTGGTGATGCGGCCACTCTACTCCAAAGCTAGATTTCTTATGGAATGGGGAAGGGGAAAACACACCTAGCTGAAGGGAGAGAGCACAGCTTCTTTAAGGAGACCCAGCACCAGGACACAGAGTGAAAGGAGCAGGTACTCTCCACTCCTCCCTGCTGGGCTGGCCCAGGGAAGAAGCTGCTCTGCTCCACCTTTTCTACCATTTATACTCAGACTCCCTCCCTCTCTTTCTTTTTTGCTCTCTCCCTTCTTCTCCCTCCCACCCCTGTTTCCCCTTTTCCCTTCCTCAAAAATAACCCAAGACTTAACTTGGTCCGCCTGTTTTGGGTACTACAGATCTACCACCCAAAGCAAAGTAGGCCACAGCCCAGACTTCATGGCATTCATCTTTTTGTGGGGGGCATAGATAATCAACAAGAAATCAAAGCTCTTATGAAAACACAGACCAGAGAACTCACTAGGGAGTAGAGATGCTAGGGGTGCATTTCTATCAAGGCTGTTCTCAGTAGCCTGTGTGACTGTCACCTTGGATAAGGACCCAGGTGACTTGAAGGAGCAGACACATGGAGGTGCAGCAGTGTGACCATGAGGAGTCTGAAGGACTCAAGGCAGATGTAAACTTGGTCTTTTAAGGATAGACAAAAGAACTGGTGAGGGGACACTAGGAAGATAGGACTGGAGAAGTAGCTGAGGGCCAGATCATGAAGGACCTCTGGGCCATTGCAGCAGTTCTGGAAGCCCCTGGAGGGTGCTGAGGGTGGGATGCCTTATCTGTGCTCTACTTGGTAAAGAACACGTAAAGGCTGTTATATATCAATCAGATGGCATCATCACTGACTTCACCTGTGTCGTGCAAGGTGCATTGCATACAGGGTCCATATGCATATCTCGGCACAGAGGCATCCCATAGGTGGGAGGTTGGGCCTATTAGCAGGCATTCCTGTGAAGATCACAGATCGTTCCCCTGGCTGGCTTGGATCTGATGTCTACCTCTTCTCCCTCCAGAGGCAGGCCAAATATTCTGAGAACAAGCTCAAGTGCACAAAAGCCCGCAATGACTACTTGCTGAATCTGGCAGCCACCAATGCAGCTATAAGCAAATACTATATCCATGATGTCTCTGATCTCATTGATGTGAGTACCCTGGGGACCCTGGGGATGGGTGGAGCCACATCCAGGTTGGAGCATCTCATTCGCTGAGAGGAAACAGGGCTGGCCATGGGGCTCAGCTGACATGTGGGCTGGCCAAGCTTTTGGAACCCTGCTGGAGAAGGACTGGAACTGTTTGGGGTGGCGACATGAATTATCTCATGGTCATGACTTCCACAGGTGGAAGTGAACTATGGTGGGTCCTGCATGGCTTGGGAAGTTAGATTTTCAATACCATCTTCCAAAGTCCCCTTCTCTACATCAGGGCACCTACTGGGTGTAAGGGCACATGGGAGAACTGTCCACAATTCACACTTAGGGGCTGCTGGTACAGGAAAAAAAAGAGGTAGTCATACATTCAGTACCCTTGGGTCAGCTGGCCAGGCACACACTTTGGGAATGAAGACCTAAAAAAGAGATAGAAGGATATGGAAGTTTGCTGTGGGATGTTCCCCTGGGAAGAATGAGGCAGTTTAATCATTGAAGAGTGGAATACTGACTCTGGGAGCCAGCTGAGCTGGGCTCACTGGAGGCTTGAAGAAGGTCATTGTGAGGGGCAGTGATGTGGAGAGAATCTTTGTCACCCATGTTAAAGATAGGACTCTTTCTCTCCTTTTTCCTTTCCTATGCAGATGGGGAATCCAGCTTCATAGGTGCTTAGTAAAGTTTGTATATTGGTTTCTGGATCCTTTTCCGCTGGCCCTGTGTATCCTATTCTAGAAGTCAAGGGGGAGCTGCTGAGCCTTTCAATGGCCTAAGGCTGGCCCCCTCCTCTTTGCTACCTTTCCTTTTGACTCTTTCAGCCTTTTCATCTGTTTGCTTGCCAAGTGTTTAAGTGTTAAGTACCTGCTGTGAGTCTAGGATTTGAGGTGAGGTATAGCTGTGGGCAAGAGCTAATAGGCCTCATGGAACATGCCCTGCAGAGGTCATGTTAATAGGAAATTACAGTGCCAAATGGCAAAGGTCACAGTGAGTGAGGTGGAGGATATGTGGACCCTGGAGTGAGGGACACCTGACCAAAATGGAGAACATTAAGGAAGGCTTCCAGCAAAAGTAACCAATAAGGTAAAAACAAAGGGAAAACATTTGAGGCAGAGAGCATGTGTGAGAAAGCCTGTGGATGAAAGAGTGTGGTGAATTGGGGAGAAAAGTATTGCTGTTACCCAAATTTCAGTCCTTGGCTAACTCTGGGGGCTGTGATACAGCTTTTTCAGTTGGACTCCAAAGCACTCTAGAATGGGGGGGGGATATGACCATAGGTTACCATCTACCACCACCATCCTAGCTCTCACCCATATCTTCCTGTCTTTGCCTCTCCCAAGTGCTGTGACTTGGGCTTTCATGCCAGCCTGGCCCGCACTTTCCGGACCTACCTCTCAGCAGAATATAACCTGGAAACCTCCAGACATGAGGGTCTAGATGTTATTGAGAATGCAGTGGACAACCTGGACTCCCGGAGTGACAAGCACACAGTCATGGACATGTGCAACCAGGTCTTCTGCCCTCCACTCAAGTTTGAGTTCCAGCCTCACATGGGGGATGAGGTAGGTTTCCTGCTAGATCCCTGCCTAGGGCTGGATGTGTTAGTTCTGTTTCCATTGCCAAATCAAAATTCCCAAATCTGAGGCTTCTTTAGCTCCCAGAACTGGAAGCTAGGAGGTCCAAAAGTATGGCACTGCCTTCAGCTTGGCACTGCAAGGGCCCTCCTTCTGTATCATGACACTGTAAAGGTACCTCATGATAAGACAGAGAAAGTGTTAAATCAGGTCTGTCTCTCTTCCTCTTCTGACAAAGCCACAAATGCCCTCATGAGGAGTCTACTCTGAGAAACTCATCTAATCCTAGTCACTCCCCAGCAGCCCCAACTCCAACTGCCATTTGCACATGACTTTGAGGATAAATTTCCCACACCTGAACTTTGTAGGGAGGGGTGTGCACATTAACACCATAGGTGTTGCTTTTCCCCCATGCTCCTGGAGCATTGTGGGAGAACACCAGCCCTGGGTGCACATACAGGGTATTTACCTCAGGGGTCCGAGGTCGGCTCTTGATTCCTGAACTTCTTCAGCTGATACCCTTGCTTTGTTGGTTCAAGTCTACCATCTGAAGAATTATAGGACCTTGGATTTCCTTAGGCTGCCTCGTAGGTTTGTCTAGAAGTCCTCAAGGATGCTCCAGTCTACCTAAAAACAGTCTTCTGTCTCAATAGATGCCCTCACACAATGCCTTTTCTAGTACTGTGAGCCCTTGATACACCAGACAGCTGAGTTTCCTTCTATCCTTATGCTGGTCAGATCCTTGCTGTAGTCTTAAGGATGAAAAAAAAATGGGAGAAGACACTTGACTGTCCTCGTGGTCTATAAATCTGTGATGTAGAACATAGCTCCCTATACTTCTAGGTCATTCTTCCTTCTGGGAGTTAGGGAATAGATAGGTACAGGACAACAGAAGAGTAGAAGCAGCCAGCCTCTGAAGCCCAGAGGGAGCTCAGCTGGGCTATTTGTGACACCTGATGAAGAGAAGGCATCTTAGAAGACAGAAGTGGCTGCACCTTCCATATGGCTTTGCCACTTCCTTCATTTGCATGAGAGAGGACTTCTGCAGGGTGATGTTGTGCCTCCTGAGGTAGCCTGCCTCGGGTCTTCCCTTTGGCCCTGGGACTGTCACTGGCTACTATGAAGCTTGGGCTGCTGAGTTAGTGGTGAGTAAGTACCTCACCAATGGAGCCCTATTAGTCTTATGATCCTGGAAAGGGTGAGATACCAGAGCATGCCAAGTAGCTAGCCCACAGGTCATAACAGTTTTAGATAGGATGGTTCAGGGAGAATAGCACAGTTATCCTTGGTATCCATGGGTGACTGGTACCAGGATACTCTAGGGATATTATAATCTGAGGATGCTTAAGTGACTTATATAAAATAGCAGTGTTTACAAAGAACTGCATACTTGACATTATCTCTACATTACTTAGAATACCTAATGCTATGCAAATGCCATGCATTGTTGTGTACTATGACAAGGAGAAAACATCCATGTTCAGTCCAGAGACAACTTTTTTCCATGTATACTTTGTGTCCTTGTTTGGCTGAATCTGTGGCCATGGAACTCATGGACATGGAGGGCCAACCATGTGATTGCCATAGTTGTCTCTTTGACGTATCTTTATGTGTTCCTGTGGTCATGGAAGCACTTGCTAACTGCTTTTGGTTTGTTGTAACTTCTACTGGCTGCTCAAGAAGTTGCTTTCTTACAACTTCCTGCCTTGAGATTAGTTTGGCCTAGATTATGTCAAAACTCTTTGTAAACCCACAAGTGCTGCACAAATGCGGAAGATTGTGACTGGGATGCCACCCTGGCCATGGCAGGAGGGTGGACTCTGGGCAGGAAGACCCTAGCTCCCATCTGGTACTGCCATTACTGTGTCTCAGATGGGTGACCCAGGGCAGCTCCCTTGTTCTTGCTGTGTCCTGGGCATTGAGCGGAATCTTAATGGTAGCCCCCACCCTGGCTCCATGTGGGTGGAGGAGGTCATGGGCAGCTGCACTGACAGGGTTTCTTTCTGTAGGTGTGCCAGGTCAGTGCACAGCAGCCGGTCCAGACGGAGCTGCTCATGCGGTACCACCAGCTGCAGTCCAGGCTGGCCACGCTCAAGATTGAGAATGAGGAGGTGAGTGAGCTGCTGCTGTTGGCATGGTTCCCTGGGGCTTGTCCTGGGGGGTCCACTTATGCCCCAGCATGCATAGGAAATGATGTTTCATTTGGAAGGTGTGAGACTCCACAGCCATGCAAACTGCCTGCACCCAGAATCTTTGATGATCTGGAGGAGGTTCACAAGATCTCCAGTGAAGGGGAAACAAGAAGAAGTGGGACCCTGTGTTTAGAATGATGATGATTAGGGTTAGCTGAAGGCATAAAGAAGAATGTATAGGGATCCGAACAGTAGTAGTTCCATCTCACTCGTGGGATTAGTGATGATTACTGTCAACTTTGTGCTTTTTTTTCTATTTTCTGCAATGAGTTTATGTTTTTAATCATCAAAAGTCAGAGTAAGTATTTAAAATTTACAATGAAATAGATAGCCCAGGCCTCCCTATTGTGTGTTATACGCCCAAGGAATGGACCATCCTTACCATGCCCAGTGTCCCTCCCATGCTGCTGAATGGCCCAGCATCATTCCTGGGTGAGTGCAGATGGAAGTACCAGTAAAGGTGGGCCAATTCTGATGTGGACCAAAGAGGCCCAGGGGACAATGTCCTACTGAGACCTAGACACTGCCCTCTGAGTAGGATGTCAGCCAACTGGGGGCCCTGGAGAAAGTACCCCAGGGCAGTGCCACTCAAGGTTGTAGGACAAGAGTATCCTCAGGAAGTGCAGTCATGGGAAGTGAGAAGGCTTGTCTTCAGTCGTCATGAAGGCTGCCCTGGACAGTAGGGACAGCCATCCCTGGCATCTACAAAGGGCAGAGCTAGGACAGAGTTGAGATGGGCTATATCTCAGGACAATACAAATCAAATTCTAGGGGAGGTCACAGGGAGACAAAAGATTTATTTCTCAAACCTGGTGAGAGGCAGAGGCAGGAGGTAGGTAGATTGTTTTCTTTCTTTCGGTTTGTCTTCTAATTCACTTCCTCAAGGATTTTAAATTATTTACATGGGCCACCATATGTATAATACTGTTGATGGTAGTTAAATGGAAATCAGTAAGGAGGATGAGGCAAGTGACCCTCTCTGTGTGGCCACTGATGAGCATGCATATGCCTAACCTTGAATCTGAACTTCCTGCCAATCTATGTTGGAAAAAAGAATTGATTTGTTTACTCATTTATTCATTCAATAAGTATCTATTCAAGTAATATTTATTCACAAAGTTACTGAGCATGTACTACATGCCAAAAAGTCATTCCAGGTTGAGAATAAAGTGAGGGAACACAGCAACATAGCTCCTCCTCTTTCTAGAGAGAGAACACCAGAAGTTAAGATACAAAGACAACAAGCCAATGGATGTGTGTGGGGAAATGCTAGACAGAAACTGATAGACACTAAGTTAGGGCATTGGGTCCTGATGTCCTAAAAAGTGACATTTCAGCTGAGGACTGAGCAATGAAAGAGATTTTAAGTGACAATCAAATGGAGTCCCATTTTTCCCCATAACTCATTTTTTGGAATGACCTTCTATCAGAGTACAGGCTCTGCAATTGAGAAACCACTCATCCCACGGGTGCTGTGAGGTGGGGGTCCTCACACAGTGCTTTTGTAGTCTCTATGGTTTCATTGGGTCCTGGGAGAGAAGCTGGAGTCCCAACTAAACCTTGCTACAGTAATTGCTTTCCTCAAGGTCCCAGGTGGCTTCTGAAGAGACTCGGGGAACAGATTTCTGGAGAGAACGGATCACTTCAGCAATTGCTGACCACCATCATGTAGATGTGGTCCTCTCCCTCCCCTAAAAGAGAGTGCCGGAGCATGTCTGTTGCTAGTCCTACTCAAGTGACTGCCTCTCCCTGGAGGAGCCACTTTCAGGCTATCACATCAAAGAAACAAGCCTAGAAACTCAGCTCCATTTTCCTCAGGACATTCCCCACAGTCTCCAAACAGAGGCAATCCAATAAAAATGACTTTAGATTAGATGATCTGGCTTCTCACCCAGCCAGGTATTTGGTGTTGGACCAATGACTAATTTGCCTTATTTCATACCAATATAATAGGAGCAAGTATCCTGTCCTGCCTGCCTTCTAGAGTCTTTATGTGAAAGAACAAAGTGACCACTGAGAAAAGGACTTTGAGGTGTCCAAGGCATTATGATGGTAAAGGGTGTTTGGGAATATGTTGTTTCCCTAGGTTAGAAAAACCCTAGATGCCACCATGCAGACCTTACAGGATATGTTGACTGTGGAGGACTTTGATGTCTCTGACGCCTTCCAACACAGTCGCTCTACAGAGTCCATAAAGTCGGCTGCTTCTGAGACCTACATGAGCAAGATCAACATTGCCAAAAGGAGAGCCAACCAGCAGGAAACAGAAATGTTTTATTTTACAGTAAGTGGCATCCAGGACCCAGAACCCGACTGTCTGCTGGTCCCCTGGATATGGATTTTGTGGAGCAATCTGAGTGAATGAGGGAAAGCTAGTGAAAATACAACATAAATCTTCTAGCATGCCTTTAACATTAGGTTGCCTGGCCCTGTTTACTGAAATGCAGTAAACCACCAATGGGTGGGTGGTATTGACATTGATCTTGGGTGATGGTCACTGAAACTTTGCTGCTTTAGGAAGAAACTGAAGAGAGAGTTTTATTCAGACAAGTTAGAGGAATGTGGTTAAGGAGTCAGGTGTGAGCTCCATGTAACAACCCTAGAGTTAGGTGTTTGTATTATTGTCTTAAGCTGGGGAGTAAGCTTTGGTAGCAGGGACTGAAGCAATGCAAGCAAGTTGCTCACAGGTTGCTAGTCCCTCCTATAAGATCCTAGATTAGTGACCTTCAGCTTGACCAAGGGCAGAGAGGAGAAAGGGAATTGAGGCTTTGGATCAAAGTGGGCTTATTGAACATGGAGACTGGGCTGAAGGGACTTATCTTTCATCTGATGCACATCCCATGAAGAGCTCATGAGAACTCTGCCCAAGTGTCCCAAGTTAACACCTCTCTTTCCCTAAAGCACCCCTCTGCTTGCATTGTGGCTGGCACTGGAAATGATGTTTTCCTTTGTCTTTGTTGTATTCAAATATCTATTGCCCTAGGACTCCTGGCCATTGGTCTTGATTCTGTTCTCCTTGGTGGCCCAGAGTGAGGCTAATTCTACTTGATAGTGCTTCCCTGGTTCCAGGGAGCTGCGGTTTCCTTTCTCAAGGCTAAATGCACTGATTCTTTCAGTCTTGTCTTACAAGTTTTTGTTCTGAGTAGCCTCAGCACCCCAGCAACTCCATTTCCTCTGTCAGTGCCTCTTCTAAAGTGAGACTCCATGACCACCACAGAATAGAGCTTAATTTTTACCTTTTCCATGCAAGGAGCCATGTCCTATTCATATGCCTTAAGACCATATTCTTTGTTTTTGTTATTTGGAAACTGAGGTAGTAGTATCAGCTAACACCCTTCCCTATGTGCAGCCAGGCCTCCGTCCTCTTAAAGGTCCTGTGGTGACCTCTTAGCTAGGTCCCCACTGAGCTCTCCTCTTGATAGATTCATCTCATGATTCCAGACTGTCAGTATCCTAATATAGTCATTCAACCCCCACACTCTTTTCAGATCTTTTATCATGTGTAGATTTGGGGGACATGGTCTTCAGTATCTTGGAGTCTGATAACAAGAAAATGTAATGGCAATGCCAGAGCCAGTGCTGGCAACTGAGTTGCTAGAAATACATAGCCAGGCTGATGCTGATTGGATTATGTTCATTGAACCTATCACAGACCCATCCAATTCTAGCATCCAACTAACTCTACCTTGTGGAAGCCTTATCAAAACCCTGTTACAAATCAATACTGGCACACACCTCATTTTTTCTATCAATATTCTTTAACCTTATCAAGAAAGAAAACAAACTAATCTTGGTGACGCCTGGCATTTGCCACTTCTGTTAGACGCCAACTGTGTTCAAAAAGAGAAGTTACTGTCTCCACAGAACAATGAGTACATACATGGATAAGTACTCACTCTGGCAGCAGCAGAAGTAAGAAATCTGGGTGGTAAGAGCAGAAGAAAGTGCAGCTTCTTGGGCTTAAAAGAAATCTAGTGTTGTTGACTGAAATATATAAGACGTTATTTTTTCCCTTTTTGTGTATACGTATGTGTATATATGTATATGTATATATGTATATGTGTATGCATGTTGGTATGTAGATATGTGCATGTGTGTGCAGATGTGTGTGGAAGTCACAGGATAACCTCATATGTTGTTCCTCAGGCATCATCAATCTTTTGTGTATATGTATGCATAGGTGCACCTCTACTTTGCTTTTTTTGAATTCTTAGACATGTGATAAAGTCAAAGGATGGTATCACTGGAAGCTCTATGGCCAGCCTGCCAGTCAAGTAGCTACCAACTGAAGCAAGGGTGTGAATTACCTAGGGTGCTCATTTAAAATGCAAACATTTCAACTACCATCATTATCAATAAGGCTCTGGGACTTGGACACTCTGGGCCTCTGTGGTTCCTCCCCAAATGAGAAGTGAGGGGTTAGATTTGAAGTAGTGTAGAACAGAAATTTACACATTGACAGTCTCTCCAACTGGTGACAAGGCTGCTGATCCTCTGCCCACATTTGGAGAAACACCATAGGTCTACTCTCAGTTCACATTGAGGCCTAACAGAGGCTTCCAGTATTCTGTACTCTACCTGAGGTCACACAGTAAGGAGCCCATCTCTGAGCTTCTGTTTCCTTCTATGTAGAGTGAGGAGGATAATGCTTTCTCCATTAGTCATCCAAGATTGTGGGGCAGCTCTACTGTGTGTGTGTGTGTGTGTGTGTGTGTGTGTGTGTGTGTGTATAGCTGTGAAGTGCTCTACAGATACTCAGGGCTGTAGTCTAAATGACAAAATGGCCAGATCCTCAGAGCTAAGAAAAGTCCATGAAGAAAGAGCAAGGGCACCACAGCCTCCCAGTCACTGGAGAAACCCACTTAGGTAAATGGGAAGATGGTGATGTTACAGACTCTTCAGGGCAAACTGTAGCAATCCTGGCCTTCCCTGGCTGGCTTCTCTCTGCACCTGTTGGGATGCACTGGCTGGGGCAATGAAGTGGGTTTTTGTATGAGAGCTCAGCTGATTTTCAAACACTTACATTTATCTCCCTAACTTGGTTCTCAGTGCTTTTGCAAATGCCATCCCTCTGCAGGCCAGGCCTCTCCCCACCTACTTCATGCCCTGACTCCCATGTCACCTTGCACTGCTGTCTTCCTGGACTCCCAGCTAGAGTATCTGCTTCATCTCTTAGTTTTTGAGACAAGGTCTTATGTAGCCCAGGATGACCTCAAACTTCCTATGCCAAGAATGGCCTTGAACATCTGATCCTCACACCTGTACCTCCAGAGTGTTGGGGTCACAGGAGTATACCACCATGCCCAGTTTATGAGTGCTGGGGATAGAACCCAGGGCCTCATACGTGCCAGGCAAACACTCTACCAACTCAGCTTCATCCCCAGTCCCTCCTGCTTCACTTTTACTCACAGCATTCACCACCATCTGACACACTGGCATTTTCTTACTTTGTGGTTCATTTACCCGGCTGTGTTCTAATGCTGTAGGTCAAGGGGGGTGTGGGACAAAGGAAGCTGGGTATTTGTATAGAGCTGTGGCTCAAGCCCATGTCAGTGGGTAGCAACTAGCTGTTCTGGATGGTTCTCCATCCCTTGACACCGTCTCACAGTGTCCTGGATTTTTGCGGATACCGTGACTTTAAAAGCAGCTAGTGTGCATCCTGGCCCATTTTCTGTGGCACTTGGGGAAAGTCACTTTCTGTGCCTGCCTCCTTATCTCATTTACCCAGAAAAGAAAATCATACCCCCAATGCAGTGTAGGCACTGTTGGTAGAAAACTTCTCAGCAGCAGCCCCAGTCCTCCCTCATTTGGAGTGGGACCAGATGGAGGAAAGGTTGTCTTCAGCTCTGCTCTCATAGCTCTCTGCCTGAGCTTGGTCCTCTGGATGGCTCCCTTCCTTGCTGCTCTGGCCCAAGAAGCTTAACAGAGTTCTGGTGACCAAAGAGGCCCTTTGCCTTGTGCTGCACACAGCCCTCACCAGACAGAAGCAGCCTCTACTGCGGTCATTCTCTTGAGCCTCTTGTGTGCTCAACCCTACCTGCAAGGCCAGGTGACCTCCCAGGACTGGACAACTACTCAGTAGAGCTCAAAGCAGATGTAAAAGGCCTATCTATCTCCATGGCAGGTCCCCAGGTGGCCTGATCTCCCTTTGGTTTCCCTACCTGAGAGGTCAGTTCTAGAGGAAGAGACCCTGTCATCACTCAGCCGTGCACTCTGTAACTTCCTCATGCCTGTGTGTCTTACAGAAGTTTAAGGAGTATGTGAATGGCAGTAACCTCATCACCAAGCTACAGGCCAAGCACGACTTACTCAAGCAGACGCTGGGTGAAGGTGAGTCAGGTGGTTGAAGGCCCAGGAGGGGCTTTTGTGGCCCAGAGCTGCTGAGCCACTTCAGCTTGAGACATCAGCCCTGGGTCCTTGTGTCCTCACTGGGAAGGCTGGAAAAAATCACTTTGGTACAGGTGCTGAGAGGGGTTCTATATGTCTGCAGAAAATAGAGCCCAACCACAGTTTTAGTGTAGGCTGGGGAAGGGACAAGGCTGAGTGATACAGGGGTCCCCCGAAGTAGGAGGTGGGACTCAAAGATCACAGAGACCAGCGTTGATGTTTCTCAGCATAGTCCAGGGATACTACTGGAAGGCCTGGCCAAATTTCTAGGTCAAAGAAGAAATGTAGGGATTAGTCCTTAAAGGACTAGAAAACTAGGCTTGAAGCCACTCAAGGCCTTCCAAGGGCACTAGAGAAAAAACAGCTATTGTCAAGGCACACAAGGCCTTCCCTCTATCATTCAGTCTCTGCCTGTTTCTCTGACCCTACCCAACAGTCCCCTCTTTCTCATGTGCTCCAGCCAGGTTGGGCAAGCCTGCACTGCTTAAAACTCACCAAGCTTATTCCTGTCACCTTTGCATGTACTAGTGGAACCACCATCCAGCTCAGAATATAAAACATTTCCAAACGACTAAAAAAGTGTCCTTATGTCCCTTTGCAAGTCAGTTCATCCATTCTCTACCCCAATACGTTTGATCCCCTTCTTCCTTTTCATGTTTACCTAGGTTCTGATTATGTAGACAAAGCTAGCTTTAAATATATAACCATCCTGCCTTGCCCCCCAAGTGCTAGGCTTGCAGGTGTGAGAAGAGTTAGTTGTAGTGAGCTCTCTTCCTTCATCCTTCTAAGTTCTTCCCATCCTGACATCTCAGTGTTGGGCCAGGGCTTAAAGAGAACAGTTGCAGGGGTGCAGCTATCAAGGAGAGAAGCAGAGCAAGAATGGAAGGGAAGAGAGACAAAAGCCAAGAGGAACTTGGAGGAATAGGTGTTGAGGCAGCTTAGGAGATCAGCAGTAAAAATGGAAGATTTTTTTATTTTTAATGTGTATGAGTGTATTGCCGGCATGTATGTGAGTGCACTTGTGTCATGCATTGCTGTAGAGGTCAGAAGAGAGCTTTGGATTCCCCTCGAACTGGAGTTAAGGATGGTTCATAGCCACCATGTGGGTGCTGGGAATCG
Source organism: Nannospalax galili (assembly GCF_000622305.1). Taxonomy (NCBI): domain Eukaryota; kingdom Metazoa; phylum Chordata; class Mammalia; order Rodentia; family Spalacidae; genus Nannospalax; species Nannospalax galili. The sequence continues at coordinate 3,419,181 of NW_008357033.1, read as the reverse complement.
AACCCAGGTCATCTACAAGAGCAGCCAGTGCTCTTAACCACTGAGCCAGTCCTGAGGCAGATTGGTTTTTATGGCACCGGAGCCAGGGACTGTTTCTCAGGAGCGGTATTGGAGAGGCAGATCTGTGTGAATTGGAAGGTACTTGTGATTTTGAGATTAGATTCTCTAGGTTTAAAAATTTTTTTTTTTTTTTTTTGGCTTTTTGAGACAGGGTCTCCCTGTAGCCTCAGCTGTCCTGGAACTCACTATGTAGACCAGGCTGGCCTCAAACTCACAAAGATCCGCCTGCCTCTGCCTCCCAAGTTCTGGGATTAAAAGCGTGTGCCACCACGCCCGGTGTAAGTATTCTTTTAAAAACTAAGATCCAGGATGGGCCCATGAACTGTGAGGCAAAAGAGTTTCCACTCCCCTGCTCCCCTCCGAGTGCTAACCTTCTATTAGTGCCTGTGAGGCCGTAATAAAATCATAGCAGTTTTTTGGTCAGCATGGCCCATGGTCCACTTGGTCCTCCAGGATTTTTTCAACTGTATCTCAGTCCAAGATGTGACCTCTGCAGCCCCTTTCCTGAGTCTTGAGCCAATTGGCAAGAACAGGTTTAGGAAAATGTTGTTTAAGAAGTACAGGAGCTGCTAAGAGTCATCTAGAAGCCCCACAATGCTTTTTTCTAGTGAGCCAGCCATGAAAAAGTCCAGTGTGCTTCCTTTGATACTGGGGACAGCTCTTGGAAGGCAGCTTAGTTCTAGAGAAGCTTTTTTTTTAAGTAGGAATTTTTATTTTAGGATGTTTTAAGTTTACAGAAAAGTTAGAAAGATAGAGAAATTCTCTCAAATGGTTCATACTCAGTTTTCACTATATTAACATTCTATTTAGTATGGTATGTCACAATTAATGAATGTATATATATATATATTTTTGAGTCAGTGTCCCATGTAGCCTATGTTGGCCTCAAACGACATATAGCCAAGGAGGGCCTTAAATTCCTGATCCTTCTGTCTCAGCCTCCCCAGTCCTGGGATTACAGCCCTATTTTTGGCGCATTATTATAAACTAAAGTTAATGAAGTGACTGAATTACTAGAAAAAAAACTGAATTAATTGGCACCAATCTATTCATTCTTATGTATGTATGATACAATAAAGGTACGTTGTGGTTACTGACTGAAAGCAGAGAATTAGCAAATAGGAGAATTTAACTTAGACTGAATAACTCTTGCTCATTGGGTAAAGGAAGGCATGGAAAAATTGGGCAGGCTAAGCAGAGCTCAGAACAGTACCAAATCCATTCCCTTCTGAATTTTAAGCAAGGAGTCACCTCACCTCCACCTGAGCAGTTTGATTCTCCCACTCAGTACGAGTGGGCTTAGTGTATAGTTACACCTTCATCCACGGTCCTCTTCTATTGCCTGAGAGCTAGTTTGTATTGGGAGGTATAAAGTGAAAACTTTAGATGGTGAGAACTATGGGTCCAAAGGAATATTTATCCCAAAAGACTCATGCCTTTTTTAAAAAAATTATTCATTTTTTAAAAAATTTTATGTGTATGAGTGTATTCCCTGCATGTATATAAGTGCATCCTTATAGTGCAATGCCCATGGAGGTCAGAAGAGGGCATCAGATCCCCTATAACTGGAGTTACGAGTGATTGTTAGCCACCATGTGGGTGCTGGGAACTCAATAAGGGTTCTTTGCAAGAGCAGTCAGTGTTCTTAACCTCCGAGCCATCTCTCCAGCCCCCACCCCCACCCCTGCCACTTTTTAATGAAATGTTGTGGTTCATTTTTTCCAAAGCTCTTCTTTGACAGAATGGCTCAAAGAACCCAGGGAAGCACAAATTCTTTGGGATTATTTTTACCTACAAGTGAGCTTTTGAATGTGATTGAGCCCAGATGCACAAGTTTTGTTTTGTTTTTTTCAAGCCGCTAGGTTTCTAGCAGACTGGCATTGGTATTACAAATGATGCTGTGGGCACAGTTTGTGAGTGAGAACACATGCCCAGTCTGCCTCTGGCTATTGTGGACCTGAGACCTGAGACCTTTCTGCCGATCTGGGCTTGGGTATTCTGTGAGCTCTGGTGTTTATATCTAAGATGCTGGTGGGTTTCCACTTTGCTGAAGATCTTCAAGCATATTCACTGATGGAACAAAACCTTTTTGGGCTCAAGTTTAACAGCCTGTTATAGAGCTAAATAGTCCCCCAAGAACTCAGGCACCAACTATATTTTATAATATATATATTTTTAAAATCTCAACAGGTCTCTGAAGGTTAAGGACAAGACTTTTTTATTTGTCATGTGTTAGAAGTGAGACTTCATATTCCTAAAGAGATGTTGGTAATGGGTTTCTAGGGAGCTAGAATGCAAGTAGAAAGCTGAAGGATGGTAGAGGAGGGTCTGCCTTGAGTGTGTGTTGGCATGCAAAGCCATATCCTAAACCCTTTGGTTCCTAACTCCTGTCTGTCCCTCACTGTCTCCTCATCTATCCAAAAACATAGGCTCTGGCAGGCCCAAAGGGGGTGGGGGCACCATGACATGCAGACAAATGAGGTCCCACAGTCACAAGGAAGAGGTACCCCAGTCAATGAGCGGTATGCAGGCATCACTTAGTGGTGGGGATCACTACTAAGAAGTATGTTAGAAGTACTCTGAGAAGTATAAGGCAAGCCTGCCACAGTGTGAGCATCATAAGCCGTTCTGACACAAATCTAGATGACTTGGCCTGCTGCACACCCAGACTACATGATATATCTGAGGTCACATCAAGACATTAAATCAGGTACCAGAGAAAATGATGTAACCAAGAGTAACATACTGCACTACTTTACAGTAAACTTGTGTTTTTAAAAGTGGAAACAATGCATTTTAAAGTAGTGTAAATAGTAAGCTGTCACTTCTCATCATTACCAAGTGTTAATATGCTGTGTACATAATTATATGTGTTCTACTTTTGTATGATGGCAGCATAGTAGGTCTTCACACCAGCATCACTACAGGTGTGAGAAATGCATTGCATCATGATGGCCTTATGATGCCTGTGATGTCAGTAGATGACAAGCATTTTCTGTTCCACAATAGCCTTATGGGCCTACCATCAGGTTTATGGTACACCCTATGCCTGAAGGCTGAGAAAGTGTCAGCCATGCAGAGACTGAGGAAAGGGCATCAAGGCAAAGGAAATGGTGGTGAGAAATAAGGGATTATGGTGTGACTGGACCACCAGGAGCCCATGGAAGAGTGGATAGTTCAGAAACCAAGAAGAGATGCAGTAGGAGGCACCTTGCAGACGGCTCTGTCGGAAGTGTCACAGCCGACTGCAGCCCTGAGGGAAATGGTGACATTATAGCTGGTCATCCTCATTTAGAATAATCCTAGACCATCCCTTTCAAGGGATGCTATAAGCTCTAACAGGTCTCTGCAGGAAAATTTAATTCAAACTGCTATCTCACGGATCTGCAGCAGACCCCAGAAACACAAGCAAATTAAGCAGAACAAATTTACTGGCTTCACCTAACTTCTCTCCTTCCCTGTTTGGGTCTTTGGCTCTAGTACAGCCCTCCTTAGTTACCACTGTGACCACCAAAGCCTTTGGTCAGGGACAGTGTCAGTTTGTTCCGTGTTCTATTCTCAGACATCAGGTTAGCATCTTCCTGCCCTTATGTCATTGTCTTTAAAAAAACAAAACAACAACAACAACAACAAAACAGAACAGCAACAAAACAGAAAACCCCAAAACAAAAACCAAAAAACAAGTGCTAGGCTCTTTTCTTTACAAACCCCATTGTAAGCTTGGAATATAGTTAAGTTGGTAGAATGCTTGCTTAGCATGTACGAAGCCCTGGGTTCCATTTCTAGTACAACAAAAAGCCAGGTGTGGTAATCCCAGCACATGGAAGGTGGAGGCAAGAGGATCACAAGTTCAAGATCATTGGTTGCAGAGTGAGTTTGAGGCTAACCTGAGCTGCATGACCAAACAAACAACCACGAAACAAAGCAAAAACTTCCATGTGGATACTGAGTAGGCTTCAAGGTGAAAGCCATGAACCGCTGTTGAATACTTGAGACATGGGTTGAGATGTGATAATGTTCACTGAGATAAGAGAAATGAACAAGAGTCTGAAGATTAGCACATAGGGAAGAGAATATATTTTGCTTGATATTGACATATATTGAATATGATAATATTTTTACTATGTTAGATAGGATTAAAATTTAAAATGATTAAATAATTCCTCTTACCTGGCTTGCTTTACTCTTTTGCAATGTGGCTGCTAGAAATTGTTTCTATTGGCAGTACTGGTTAGGTGGGAGTTCTATCCTTGAGGTGTTGGGAAATAGGGGCATTTTTAGACATCACAGTGATGGGAAACAATCCTACTTATTGATACTCAGCAAGTGAAGGCCAAAGATGTGGCATCCATAGCACCTTGGATAGATAATGTGGCCAAGGATGTTGAATACCAAAGGAAGGAAATGAGCTGTCCCCAAACACAGTGACTTGAGGAGTTAACATCAGGACGTGGACCTCTGCACTGTCAGTACAGTTTGAGTGGGAGAAAAACGTATTGCTTCAACTCATTTTGAGTGTTCCATCCCTGCCCAGGGATGTTATTAAAAGCCAAGTACTGCCTTTAGGAGACATTGGGTTTGAATTCAATTCAGCTGGAAATACCTGCTTTTCCTCACTTGTTTGTGTGGGTAGAACCAGGTTCCCAGGCAAAGCTCAGATGTGAAGTCAGACAACATAGACTAGAATCCAAACTGCCCTCTAGTTTGATCCATGTTCTGATCATTTTGATTGTGTGTTGTTACAGGGATGACATCCTGTGCATCGTTGTGTTGTGGCACTTGTTACCCTACTGCTTTTATAGGGCTTTATGTGGGTACTGGGGATTTGAACTCAGGTCCAAATGCTTTTGCAGCAAGTATTTTACTCACCCAGTCATCTCTCCAGTCCTATAGCAGTTCTAAGAACAGACATACCAGAGCTGGAGATATGGTTCAGCAGTTAAGAGCACTTACTCTTGCAGAGGCCCTGGGTTTGGTTCCCAGCACCTATGTGGTGGCTAACAACCATCCATAACTCCAGTTCCAGCGGATCTGACAGGTCTGGCCTCCGTGGGCATTGATGACAAAGGTACACTTACATATATGCAGGCAGAACACTCATATACATAAAATATAATAAATAAGTAAATAAGTATTTTTTTAAAGAACAGATGTGCCAAGCATGGCAGTGCACACCTGTAATCCCAATACTTGGAAGGTAGATGCAGGAGGATCAGGAGTTCAAAGCCAGTCTCTGTTACATAGTGAGTTCAAGGCCAGCCTGTTCTATCCCCCTCCCCCCAATGAACAGATATGATTCTCTCATAGCACATGGTGCTTTTTGATGGAGTTAGACAAGTAAAACTGCAGGCATAAAAGGTACTGATGTCAATCTGTGTATGGAGAGTAGTTAAACTGAGGTGCTCTAAGGAGACAATTTCAGATGGAGGAGCTCTGCTCTGGATCTAGATTTTCAGCTGAAACACAGAGGGCCAACAGGAGCTAGCCTTGCAAGTGTCAGGGGTGAGAGAAACCCAGAAAGCAAATGCAGAGGCCAACATGAGGTCCCTGCAGAAGGGATCATGGCTGGAGCCCTGTGCTTGAAGGAGAAAGGAGGCCATGTACATGGAGAAGTGGTTCCAAGAGTTCCCTTGGACCTGAAGGTTTATGGAGACAGAGTGCAAAGCTTGGATTTTATTACATGTTTAATTGGAGCTTAGAAAAGTTCTGAGCAAAGGAAAGACATTATAATTCAGTTTAAAAGTATTTCTTGTGGTGGCACATGCCTTTAATCCCAGCACTTGGGAAGCAGAGGCAGGCAGATCTTTGTGAGTTCAAGGCCAGCCTGGTTCGAGGACAGCTGGGGCTACAAGGAGAACCTGTCTCAAAAAAAAAAAGACAAAAAACATATTTCTTTGTCTGCTGAATTGTGGGTGAATTGTAGTAAAATAGAAACTCCACTTAAAAAGCAAATGTTGCAGACTAGAGATGATGAGAGCCTGGGCTAAGACTGTGGTGTTGAGATGGAGGAGGGAAAGTAAGAAGGAAAGGCTTTCAGGTACCGTTCTACCACCTCCAGCTGAAGTGAACAGGATGGTGGTCCACTGACTGAGATGTTGAAAACTTGGACAGGAATGGTTTGGGGACACCTGCTAGAGATAAAATCGGGGTTGCAAATCAAGAGACTACCACTCAAATTAAAGTATCCTGGCAAGGCAAACTTTACCCTTGTGTGGAAGGGTGCACAGCTACCCACAGCTGGAGAACAAACACACCTTGTCACAATGGCCTCTACCATTTAGCCAAGAGGAAAACTGGCCTGTTTTTCATTGGCTGGGGTTCAATCTCACAATCTAATTATAATTGGCTATTTTGAGAAGTTGATGTAAAAGAAAAACAAATATTTGAACAAATACATATTTCTTTTTTGTTTTAAAAAATTATATTTATTTTTATTTTGTGTGTATTGGTGTTTTGTGTGCATTTACGTTAAGTGCCCCCAAGTAGTGCAATGCCTGTGGAGGCCAGAAGAGGGCACTGGATCTCTTGGAACTGGAATTGCAGATGATTGTTAGTCAAAATGCAGGAACTGGGAACTGAACCCACATCCTCTGCAAGAGCAGCCAGTGCTCTTAACCACTGAGCCATCTCTCCAGCCCAAATATGTAGTTCTTAACAAAGGAATCCAGGAGAGAGGAAGCAGGTATATATTTGATAAATCTGTTTTACAGAAAAGACTAGATTTCTCACACATGGAAAGAGAGCATGCTAGAGCACATTTAAGGTGTGAGATCCTAAGAGGGCAGTTATTAGTGAGTGGATAAAGGAAATGTGGTCTGTCCATACATTGGAATATTATTCAGCCATAGCATAAATGAACTACTGAATCATGTCATATAGATGGACCCCAGACACTTAAGGTAAGTGAAAGAAACCAGAAGCAGGAGACCACATGGTGAGTGATTCTGTTTCTGTGAAATGTCTAGTAAATCTGCAGAGAAAGAGAGATTAGTAATTGCTTGGGGCAGGAATAGGGAAGGACTATAAATGGACACAAGAGGTCATTCCAATTTTTTTTTTATTTAAAGGAAAATAATGTTCTCTGGTTAAAACAACATCCAAAGCCAATTAAACATCAACATGCATTTTGTTTTTTCTTCAGGGGAGAGAGCAGAGTGTGGCACTACCAGGTAAGAGTTGGGGAATCTTGTGTTCTTGTACACGCTGCCTGAGGTCTGAGCAGGATGTGGTGGGTGGGTGGATATGTAGGGTGGACATAGCCTGCCGGGAGGTAGGGGAGCTGGACAGTCTTCACTAGCTCTGGGGGTATTGGGGTGCTGAGACAAGATACAGTGGCTTCAGAGGCTGCACCGCTTGTTCTGGCTTCACACCAGCAAAGCCGCACTCCTACGGGCTGGCCATGGGGATGGGGCTTTGAGAGCACCATGGGGGAATGAGGCATGTCCCGTCCAGTGGGAGGGTGGTTGATTCCAGGGTGGTTGAACAGAGGCCACAGGCTGTGGGGTGGCTGTTTTCCTCTCTGCAGGCCACTGCCTCAATTGCCCAACAGGCCGGCCAGGTCCAGCCTGGGTTCCCAGTTGTGGAGGCTTTGGGGCTGGCTGATATTGTGCAGAGATGGCAACACGCATGCTGCATACACACAGATGTGGACCCAGACCCCTGTGTTGCCTACATCTTGGCTTAGACTTCACTGGGACTTGGATGGGCTGCTGAGGCTGGTAGCACGGGCAACTTGAGCGTCCTTCTAGCTCCTTCTGCATCTCCCTTTGTGCTTTTCCCTGAGCAGACCAGAGCCAGTGAACACTTTCTACTCAGCAGCTCTCAGTGAGCTGATGGTTGACTTGTTTTGCCTTTCACAGGGTTCAGCTGCCTAAGCAGCTGGCACTACCTTGTTGTCTAAGTTCCCAGCATGAATTTAGCCAGTGGCCCAGAAGCCTGCCCTCCATCATACATGGCTGTGGAGAACTATTTTTCACCTCGTTTTTCTGGGCCCAGTGACTCAGTGACATTCTTTCCTTTCCCCAAAATTCTTCCCATTGCCATAGAATCCTGGAAAGCTGTCCTACTTGGCAAGAGCAAAGATGACCCTGCAACTCGCCCTTGCTCCTGGGAAAGCAGAGGCTGGGGAAGCTGTGGGTTTTAAGTATGCTGATCTGGAGACTTAGGGCTTTCTAGAAATCCAGCTGTGCATCTGGGCCCAGGCAATTTGGAAACATCCGGGTGATTCACAGGCAAGGACCCTCCCACATATGGAGCAACAGATGTGCAGGTCACTTTCGAAGATCCCTTCAGAAACAAAATTGTTGTTAATATTTTTTTCTGGTAGGAGGATATTACTATAGTCCCAAGACAATGGAAACTGTATTTTATACCATCATTTGCAGACAGTGGAAGAGATGAGAGATGAATTGGGCCATGACCACTGCCTCCTAATCCCTAGGACTCAGGCAGAGGGCGCCTCCTCCAGTAGAATACAGGGGAGGAGAGCTATAAGTATCCCTTTCCCGGGTCTCCGGCTGCTCCTTCAAGGAAAAGCCCAGAATATATATTTTTTCTTTTTCAAAACAAAACCCCCTGAAATGTTGCTTTCCACACCCTCTTTGACCTAGAGTCTAGGAAGTCCAAGCTGATTACCAGACCTCCCACTTAGGTACCCTGAACTAAATTTCAGACTAGCCAGATATTTTGTGGCCCTGAGCCAAGGTGAGAGGTGATAGTAAACTAAACCCTTCCCTTACCTCCAAAGTCATTGTTTAACCTGTGCACCTCTTTCTCAACTTGGCAGTGGTTTTCAAAGTAGTCTCAGAGGCTCTGGGTGATGGGTCTCTGTACCTAAGTGGTATCTTCCACAGATGCTTACACATAGTCAGGGGCATCTGGGACCATCATCTGAGAAGGTTCCCTCAGCCAAGTTGCTCTTGACCTTGTATAGATGGCCCAGTTTTTGACCCTGGGCTGCAGCATGTTATATTTTCTCACGCTTTTAAAAAGACTTATTTTTGAATGGCCTCAATTCATACTAACCCAGGAATTTAGCCTGACCAGATGTGATAATGTGTATTTAAACTATGCTGAAAATGGCAAAGTGAGATACAAACATGAGGTTTTAATTATTGTGATTGTAAGAAAGTCTGACCTCCTCAAAATAGGCTGACATGACCCTGTGGTCGTGATTAGAGGTGATATTGGTTGACATCATGACCAAACAAACTGCAGTTCACTACACACACAAGCTCAGCTTCCAAGTGCCTGCCTGCCCTTGAACTTCAGTATTGCCACCATTTTGGATAGTGACATCCACATCTTTTGGGTTGTCTGGGGCAATTCTTAACCATACATGCTTTTTGCCACAGAGTAATTCTGAGGCCAACTCCCGTGTTGCCAATGTGTGCTAATTTTCATCCTGGTTGAAAGCAGAAAGGGGACATTGGTCTCTGGTTTCTCCTCCCTCCTCTGGTGGACTTCTATGTTCCTGTTCTCCCTGCCTCTCTTTCTTTCTTTCCTTTTTTGCTCTGCATCTGAGCAGCAGAAGAGATGGAAGGCTTAGGCTGCCCCACTTTCCCTGGCTGAGCTGTCCCCCTGCTCCCCACTTTGTGCCCCACCCAGCATTCCAGTAAGTGATACAGATTTGATGTTGTGCAAAGTTGGGATAGCTACGTTTCCTTGTCAGAGATTCCGGGCAGTGCCCAGTGCCCCACAAAAGAAAGAAAGCTGCTGTGGCTTCATTGTCCTTAACTCTGTTGGGCAGGAAAAATGGGGAAGCACATTCCATTTTCCTTTTATTCTGCTTTGTAAAAAGTAAAAACAAAAACAAAGCCCAGAAATGCTTCTGGCTTCTTTTCAGAAAATCCTTCACCTGAGCACCCTAGAGCTTCTGATGCTGCATTCCAGTGTCTAGGCCAAGAGTCGCCACTCTTGTGAGCCACAAGAGTTTGATAGGCAATTCAATGCTCCTGCTGGAGGCTCTGTGATGACATTACTTTCTTAACTTCATACTCACACTGAAGCTTCTAGTAAGAAGAGCTGCATCCAGCTCCAAGCCCTGATGGATCACATTTGTGTGACCTTGGGCGAAAATCTTTATCTCTTGTAGGCTCATTTGCCTCCCATAAATGGCTTACTCATTCTCGCCTGCCTCTCAGGGATGTGAGGAGGATATCGTGTGAAATAAAGAAATGACCCAAGACACTGTGAAAACAAATGAGGATGTTGCCATCCTCCTTGCTTCTAATCCCTAAATTTGGATGCTGTGGTTTTGTGTCACGCTTTTGGCAATCTTTTTTGGCTTTTGCATTTGGAAATTCAAAAGCAGATCCAGTGTAAGAGATTCCCCTCCCCGCTTTCATACATCTTCTAAAAAGATGTAACTTTTGAAAAAGAAATGACACGGACTTAGCTAACCAAATTGACATAGATCCAAGATGGGCTGGACATAGTCTTGCCTGTTGTTTCTTTCCGGAATTTTGGTCGTGCCGTTTGTTTGGTTCCCCTGATTGATGGCATGTTATTTGGACTCAACTGTGTCTTTGCCCATGCAGCATGTCCTGGACTAGCAGCATTTGCTCAACACTCAAACACCTAGGAGAAGTAGGGGAGTGCCCTGGATGGCTGGGCTGCTGAAGGGATGTGGGTACAGCAAGCCCAGTGAGAGGGAGTGTGACCTTCATTCATTTTGATTGGCTCCACAGTCCATATTATTTTTGTCTGTGAGCTAAATAAAGATGTATCTCAGTGGGTAGAGTACTTGACTAGAACACATGAGGCTCTGGGTTCAGTCCTTAATGCCAAGAGTGATAGTACATGCCCATAACCCAGCACCGAGAAGGTTAGAAGCAGGATGACCAGGAGTACAAGGTCAATCTCTACTACAGGAAGCCTGACCTACAGGAAAGCCTGTGTCAAAACCAAAAAGATTCTCACCCATCCACAGAAATCAATCAAGACTGGGGGTGGGGAGGGACAGGTCCTTGCTTGTTATATGTTTATCTGTGCCTGGCTGAGTATGTACTCGTTGCTCCCAAAATTTGAATGAAGTCATTTGAAAATGAACCCCCTCTTTTAGTGAGAGACCCTCCTCCTAACCTTCAAAAGCCCTTTGCCCAGAAGGCCGGCAGTATTGAGTCAGGCCAACTTGGGTAGTGAAATGAGCAAATAAGGCAACCCAGGCATATGCATGGCGAGCAATCACAGACAGGCATTTGGTGTCTGTGGCCATTTCATCATTCCTGGTGGACTGTGGTGTGGTTTCCCCTCCCTGCGCCAAGAGCAGAGCACAGGAATGGAGATCCAAAAGGAAAGCAAGACACTTTCACTCAACTTCACCCCTGTAGCAAGGGCTGATGGGGCAGAAGGGTCCTCTGCTGGAAATGACAAGAGGCCCCAGCCCCATGACCATGGCCTGGAAGAAAAAATCCCTGGACTTGGAGCAGAAGAGAGCTAGATTGGGGCCTGCCTCTGCTGATTCTCCTCTCCCAGCCTCAGTCTCTGTAGAATAGTGCCATCTGTTCTGAGTTAAGTATGGTAATAGATTTGAGAGTGCTCCAATCAAAAGTGTTCTTGATTGACAAGTGGGATAGTATCATCCCAAGATACCTACAGACCTTAAAAAAGCTTCAGTTTACCTCTTGGCATCTGGCTGTCTGGCTCTCAGAACAATGAAATAAAAATCAATCAGATGCCTTCAAAATGTCAAGAGTTGTTAGGAAAATAGTGTTCCAATACATTGGGAATTAGGTCTTGATGATGGATTTAAGTCAAAATTATGAAAATTAACCATCCCAATAGTGTTTGAAAGTCTCTTGCTTTCTTGGCTATTGATGACACCTCTAATCCCTGATCCCCCTCCATCTGGTCTACAGGATAATTGCAGGGATTTCTTGGATACATCCTATCTCCCCGTAATATAGAATGCATTTGTGTCTTGTGAAAGTTGCTTCTGCTTGGCATTGTGGGTAAACTAAGATCTCCCCAAAACATCCAGAGGCCTACAGATGGAACATTGGAAACCAATGTGTTGGGGGCCGGGGCTCCCTTCTGCATTTTGTGTTCTCCAATTGTGGGTTTGAAGAGCGTCTCTCCCATTGTATGTTTACGTTGGTTGCTTTCTTGATTTCTTTTGTTCCGTTTTCCCCTAGGCCCCCCTGTCTTCCCCCTAAACCACAGAAAATGAGGAGACCTAGGCCTCTTTCAGTGTATAGCCATAAACTCTTTAACGGCAGTATGGAAGCATTCATTAAGGTACTTGCTGGGGAGCCATGGAGTCCGCGAATGTGCCCAACGTAATGGCAGCCTGTCTTTCTCCTGCCCCTTCCAGCTGACATCCCTGGCCCAGCCGACACTTAGACTAGCCCCTTGGCCGGGCTGTGTGGACCTAGCTCCTCACTGCAGCCTGTTCTTAGCTTCAGTGAGGGCTTTCCTGCAGCGCTGCTTTGTCTTTCACCCATGACTGCTAAGTGCCACCCATGATTCTTAGCCAGGGGAGGGATCTGATCAGCTAAGTCCAGAAGAGAATGAACTGCAGCACAGCAGTCCCAGCCAGCCCATTTCACTGCTTAGAAGCTTGGGGCCTAACCCTGAGGGGCGCTTAGGGAAACCCCGTTACTCAATTTCACATCCTCAAGAGGAGACCGAGAACAGCACAAAGAAAATCCCTGTTTCCAAACGTTCGTTTGTTTGTTTCATTGAGTATATACCAGCAAAGGAAACACATACAGTTCATGAGAAAAGTTCATTCTGCCTAGTTGGGCTTCTTGCTGATTGGTTTGAGAGATGGGAGGAGAGTTGATGCAGTCCTTCTGGTGTGCCAAGTTAACCCTCGACACCACGCTTAAGTTAAAAATTAGAGCATTTCAGATAAGTGAGTTTACGATTCCTTTTTTATTTAGTGCAGAAGGTACAAGGTCAAGGCAGCCGTGATTGAACTGCTTAAGGCAATAGATGGTGTTAGAATTGCAAAGAGTATCAGATGTAGGGTACTTGAGGAAGGGGAGCTGTGTTCTTAAGGAAAGTAGCTTCCAGTTAAAAGCCCATCAGTGAAGACACTTCCTGTCCTAAAGAGGACTGTCAGAGGAAGAAGAAAGGCTCTTACACATCGCTAAAGATTTTGGAATTAGGGAGGCTGCCCCGCACCAGTGCTATCCTCTTCTCTGACAGGGTCAGCACAGACTTGTAGGACCAAGAAGAATTGCATACAGGCAGAAGCCAGCCTCAAGCATGCATGGGGGTGATGCAGGTTATCATCCTGTGGCAAAGGAATGCCTCTGCTTATGGACTGGGTTCTTAGGCAGAAGAGCAGGAGAAAGAGAAAGTGGGAGAGGAAGACTCAGGTTAAAATTGCCCCTGGGCAAGGACAGCAGGGGATGCCTTAAGATGCCTCTCAGGATTGAGCATGTGCGGGCTCAAAATGAAGGGTCCCTCAGGATCTATGTGGCCCATGGGGAGCCACCCATGGCAGATGAGGTGCCTCAAAGAGTGCTCTTTCTTTGATGCCCTTCTCTCTCCTCCTATACTTCCTTCCCATTCATCCTTGCTCCTGGCTGAACCACTTTTCCAGGCTGCAAAAGAGCTGGCTGATCATTTCCTAGCCTCACAGAGCTTAGCACAGAGGGCAGGGTAGCACAAGGCAAGTCCTATAGGAACATATTCTTAGCATTCAGAGCAAGAAGAGCTATGACCTGGGGCCCAGGAAGGTGCTTGGAAGAATGGGGAGGAATAAAGAGCGGCAAGACAGAAGGATTCCCTGGAGGAAAACTAGAAGGAAGGAGAGCAGAGACACAGACTCCTCCTATAAATTGCCCTGGTCTTTGGAAATGGGAGATCAATCAGTCAAGATATTTAAAGGAACTCTATTGGATAATATTTGAAAATTGAGTCTTTAGTGGAATTGGATATCCTTTTAGTGTGACTCTAAAGTAATTTGACTGCTCACCTGATCAACAGTTTAGAGCTTATTCAACCACACAGTGTTTCTTTGTCCCTTCAGGTGTTTACTTTGGGAAGTCAGCTTCCTATTCTAAATACTTCACCATTTCCACAACTGTGTTTTGGCTAATCTTCTTTAAAGCCTTTAGCACTGGGCCCAAAACTTCCTGTTAGAATGGATACTGGTGGATCCATCAGAATAAAAAGCTCAAGGGAGTTGGAATGATGGCTTGGTAGTTAGAGTGCTTGTCATGCATTCATGAGAGCCTGAGTTCAGTCCCCAGAACTCATGTTAAAAAGCCGAACATGGTGGCCCAGACTTGTAATCTTGGCATTGGGGAACTAAACAGATTCCAGGGGCTCCTTTACCAGCTGGCCTGGCCTAATTGAAGAGCTCAAAAAACAAGGTGGATGGTGCCTGGGGGAATGACAGCTGAGGTTGATCTCTGGCCTCCGCATACAGCACACACACATGCACCCACATGAATACCTCCCTCTACTAACAAACAAAAGCTCCATTTGAAGCTTAGCTTTGTGACACCACTGAAGGTACAAAATAGCAAGAGGAGATCTGCTACCGTGGCACTGGTCAACTGGCTTGGAGGAAAATCTCCGGAGAGGTACAATCCAGCATTGTTGGAGTGTCAGACATGTTAGAAGAATAATAGTCACTGACTAGGAAAAAAAAAATACTTGTCAAATACAACAGCATTTCTTTATACTGACCCTGTACTTAGCTACAGTCATTTAAGTTGAACAACTTCAGCAGTGTACCTACTATGAGCAAGTTCATCCAAGTTACATACAGCACAAGTTTGCACTGATGTCCAGAGAATATAAAGGCAGTATGATTATTCACCCCTTCAGTTATTTAGAGTGGAATTTAAGTTTCTATTAGAATTCTCATGCTGGCTGAACTAACAGTAAACTAAAAATCCTCAGTTTTAAAAAACCCAGTCTATGAAAAAATTTTCAAATAGTCCCAGTTGCCATGATTATGATGGTTTAGCAAGATAAAGGGAGCATTTCCCTTCCTAACTCTTATAGATAAGAGTTAGATTTAAAAATAAATTTCCTGGACTCTTCCTGAACCAACCCCTTATAAAGCAATCCTTAATTTTTTTTTCTCCTCTCAAATTGAGGGGGATCCCATTTTTATTATGAGTCCATTTTGAAGCCCAGAAGGTCCATCTCTGGGCTTAGTGAAGTGTCTATATCTTGCTTCTATAAGATGAGAATAATCCTACCCATGGGTTTACAATGAGGATGAAATGAACTAATGCACCAGCCTTTCTAGAACATGCCTAGCACATAGTAAGCACCATGTAACCTGGTCTGTTATTAATTTTAGGACATTGCTCTCAAAACCTCTTTGCACTAGGCTGTTGCTGCATTCCAGGATTTGGGTGGGCTTTGCTGTCATCGTAGCAAGCAGATGGTCTCCATTGTTGCGATGTCAGGACTGGACAGATGGTGCCCCAGGAAGGCATACATTCTTTGGTCATGTTGGCCCCCCCTCCCTGAGCTTGGATGAGACTCAGCTCCCACCCAGAGCCTGAGCCACTGCCCACATGACCAGAAAGAGCAGACAGTCTCCTTCAACAGGTCTTTTTTAGTGGCTTTTAGTCAGAGCAGAGGCTCCAGTCCACCCCCTCAAGGTCATAAAGGTGTTCTGACTCATTTTGACCCTTCCCAGGTTCTGTGTCCCAAGGGGAAGGGGGAGTGTCTCAGTGCCAGGGTAAGAGTGAGGAGATGAGGAGAAGGTGAGTAGATCCAAGTTTCTACCCAGAAAAAGTTAGTCAGGGTGTTGAGTATGTTTGGAGTCTGGAATTAACTGGGACCTGCTGGATCCCATGTAAGGAGATGCTGTGACATAGAATGTTTGATTCAGAGCAGAGATTCCTGACCTGAATTCTAGGGGTCAGCTTATGTAGGCATGAAGAGTCCCTTCTGCAGGCAGATGGTCTTACAGGGTCTTCAATGGTCTCTTACTCTCCCTCATTTGAGAAGAAACTAGCCATGGATCTGGGAATGAGGTTGGTACATACAGTTCCTACTTGTTGACAAGGAATGAAAGGGGACCCTCTTTTACTGATATCTGGGAGAGGCAAGGCAGCCAATTGGAAGGCTGGCTGGGGACAGCTCCAGAAGTTCTAGGAGGCCCTGAGACCAGGGTACGGCCCTCCCCGTGGACAGGCTATTCAGAAAATCCCCCAGGACCTTTGCTGGCTGCCATTGCATTTTGGCATTCACGGACTCTGAAGGATCTGCTTACTCTAACTTATCTTATTCCTGCATAATCTTTTCTTTTTCTCCTGCTCTGCTGCCTGTTTATTTTTTGTTATCAGAGGAAGAAGAAATGCTCGAACCAGGAACCAGGTATTTACTAGAAAGGCCACAAGCCCATTCAAATAGTAGATCCAATGACTTCTAGGACAGGGCTGTCTTTCCCTGTTGCCAATGGGTACATCTCCCTTTCTCTCCCCAGCTGCAGTTGAGCAAGGGCATCATTCTCAGGTGGGGGGGTATGATAGAGCCAAGAGCTCACCAAATCCTTGTTGTCTTCTCAAGAGCATAATGTATACACCTCACTGTTTCCTAGCCTTCTGGGGAGGCTAGTAATTTAATGTGGCCTTTTATAAGAAGTTTAAAAAACAAGTTTTGTGTTCATTAAGTGACCTCAAGTAATAAAGAGGTCACCTAGTCCTGGAACTCAAAATGAAATTTCACCTTGTCCAGCCACTGGGAATTATAGACCAATCTAGAAAGATGTAATTGAATATCCTTTCATATCTCAGGTAGAGGTACTTAAATTGCATCCTATTCAGCCTTTTGAACTAAGATTAGCAACTAGATGACCAATGGCAGATATTAGAAGTTTCTAGAACTTCTCCACATGCCATGCACCTGGATATTTAGGTTGAGACATCATGAAGACCACCAAACCTCTCTTCTTAGAGGTCCACAGGGCCTATGGGGGCCAGCCCTGTTTTGTCCACAGTGTGTCTTCGGTTCTGACATGCAGCACTGTAGTAATGGGGTGAGGCAGTGATCCCGCCTCTTTGTACCCAAGCGCTAGGAGATGTTGACTTGGGGTAAAGTGGAGTGGGGAGACAGGTCATCCTTCAAGGTCAGGCTCCAGCCCCATCCCCACAGTGGCTCCCCTCTCTCCTGCCCCCAACCTGCCTGTCAAGGTGAACCCAGCTTTCTTGCCAGCTGGGTAAGAAGAGAGAGCATTTCTTTGAATTTAACCTAGCTATGCCTTTTTCTGCACTTAACTGGAGGCTCTGTTGTAACTATTTCTGGAGACTAGGATTAGCAGTTCCTTGCTTGTTTTCCTACTAATCTCGTGGTACTAATCTTCTGGCTTGACTTGATAATCATGTTTTTAATGTCTTTTGCCTGTTGTGGGTGTCAGGCCTGATAAAACTCACAGTTTTTTCTTTCTTAAGGATTCAGGACAAGCTATACCACTCGTAGTGGAGAGCTGCATCAGATACATCAATTTATATGGTAAGTTCAGTCTGGGCTCAGTATTTTGAGTGTGCTGGGGAACAGGTGCTGGACTGTTTTCATAGGAAATGAGATTCCTGTTCATCTTGGAAGACTTCCTGTCCCTGGTCTGCTTCTGAGGGAGGGAAAATGCTGCTGGGAGCAACTGTTTGTTATTCCAAGTGCTGTCTTTGGGGCCTGCATGTCTGTGTCTGGGTGGGAGGTCTAGAAGGTAGTATGATGGGCCCAGACGTGGAAGGTAGTATCATGGGTCCAGGACCTGGGGTCACTGGGGAACAGCTATAGCATGCACAGGACTATTCCAGTTCTGTCCTCTCAGAGTCAATCATTCCTACCCAGAGTTTTCCCACCCAGAGTCAATCAATCAAACTCATAGGCTGGTAGCTCTACAAGGGAATAATGTTAAGAATTTGCTAACCGTGGTGTCACCAGAAGGCACTTTGGATTTAACTTACTCGTTCACCGCAAAACATTTGTTGAGTGCATTGGCTCCATTTTGGCTAGTGGGAATACAGGTGTGATCGAGGCATGCACCATGCCTGCCCTGTGGGCTTAACATTCTCAGTTAGGCAAGGACAAGGGAATCATCAAGCAGAAGGATCACTGAAGACCCCATGCAGGGGCTCAGCTCCATAGTATAAAATGGTACAGCCCTTACACACAACCTTCGTGATCCTCCCATAGATGTTAAGCCACCTCTAAATGATGGGAAAATCCATGTAGGGGCTATGTAATTAGTTGTTATACTGAACATTATTTAGGGACAAGCAAAGAAAAATCTATGTTTAGTAAAGATGCAACTTTTTCTTAAATATTTTCAGTCTGCCATTAGTTGTGTGCACAGATGGGGAGCCCATGAATACAATAGTTGATTATAATATAATTCACATAGTGGCACTACTGGTGAATTAATAAAAAGGAGGGTGGATAGTGACTTTGGGGGTTAGGCTGCTTGATTCCAATCGGAAAAGGGCATTGGGAAAGTCGCCATGCATTTTGAGTGGGGAGAATGAGGAATGGCAGGTGGAAGGGATGGCAGGTGGAAGTGGGGGTAATGAGGCAGAGGCATGGGAGCAGACACTTGGGTGGCAGAAACTCAGTATTGATTAGCTAAACAGATGAACAAAGCCATGTGCATGGTAGTGCATGCCTGTCATCTCAACCCTACAGAGGTTGAGGCAGGAGGATCACCAAGAGTTCAGTGCTGGCCTATGCTACATAGTAAGTTCAAGGCCAGCATGGGCTACATGGTGTCATAATCTAAATATTCAGGCACATACCTTGTTTAACAGTAAGCATAACACCTGATGTCAATTTCTGCCATCTAGTGGTTAACCTCAGTCAAAAAAAAAGGGCTTAAACAACAAAAGAGTTGAACAATGTTTATTGAGCACGTAGCATGTCTGAGCACAATGTCCACTAAACCATGACTCTTAAGTGTATACAGTAAATTATAGCATGAAGAACTGTTATGCCCAGAACACCTGAGACAGGGAAAGGTGCCCAGCCACCTGTAGTAATTTCCATTTGAGCCAAGGTAGGACCCTTGATTCCTCCACCTGTATAGGTTGGTGTTGATCATGGCTGCTTCGTCAGAGTCTTTATTTTTCTTTATCAGAGTCTCTGCTTTGTCATAGTTTTGCAAGCATGTAAAACAAAAAAGAAAGAAATGTGTGAGTATTCTTTAATAATTGAGTCTCCCACATCAAATTTTTTTTTTTTTTTTTAAAAAAAAAAAATGTTCCTTTTGAATTTTTTTTTTTTTTTTTTTTTTTCTTGTGCAGGTACCCTGGAACTTGTGAAAGGGTTTTATTCTGTAGTCCAGGCTGGCTTGAAATCTACATAATCCTCCTGCCTCAGCCTCGGCCTTACAAATAAGCCATTCTGCCCAGCTATATTATTATTATTATTATTATTATTATTATTATTATTATTTGCCTGAGACTGAACCCAGGACCTTGTGTACACAAGGAAAATGCTCTAACACTTAACTACATCTCTAATTTCCCAACTTCTTGCTTCCTAGACCAGTTTGTACTATGGAATCTAACTTGTCTTAAAGGATCAAGTCATCCAAGTGTCAGGGAAAGAATAGTGTTGATATAAATGTCAGTGGCCTTTTTCTTTAGGCCTAGGCTCGAGTTCACAGACCATGAGTTTGTGTGTGTCTGGATATTTTGGCCATCTGTAGTTTAAGACCAGTTTTGGGTTTCTGCTAGGAGATCTTCGTCGGGAATTACTCTATTATAAAGGATGGAAGGAGAAAGAAATAACCCATGGGGGAGCATCACCCATATTTCCAGTGGCCTAATGAGCTCAAGGTCTCATGTCATTTGTTGCTTTTGCTGTGGTTTCATTTTTAGGACTCCAGCAGCAGGGAATCTTCAGAGTTCCAGGGTCTCAGGTTGAAGTCAATGACATCAAGAATTCCTTTGAGAGAGGTAAGTACAGACTGACCATCTCAAGGCAGGAGAAGCCTAAGGTTAGCATGCGTCTCAGAGCCAGCCATGTGCAGGTACCCTGGGCCTGTGCTGGTTTGTGAGAGATGCAAGTTCATACTCTTCCTGTCTTTATATTTTATGACATGATCTTGGTAGTCTGAAATCAGCCATTGCCAAAATATTTACATCACAGAAATTGACAGACCCCAAGATTTTTTTTTAAACAATTCTCTTCTAAACAGCCAACTCCTCAACCTTTAACTACTATTAGGAGCTGAGCCCTAACACCAAATTCCAAATCCAAAACTTTTTAAGCATTGACATAACACACAAGTGCAACGTTCCATACCTGACTTCATGATACACGCCACAGTCAAGATGTAGCTGCACTAACAATATCATAGCAAATCATCTCAGGCTGTGTGTGAAACTCAGATTTTATGTAGATATTTGATCTCATCTTCAAGACATCAAAGCTATGAAATTCAAAATCTCTGGTCTCATGCCAGAATAGTTTTATTATTTGATTTTGTTTTTTTGTTTTCTTTTGAAATAGTGTCTCAGTGTGTAACTCAGGCTAAACTTAAACACTTGGAAAGACTCCTGTCTCTGTTCCGCATCCACTGAAATTATAGATGTGAGCTACCATCCCTCACATTTTGTGTGTGTATACATGTTCATGTATGTACACATATATGTAAAGGTATGTGGGGGGGTCAGTCTTCAGTGTCATTCCACAGGTATTGCCCACCTTGTTTGCTTTTGAGACAGATTCTCTTTCTCTCTGGCCTGAAGCTAACCAAGTAGGCTAGGCTGGCTCAAGGTCTGTAAGCCCCAGGGATCTGTATATTTCTGCCTTACCAGTACTGAGGTTATAAGTGACTACCATCATCCTGACTGGTTTTTTGTTGCTATTGTTTTGGTTTTTGTTTGGATTTTTTATGGGTTCTGGAGATTGAATTCAGGTCCTTATGCATGGCAAGTGTTTGATTGATGACTGACTGAGCCGTCTCCCCAGCTCACATTTTGTTTTGAGTATTTTGTTTTGCTTTGTTTTGTTTTGTTTTGTTTTAAAATAGGGTCTCATGTAGCCTAGGATAACTTAAAACTCACTGCATACTTGAGACTGACTTGAACTCCTGAGCTTTAGCCTCTCAAGTGCTGGGTACAAGCATGAATCACCATGCTGGGGTTCAAACCTTATGAATAAAGAATGCTCATCCCTAAATACAACTGCTTACCATAACTCTCTTCAATGGACTTTTTGGAGGTTTCTGGAAAGGGGAACCTGTAAAGAACTTGGGCATGTTTGTCTGTGTACAGGATTTTAAGCATCTTACATACAGCAGTTTTAGGAAGATTGGAGAATGAAGAGTGGCATCTCGAACTACCCAGTTCTTCATTTTCCAAGATATTGTTTCTAGCAAACTAAACAATGGGAAGAAGAGACCACACATTCCCCTATCTCCCACCAAGTTCCCACTTTGATTAGCCAAGGATATAAATGCTTGTTAGAACTGAAATGGCTAGGACAGGGCACATGTGATTGATTGAGTGAGGCTTCCCTTGGCCTCAGAGTCCCTGATGAGTGACAGTGTCCGTGCAAACAAAGGACTCAATGGGCCGGGAGAAACTCAGTCTTTCTCAGATGTCTGCCTTCTCCTAAACAGTGCTTAGCTCCCTGCCACAGTGAAACTGGAAACTAGGCCTTTCCATTAAAGAAAAAGCATTCAGACATCCTGCTCCCTGGTTCTGGAACCAAGCCTAACACTGGTAAGTCCGTATTCTCAGCCTAGGGGCAAAAGAAGAGTTAAGTAGCACGTAGCCAAACAGCCGTCTACTTCCATCTGTACTGTTGGAAGGCCCCTGGTGTATTCCTCCTCAGTCTGACTTACTGCCTTATTCTCTGACTGGTTCCTATGCTGAATTTCATCTGGAGACCCTATTCCCAAGGCTGTGTCCTAACAACATATCTCATCCTAGTGGCCAGTGAGTAAGAAAAACACTTTTTTCTTACCTTTTTCTATAGCTCAGACTGGCTAGGAACTCACTATACAGCCTAAGTAGACCTGGAACTCTTGGAAATCCTCCACCTTCAGCCTCCCCAGTGCTAGGATTACAGGATGAGATACCAGGTCTGGCTTCTTAAACGTGAGCCTCTTTGACCTTGGAAGTGTGTGGTTTAGCTCTGTTGGCTGAGCTCTGAGCCGGCCCCTCCTAGAGTTCTACCCATCCAGTCCCCACCCCCATTTATTATCTTGCTTTTGGAGGAGTGAATTCTCTGCCTCCCAGTCCTCTCAGTTCCATCCTAGCGTGTGTCTGGCTCAAGAGTGGAGGAAGATGCTGCGGCCTAGGTGCAAATCCTCTGTACTCTAGTCACTCTGGGGTGAACTCAGGTGTTGAGAGCAGGCCTGGCTAACTGTGGTGCCCAGCGGCCTCCAAGGATTTAGGGAGAAGCTCTGGCATCTACTTGAGGAACTCGGGTGCTTAACACCAGAGGGCCCATGAGTGTCCTTGCTTTTGGCAAATCTCAGACATTTATTCACTCAGCTAGCACACAGTGAGTCCCTCACCATAGGAGATCATGGACTAAGACCTAGAAATTCAGTCTGAAAGGCAAAGTTAATAAGAAGATGGCACAACTAAGCCAGGGATAGAGTGGGTACTGGCTAGCATGGGAGCCTCTTGCCTGCAGGATGGAGAGAAGAGGAAGAGTAGAGCCAAGCAAGCCTTCCCAGGGAGGAAGTACCTAGATTGAGGCTTGAAGTAGGGCCAGGGAAGCCAGGGCAAGAAAAGGCAGCAAGGGAAGAGCATCTGCAAAGGCTATAAAGCCAGTTGCATCAAGCCTCTCCTGATGTCAATAGAAGGAACAGGCTAGAATCTTCTCAGTCCCTTGACTCCACAGCACCGTTGTTCTCCATCTTTGTTGGAAATGGATAGAATACTGCTGGAACCATGGCTGTTCCATCCTCCCAGGCTCATCCCATCACACACCATTCCTTGTCCCCCCAGTTTGACTCTCTTGGGTGACCTCTCTACATAGTACCCACACCCTGGCAGATACCTTGCCCTGATAGTTTCCTGCTTTCTCTTCTTCTGTTAGTGACCTTGTTTTAACAGGCAGCTCTGCCCTTTCCCCAGCTCTCAGCTAAGCTCAGCACTTCCTGTCACTGGCTTGGGTGCCTTGCAGGGGTCCCATGTTAATTGAAAATAATCCTCTGCTCTTGTCCATCTGGCCAGGAATCTCCTGACCCATATCATAGACACAATTTTTTTTCTTTGTTTTCTTTCCCCATGTGTGTGATTGGCCCTCTTTTCCCTCTCCTCCACCTGAGCCATAGTGGAGAGTGTATTCCAAAAGAATAGTGCCTGCCGTGCCTCTGTTAGAGAACTGGCTCTCAGCTTCTCCGGGCTGGCCAGAGCCCGCTCCTCCCTGCTCCTCTTATTAGTGATCTTCCCTCTTCCCGAGCAGTCTCTCAACATCAAGCTAGTGGCTAAGCGGTCCAAGCCCAGCCCAGCTCAGTGTTTTCCTTCTTGCCCAGTCTTTACATCTTATATGGACAAACTTTCTGTACTTTGTCCCCAAAGCAATCCATCTTTTTCCTTTCTTCATTTTTCAAATGTAAATCCTCTCTGCTAATCTCTGCAAGGTGCCTACCCTTGACCATTTAGTAGAAGAGACTCATCTAGTTCTTTTTCTCTCTCCGAGGTAAACATTCCTTTTCCATTTGGATATGTGGCTGTTGAAAGAAGCCTGGTTCTCTGCTCCTTAAGCCTCTGAGAAATTATTTCTGCTGGAAATAAGCTTTTGGCTCATTCCTGAACCATTTGCTTTGCCTTCTGACACCAGTCAACCAGGGTTCTAATTGGTGCTTTGTTACTGTTGCTGTCAGTATGTCTTAAACTCACCACTCATTTTGAGATCTTGTCATCTTCTGGCAAAACCAAGCAGAAAACATCCTTTAAAAAGTCTCACAGGCCCATCTTCAAGTGTCCTGTGTCTCCACCACCTCTCTGTTGGGCTGCCTCATATGCAAGGCAGGAGAGCTACCCAGCCTTCTCCATATGACAAAGGGAATCATGGGAAGGAGAGGACTACCCCTTTGGTCCTGCCAAATCAAGACAGGATTTAGATCGAGGACTGAATTATACCACGTAAGGTTTGACACATTCTAGACGTAGACAGGACCCTTCTCAGATCTGTTTCCTGCCCGGGGAAGAGGGATGTAGCAGTTGGGAGGGGCTGCCATGTCAAGGTACCCCAGTAGCCCTGTTGCCATGGACAGCTGCCCTGGTGAATGACCACCTCTGAGTGAGCATCCAACAGCAGTGTCCACTCAGACTGTGCCTGGGGAAAGCACAGCCTTTTTGCCGTTTGGCAGTTTGGCAGTACCTAAAGGAGCTGGTTAGGAGTGGGCTGCAGTCAGGGCTGCTGGGTAAAATCCTCCTTCAGGATTTCAGCAATGTGGACATGGCTTTCCATCGGGCCTGTCTAGAATGTTGGCTCTCATTCTCCTTCTAGATGAAACCATCATCCACATGAACCTGTCCTGCTAACCATCAGCTCTGTGTTTCCATTTGTTCCTGAGCCAAAATGGACTGGTCTTACAGAAGGCCAGAGACCTGACTAATGGGAGGGAAAGTGTCCTGGGAGGCAGGCAAGAACTGATTGTGGTGTGTGTTTATGTGTGTGATATGTGTGAATACATATATGGGTATATATAAAGTCAACATGTTAATTATGTACTTATTTTTTAGTGTGTTCTCTCTTCCTTCCCCCCTCCTTGGTGAGGACATCTGAAAAGTTAACCTAGGGAAGGTCAGTGTACAGGTTTCCATGTGTAGCTATTCAGGCTGGGCACTTGCTTAGCCAAGAGAACAGGTAGTAGCTGAACTCTGGCTCATGCTCTGAAAACTGCAGCGCTTACAGGAAGGAAGGACTGGCTCTGATTTGCACTAAAGTACACTGGGACTAAAACAGACTGCCAATGACACACACCCACTTCCTATGGAAGCAGAGTGAAGACATCCAAGCTGAGTTCCCAGCTCTGTGCATTGCTTGCCAGACATACACAGGTGCTCTGGCTGTTTGTGAAAACATCCCCCAGCACCTTCAGGAAGGCGTTAGATTACACTCTGCTTCCTTTCACCTCCCCCAGGGAAATCTCTAGCAATAGACCAGTTTAGCAGCCCCCAATTAGACTGCAGTGAGCTACTCCCAGAAACACCATATTTCTCGATGCATTTGACAAAAAGTTAAAAGATTGGTAACATCTTATGGGCAGGACTAGGATAAGCAGCTTCTCAAGATGATGTTGCTGGCAGGAGTACAAAATGGTGTGGCTCGCTGGGCGTGGTGGTGCACGCCTTTAATCCCAGCACTGGGGAGGCAGAGGCAGGCGGATCTCTGTGAGTTCAAGGCCAGCCTGGTCTACATAGTGAGTTCCAGGACAGCTGGGGCTATAAGAAGACCCTGTCTCAAAAAGACTGAAAAAAAAAATGGTGTGGCTCCAATGGAGAGGATGCTGGCCACGGGTGAGAAAAAAACACCTGTGCCTACCCAGTGACCAATGGTCCCATTTCCAGGAGCTGACCTGAGACCTCCCCCCACAAACAGAAATACATGCATGCAGGGCATTTGTTGAGGCAATGTTTTGGTTTGGTGCCATAGCAAAAAAATCAAAAGAAGTCAAATATGGGGCTGGCAGGATGGCTCAGCAGGTAAAGTCGCTTGCCACCAAGCCTGAGGACCTGAGTTCAATCCCATATGGTGGAAGGAGAGGAAAGACTCCTGAAAATTTTTCCTCTGACCTCCACACATGCCTCATTACACACACGTGCTCACACACAAATAAATAAATAAGTAAATAAATAAATAAATGTAATACAGTTTTTTTAAGAGTCAAATGTGGATCCATCTGAGGTCAGCTGAATGAAATGTGGTCTCCCTGTATAACAGGGGTCTTTGCAGCCATTAAAAAGAAAAAGGAAGTTGGGAATGGTGATCCCAGCACTCTGGAGACAGAGGCAGGCAGATTTCTGTGAGTTCAAGGCCAGCCTGGCCTACCAAGTCATACAGCCAGGGCTACCTAGTGAGGAGAGAGAGAGAGAGAGAGAGAGAGAGAGAGAGAGAGAAAGAAAGAAAGACTGAGACTTCTGTGAAATAATACACAGGGATTTCCAGGATTTGTTAATGAAAGAGCCAGTAAAGATAATGTGTAAAGAAGTCAGTTACATTTTGTATAAGAAATAAGAGCCAGGGCTGGAGAGATGGCTCAGCAGTTAAGAACACTGACTGTGCTTGCAGAAGACCCAGGTTTGAATCCCAGCACCCACATGGCAGCTAACAACTGTCTGTAACTCCAGTTCCAGGGGATCCAGCAGCCTCTTCTGTCCTCCTTGGGCATTGCACGACACAGGTGCACTTACCTATTTGCAGGCGTACACATAAAATAAAAATAATAAATAAAACATTTAAAAAAAGAAATAAGAGTCAATAAAAGCCACTAACAGTTGTTCATTGGTATATTCAAGGATTTCTTTGAGAACCATCCTGGAAGATACCAAAATCCAGGAACACTCAAGGCCTTTACTAAAATGCAGTATCTTCATAGAGCCTGCACACATCCAGTCACACACTTTAAATCATCCATAGATGACTTCCAGTACCTAATGCAGTGTAAATGCCATGTAAGTACTTGTTATGTTGTACTGCATAGGGAAGAAGGACAAAAAGCCATATGGACTTAGTACAGACACAATTTTTTTCTTTTGTGTGATGTGTACATGTATGTGGTATGGGGTATATGTGTGATAATGTGTATACACATGATTGTGTGGGTGCAAATGCATGCATGTACATGTGGAGGCCAGAAGTCGACATCAGGTGCCTTCCTCAATTACTCTCCACCTTTGTTTTTGTTTTTTGGGTTTTTTGTTTGTTTGTTTTTGAGACAGTCTCTCACTGAATCTGGAGCTGTCCTATTGGCTAGACTGGCTGGCCTATGACCTCCAGAGAGCCTCTTATCTCTGCCTCCCCAGTGCTGGATTACAGGCACACGCTCCCACACCTGTCTTTTTACATGGGTGCCAAGGGCGGTACTCAGGTGTTCATGCTGTGCAACATATACTTTACCCACTGAGCCATCTCCCTGTCTCCAGGTACAACTTTTTTCTTTGACATATCTTCACCAGCTATTGAATCCCTGGATGTGGAACTTGTGACTATGGAGGACTGACTGTACATGTATTTCCTTCTCAGCTGTATAAGGAAACGTAGCAGACAGTCAGAGCTAATGAAAATGGTGAAATATAAGGTGTGAAGGGAGAAGGATAAGAGTAGTTCTCTCAGAGTGACTAAATCTGGTGTTGGGGACTGAGGAGATGGCTCAGTCAGTAAAGAGTTTGCTAGGCAAGCATGAGGACCTGAGTTCCAATCCCGGCACCCATGTAAAAGTCAGGCATGGCAGTACACATCTGTAACTCTAGTATGGGGGGGGGTGGTCATTGCTCACTAACCAGCCAGGCTAGCTGAATCAGTAAGTTCCAGGTTCAGTCAGAGACCCTGTCTCAAGAAAACCAAGGTGGAAAGCAATAGAGTAGCCACTGATGCTGACCTATGGCCTGCACACACCTGCTGCACAGGTACACACACACACACCCAAGCACCTGCATATTTCATACAATACACACGCCTGCATGTACATGTTTTGTTTTGACTTTTGGACTTTGTAAATGCTTTCTGTTTTCAAAACTGTACATTTAGAAAAGGACTTCTAAAAAACCCAGTCCCTATAACTGACACAAACAGAAATAAGCTGTGTATCACATTGATGATCATAGAGTAACTTTTGCACATGGACTCTGAGCATATGAGCTGTGTTGAATGACATCACAACTTATGCTATTTCTAAAGTTCTTGCTTTGGACTTCTCATTTGTAAGCAACTGTGCAGTCATCATTGTGATCCAGCTTCATAATTCTTTTATCATTCCACAAAGGACACCTGTGCCCATGTGTGGCCAATCGTATATCCCCCACACCATGGCCCCCAGCCCTAGGCACCTGCTAATCTATTTCCTGTCTTCTGGCCATGTCCCAAGTACCCAAAACAAATGTACCTGAAGTGAATCTTAGGTTTTACATAATAGGTTTGTTAACAGTGATAATACCACTCTTAAAACTCTGAGGTTATTTTGTGCATAGGATAAGGCAGATGACCATCAGAACCAAGATTGTCAATAGTAAGGAAGAATATGTACAGATTCTTCTCCATTTACAGAGGGGTTACTGATAAACGTGTCAGAAGTTGGACATTCGACATGCTGAAAATGTGTTGGTCGTCCTTAATCTTCCAAACATTGTAGCCACACCCACCTTAAATGCATTCAGAACTCTGACATTGACCTACAGCAGAATAAAACTATCTGCCACAAAATCTATTCTATAGTCAAATGTTGTCTCTCTTGTGTCATTTATTGAATACTGAAAATGAAATGTACTTTGGCACTGTCAAAAAATAAAAAGATCAGGGCTGGGGAAATGGCTCAGTCAAATGCTTGCCATAGAACAAGAACCCCATCCCCCCAAACCCACAGTAAAAGATGGGCTTAGTGGTACACACTTAAAAGCCCAGCAATGAGGAGGCAAAGACAGGCAGAGCCCTGGGGCTCACGGGCCAGCCAGTCTGGCCTACTTGGTGAGCTCCAAGCCAGGGAGAGACCCTGTCTAAAAAAATAATGTGAGTAGTGCCTGAGCAATCACAGCCAAGGTTGTCCTCTGGGCTCCACAGGCATGTACATACATGTGTGTACAGACACACGCATACAAAATAAAATAAAAAATAAGTTAAGTGCCCAGGGATGTTGGCTCATGCCTATAATCCCAGGATAAAGGAGTCTGAGCAGGAGCATCACAAAGCAAAGAAAATCTTGTAACATAATTTTGGAATGGGAAATATCAGTATGAGCTCATAAAATGTACATGTGTGTCCTGGCCCTATCTACTGAGGGCCTGGCAGCTCTACTAACACCCTAGTAGTAGTGGGCACATTTGCTTTGGAACACCATTCTCCAATGCACACACCCCACCTTGGAGAAATGTTGGATTCTGTACCAGGTCATAGAAAGTAAAAGGTGACCTGGGGATAGGATTTGTCTAGGAAATACAGATGTGCCCAATGGAGATCACATTAAAAGAACACAAGAAAGAACTCCCACTGGCCAAATTTGGGATGACTTAAGCATCCCCAAACATGGTGATTATAATGAATTAAAATTGACAAAAATTTCCAGGCGTGGTGGCACACACCTTTAATCCCAGTACTCAGGAGGCAGAGGCAGGTGGATCTTTGTGAGTTTGAGGCCAGCCTGCTCTACATAATGAGTTCCAGGCCAGCTGGGGCTACTGGGAGACCCTGTCTTGAAAAGACCAAAAAGAAAAAAAAAAAGACAAAAATTAATCTACAAAGCTGTTTGCAAATTAGGCAGTAGGGGGCACAAGAAAATTTTTTATTTTTAATTTTATGTGTGTGAGTATATTGCCTCCATATGTGTAAGTGTTATGCAATGCCTGTGGAGGTCAGGAGAAGGCTTCAGATTCCCCTGGAACTTGTTACAGATGACAGTTGTTAGCCACCATGTGGGTACTGGGAATCAAACTCAGGTCCTCTGTAAGAGCAGCCAGTGTTCTTAACCACTGAGCCATCTCTCCATCCCCAGAAAAACTCTTCTTTACAAAATCATGCCAGCTAGGAAATGCAGAAGAAATGACAGAATGAGAAAATAACCCATTTGCAGCGCCCAGTGTAACAAGGCAAGAGTCATCACTGGAGACTGACCCCATAGGGGTGGGACATGTCTAGCACAGGGACATGTAGCAAGTTTAAAGTATCAGGATTTTGAGTATCACTTCATAGATCCCATGTGTAAAAAAATTTGAGGCTACCACCTTAACCCAGTGCTCAAACAGTGTCACCAGCAGTGGGATACCTGGTGTTCTGTGCTTCTGTATTCTTGCCAGAAACATTCAACCTGAATCAGGGTGTGAGGAAAATGAGAGAAAGCCAGAGTATGAGGCAATTCTGTAAGACAATTGGCCTCTACTCCTCAGAAAGTCTATATTACATTATCACATACAAACTTAGTCACAAAAAGTGTTAGAGTCTAATTTGTACCTACAAGACTAAAGAAACAGCCACCAAATTTAGGCATGCTGGCATTCTCCTGTAATTCCAGCACTTGGTAATCAGCAGGAGTATTTTCACAAGGTCCAAATCATCCAGGACATATAGAGACTATGTCTCAAACCAAAGAAACAACCACCAACCACCAAATGAATTGTATAAACACTGATTGAGTTTGAAAAAGTTCCAGAACAGACATTATGAGACAGTTGGAGAAGTTAGAATGTAGGCTGTGCGAGGTGTTATTTTTGGAACAGTTGTTCATTCTTTTAGGTGAAATAATGTTATTGTGGTTATATGAGAGTATCTTGATTCTTAGGAGAAATGTGTTGAAGAATTTAGGTGTCATATGTTGTGATGCCTAAAATTCTCTCAAATGTTTGGGCCACAGTGGCTATAAATAGGGAAAGGGAAAACAGCAGCACCATTAAGCAAAGAGTGATGGACAGTCATTATTGCTTATCCTTTTTCTGAGGATTGGAACAGTTTCTCATAGGAACTTTCAACTTGCAGAGACTGAGGGTCATAGGTTCACAAATTTGTCCCATCTGCCTTCCTTCTCATTCAGACTGGCCAGGTCACTTCCTCTTCCATTCTCTGTCCACACCAACTCAAAACATTTTTCCTTTTCTTACACAGGTGAAGACCCCCTTGTGGATGACCAAAATGAAAGAGATATCAATTCGGTTGCTGGTGTTTTAAAACTGTATTTCCGAGGACTGGAAAACCCACTCTTTCCTAAGGAAAGGTTTCAAGATTTGATATCTACTATAAGTAAGTATTTTCCAGGTGGAATGACCCTTTCCTCCACAGATCTTTATAAAGTGGCAGTACTGGCTTTTTACCCTGCCAGACACAGAAGAAGGATGCTAGGAAAGAAGGGTGGCCCTGGCCCTCAGACAGCTTAAGGCTCAGCTGTAAAGATGACCCAGTGGGCTAATGGACATGGTGTACCCCACAGATCAGATACAGCAGGAGCTCCTAGGAGTATCAGTGAGAAGCTCAGGATAGCAGATCAGACCTGGGGAGCGATGTGAGCAAACCTTCCAGGAGGAGCAGACACAGGGAAGCCTGGAAGGGCTGGGGACACAGACCACTGGAATCAGCAGGACAGTGCATGGTGCAAGAGGCCGGGGCAGTTAGATGGAGCAAGAGGGGAAGACTTGAATGCCTTTGCAGGACTCTGCAGCTTTGTACCTTGGGTAGTAAGGAGCTATAGAAGGTTTAGGGATTGGCCAGCAACATGACATGCAAGAGAGATGGTGACAGTCAACTAGGGGATTCCTTATGCTGTTAGCCACAAAGACATCAAGGCACCTCAACTGTAAGACACTAAAACCCAAGGCCAACCCCAGGGGATATTTAAAACATAAACTCAGTATCAGAACTTTAATTTTTATAATATTCTTTTTAGTTTTATTGGATTTAGAGAACAGTTGGCCCCACCCAGTTCTGTTGGGGTGCTTCTCACAGCACCGGGAAGTCACCACGAGAGGCAGAACATGGGGCCTCATGCAGTTAGGCAAGTGCTCTACCACTAAGCTACGTCCCAGTCCTCTGTGTGAGATACTGTCAGTCAGGAAGTGTCTTGAGTGTGGCAAAAGAAAAAGGCTTGAGCTTTTGATTTTCTTCCTTTGCCCATCAATCTTGTGCGTACTTCCTTCCTGCTCATCTTCCCAGTTCTATGCCAAACCCTAAACTATGTCTTTAGAAATCCAAGGCCACAAAGGCCACACCCTCTCTGGGCCCCCTGTCACTTGCTTAACCAGGGTTGTAAATTTAAATCGTCATAATCCAGGTCCTGTGCAGAGCCCTGAGTGGACAGGGAGGCCAGTCCCAAACAGGTCATGATCTTGAGTCACATGTGAGAAGGTCTTTTCCATTTCCTCCAAGCTTGTGATTATATCAAGGAGAAACTCCTACACCTCAACATCCCTTCCAAACACACAGGACCAGGCTCAGCCTCAGGAGCTTTTGTAAACAAGATCTGCTTGTAATTTGGTGGCACTGACTTGCATTTATTGTGCAGTTGCTCCCCATCTGTGCTTTCAATGTCTGAAGTGCGCTTCACTGCAGTCTGGGGTTATTAAATGGGAAAATCTAGAAATAACTTTGAAGTTTTAAGTGACTTTTATCCAAGTGTACTGTTATAATTTTTCTCCTTCATTATTAATTGTTAGCATCTTCCTGGGACTATTTGATAAGTTAACCTTTATCACAGGTATGTACACATAGGGAAAACGGCCGGTGCAGAAGTGACTGACCCTCTCCCTGTTTTTAGACATCCACAGAATGTCTCAGAACACATCCCCACTGTTACCTGCTTTTATGTCACCTCCTAATTATGACAAGTGATCCTCCTTTTTCACATGAACAGGGTGACATAAAGTTCCCT
This sequence comes from Nannospalax galili, assembly GCF_000622305.1. Classification (NCBI taxonomy): domain Eukaryota; kingdom Metazoa; phylum Chordata; class Mammalia; order Rodentia; family Spalacidae; genus Nannospalax; species Nannospalax galili. Next base: position 3,386,669 of record NW_008357033.1, on the reverse strand, counting down.
TTTTAGGGGCTGGAGAGATGACTTGGTGCTTAAGAGTACTGGCTGGTCTTGTAGAGGATTGTGGTTCAGTTCCCAGCACTTATATGGTGGCTGATCATCATTCTTCACTCCGGTTCCAGGGGATCTGAAGCCTCTTCTGGCCTCCATGGACATTGCATGCATGTAGTACACATAAATGCATGCAGATAAAACACTCATCATAAATCAAATAAATAAAATATTTTCTTTTAAAAAATTCCCCTTTTAGATAAGTGTATTTAAGAACCATAATGTAGTAAACAGTCACAGAAGTGGTGCCAAGTCACTGGCAGGAGTCCCTGGATGGCCTGTAGAGGGCCATAGAATTGATTTGTGCACAAGAGGCTATAAGCTGGCTTTGGCAAGGCTTCCTCCAGCCAGGCCTTGACAGTGAGCTAGAGGGATTACCCTGTTGAAATTTAAACCTGGAAATGTCTAGTTGCATGCTCTACACATTCAGGCACATGGATACCAAATGCCAGGTCTGACTTGCACTGACTGTACAACCCTACATATTGCACTGTCAGGATGAAAGAACCTCAGCTTTGTCAATAACCCCTCGTTAAGAAGCATGGCTCCAGGCGGTCTTCAAAGAGCAGTGGCTTAGATGATGAGGCAGGCAAGAGTGTTGGTAGCCCATCTTGAAGGTCCTTGGCTGCTGAAGAAAAAGAGGAAAAGGCAGGCTTTAGGAGACTGGGGTTCTGTGAGGAAAATGTTACTGAAGGAAGACACTGACAGTGCGTGGCATGTCAGCCCTGCAGGTAGCACTCACTTCTTATAACCACTGCTTCCTAGCCCCATAGGTACTGTCCTGTCTTACCAGACTACATGCCAGTGCCTCTCTGTCTAGAGTTCACTTGAGCACAGGTCCCAGATGAGATCTCAGCCATGTGTTAAGCTTCTGGTTAATAGATCACTCAAGAGATTCCTGTGTATGCACCATTCATTTTCTGAGTGACTACAGTATGCCAGGCCTGTGCTACAGCTGGTACTTGTTACACTTTACTAAGCCATCGTTCCTGCCTGTACCATTAGGCCTTGAAGGTTGACAGTGACAGAAACGTGAGCTATTCAACTTCAGAAAACAGAATGTATGGGTTCCCTTACCTGTAAAGTTTAGATCCGCCTGTCTTGGACTTAACATGTCATCCCTCAGGTTTCTGTCCCACCTCTGTCTCTCAGGGAGAACCTTCCCTCCAGGCAGCACACAGTTGCTCCAGACTTCCTTCTTCTTAATTTCAAGGCACTTCTCTGTAGGTTTTTTTTCAGAAGTCCTAAGGACCAGCTAGCTCTGAGAGGTTCTGAGTAGGCCAAGCGCCCAATCTCTCATGTTCTGATTGGCCTGGACAAAATCTCACATGAATCCCTCAAGTGAGTGTAGAGCTTGACTGGTCCTCATGGCTGCTGGAGGAGGTGGGCCTGGGGACTTCTGTTGCCTTACTCTCTGAGGATGACAGGCACCCTGAAACCTCTGTGCATTACAGAACTGGAAAACCCAGCTGACAGGGTGCACCAGATCCAGCAGATCCTAGTCACCCTGCCCCGAGTGGTCATTGTGGTCATGAGATACCTCTTCGCGTTCCTCAACCAGTGAGTACCTGGCCCTGGGAGCCCTCTGTGATGGCCAAGGCCTCCTCTGGGAGGGGGCTGTCCTAAGACTCTTATAGGTGCTACTGTTTTAACTAAGAACTTGGAGCATTCCTGCATTTGAGTAGAGTCCCACAAAAGAAAGAAACCAAACGGAAGGATCTATCTCTTGGGTGACTGACTGGTGGGTACCTGCTTTCTCCAGCCTTTCCCAGTACAGTGATGAGAACATGATGGATCCCTACAACCTGGCCATCTGCTTTGGACCCACTCTCATGCACATCCCTGATGGACAGGACCCTGTATCCTGCCAGGCACACGTCAATGAGGTCATCAAAACCATCATTATCCACCATGAAGCCATCTTCCCCAGCCCTCGGGAACTAGAGGGACCTGTGTATGAAAAATGCATGGCTGGAGGGGAAGAGTACTGGTAAGGCCCTTCCTCTAGTGTTATTGTCATCTTTATCATTATCCAATAAGAACAGTTAGAAGCCTTCCAACTGTACTCCATATGTGTTTTCTCGTGTGAGCTTCACAGCAGTCTTACATGAGAGATAGGTGTGTCAAGACTGTGTTGCGTATACAGGATAGAGACACCTCCAAATAGCCTAAGTCAAGCATGCATTTGCTGATTTACTTAACTGAAAAGTCTGGTGCTATGTTCTCAGGTGTGGTTGAACCCAGGAGCTCAGCTGGTGTCAGAGGGTCTTGGTCCTGCAGTCTCCACCCCTTGCCTTTGTTTACTTCTGTGCTGGCTTCATTCTCAGACAGCCCCTCCCTTAGCGGCTGTAGGAAGGCAGCCGACAACTCCAGCTTTGCACCCATTGTCTGGGCAGCCTCAGTAGAAAAAGCTTCTTCTCACAAGTTCCAACACAGGCACAGGAGTAGTTCTTTCAGCACTGTATCTGAGGAGCTCTTATAAGGCTGTGGCTGGCCAGGTGAGTCACAGGCCCATCTCAGGAAGCAGGAGTGGATGTTCCCACGTGAACCTCAAGAACTGAGAGTCTGGCCACTGACCCTCCTACCTATGAGTTCTTTCTTCTAGACAAGCGAGCTTGGTCTCTTTGAATGCTCAACCCCAGCTCAACAGTCACTTGTTAGGTGCTCTGTGTACCTGATATGACTCTCTGCCTCCAGAGAAATATCTTTAGAACAGGGGCTGGCTGCTTTCTCCAAGCTAAGCCTGAAGTTGTGAAGATGGGAAAGAGTTTAAAAATATAATAGACACATGGCTATAAACAATGGTAATTGCCCTAATTCACTCTCTCTGGCTGTGATAAAACACTCTGATCAAAACCAACTTGAGGAGGTTTTGGCTTATATGTCCTGATCACAGACTGTCATTGAGGGAAACCAGGGAAGGAACTGCAGGACCCTGGAGGCAGAAGCTGAAGCACAGACCACAGAAGAATGCTGCTTACTGGCTTGTCCCCCTGGCTTGTTCAGCTAGCTTTATTATATAACCCAGGCCCACATGCCCAGGAATTGTACCATCCATGCCCACAATGAACTGGGCTCTCCTACATCAATTAAGAAAATCCTTCACAGACATGCCCATAGGCCAGTTTGGTGGAGGCCAGTTGAGATTCCTTCTTCCTAGGTGACTCTAGCTTACGTCAAGTTGATAAAATCTAACCAGAATAATGATATATTGAGTATTTCAGGAAAGTAGAATAAAGGAAGGTTTACATATTTAAAGGGGATGGGGGTGGAACTCAGTGGTAGAACATCTACTTAGTGTGTGTGAAGTCCTGAGTTTGACCCTCAACACCAAAATAAAATAACAACAAAAAAGATAAATGTTGAGACTGGAGTGATGGCTCAATAGTGAAGAATGTGTACTGTTCTTCCAGAAGACCCCTATTTTGGTTCCCAGCACCCATGTCAGGTGACTCACAACTGCCTGTAACTCCAGCTCCAGGGGATTCAACACCCTTTCTGGACTCCACGGGCACCTGCACTCACAAGTGCACATAACCTCCCTCCCCACATATACATGTATTTTAAAAGCAAAATGAATCTTGTTTTAAAAGATAAATGTTTAAGAGCAGTATTGTTTGCCCTAATTTAAACATTATACAATATGTATACGTGGAAACACCACATGGTACCCCCCAAATATGTATAATCTTTATGTTTTTATGCATTAACTAAAATTTTAATTAAAAAAGAAAATTCCATGGAGGAAAAAGCAGTGGAGAGAAAATTCAGCACATTGTGAGAGACTCAACAGAAGATTCATACCGTCTCTGTCCCCAGCTCAAGACATGACTCAGAGACACACTTATGCCTCATGCTCACTGCTTTCCACCAGCAGCCTGTAAGGGACTTTGGAGTTTGGTTTGGTTTGATTTTTCTGAGACAGGGGCTCACTATTTAGCCCAGGCTGATTTTGAACTTGTGATCCTCTTGCCTTATCCAAGTGCTGGGATTAAAGACATGATCCATCATGCCTAGTGGGAGTTTGAGTTTTGATTAAAGTATTCCTAGATGTTTGAATGGTCTTAGTTTTCTGGGTTCATTTGGGAAACTGCTTCAAAGAAGCCTCTTTGTCTCAGTGCACACATCTCTCCAAATACCCATATGGTGCCACAGTGGTGGCTGGTCACAGCTTTCTGTCTGTGTTTGAGATGTAAGGGATCAAGTCTGTCCAGGAGCATCACACATCTAGAAAGTCCCATTTCTACCAAAGAGAAGCTAGTCACACATGTTTGCCACTAATACCACTCCTATTTCCTTCCTT
>NW_008357033.1:3357096-3382301 GCF_000622305.1 Nannospalax galili | reverse complement strand
CTCCCTCCTTCCCTCCCTCCCTCCTTCCCTCCCTTCCTTTTGTTCTTTCTTTTTGAGACAGAGTCTCACTGTGTAGCCCTAGTTGGGCTGGGACTCACTATGTAGATCAAGCTGGCCACCAAATGACAGAGATCTGCTTGCCTCTGCCTCCCAAATGTTGAAATCAAAGGTGACTTCTGTTTTTTTGCTATGGTATCTTGGTATATATAATCAGCATTCTGAGACAGGACCCACAGATCTTAGATCTCACCATAAAACAATATACAGTCACCACACTTTTATGCTTTTATTATTTACCATTCATTCCCATGAGACTGGAAAATTAATAATCACACGATCATTTTGGAGGTGTTTTCAAATCCCAAAAGGGAAATGAGACTAAGAGTCTCAGCATAGTGGATAAAATCCATCCACTCAGCACGTGGCTTCTGAGCATCCATGTATCCGCAGGGGACTGGATTCCTGGGTGGCAGAGATGATGCCTGAGCAAGATTGGTTCCAGTGGCAGGAGTGCTAAGAGAATAGAAAACAAGCAGTTCTAAAAGGGGCCCTTGTGTCAATCTCAGGCCATCAGGAAAGGCTTCCTAAGGAAGTAAAGAATGAGCTGGGCCAGCAGCTTAAACTGGGGCCAGCCCTCGGGGGACCTGACCAAGTCCTAGCCTGAATCACTCAACAGAATGAAAAGTGGCTCAGTTTTCTGGGGCAGGGTGTGTGACAAGGGAGTGGTGAGGTACTAGGCTCCATGGGTCAGCTAGAGCCCAGTTCTGAAAAGCTTGGAAGCCATTGGTTCTGGACCTAATCCAGGTAGCAGTGGGGATTTTTTTCACAGTAAAATCCACATTTCCTTTTGGTTCTTTTTAAGACAGCCCAGGCTGGCCTCAAACTCATTATGTAGCTGAGGATGACCTTGAACTACTGATCCTCCTGACTACCTGCTCAGAGCTTGGATTATAAGCATGTGCCACCATGCCCGGTTTATGTGGTGCAGAGATGAAACCCAGGTCTTCATACATGCTAGGCAAGCACTCTGCCAACTGAGTTGCATCTCCAGCCCTAAGCCCTTACTCTTTTTGATGGCACTGTAAATGTCATCTCCTCTGAAAAACCATCCAGACCACCACCCTGTGTTGGTCCCTGTGCTGCTCTCATCTCAGATTGTTTCTTTCCTAGTTCAGAGTTGCATCTGGCAATTCTTTTATGCACTGGTCTCTTCACTTGGGCTTTTTTCTTTCCCTAGAATGTGAGCAATGAGGACAGAGGCCTTGATGTACTTGACCTGTCATTGTGTCCCTCCTACTTAGCACAATGGCTTGTATTAGAACCCACTCAATACCTCGATGAAAAACTCGAGGCAAAATCAATGTGAGGAATCCTGGCCTCAAGAGGCTTGTGATCTAGCAGGAAGCTGCAGACTCATGCACCATGCTCATCATGGCTGCGAGCCTGAGCTTACCATCTGCACTGATCTGAATGTGTCCACATGGAGTCATGGAGCAGCCCTCATCAGCTTCTCTTGCCTGATGGGATGTTCACTTTGGCTATGGGACAAGAGGGTTAAGGGGTGAGGGTAGATGAAGTAATGCTTAGTACTTCAAAGGATTGTTTCTGTTCTGGCCTGTGATCCTTATGATGATGAACTCTGGGGTTTTACTGCTGCCATCTGGATCTTACTGAACATACAGGCATCTCAGCCCACTTCTGCTACTATAGCATAATGCCATAGACCTGGTCATTTATAATGAACTGAAATCTATATGGCTTAAGGTTCTGGAAGCTAGGAGGTGTGCCACATGTGGCAAGGGCCTTCAGGCAGCAGCATCCCATGGTGGAAGGCAGAAGAGAAAGAAAGTACAAGAATGAGATAGCAAGCGTGGGTTCGGTTCAACTCACTTTTAATATAATCCATTCTCATGATAACTAATCCATTCCCATTATAATGACATTAATCCATTTGTGCCCACACAGCCCTCATGACCTAATCACCTCTGCTTAGGTCCCACCTCCCAACACTGTGGTATTGGGGATGAAGTTTCCAACACATGTGGGTGACAGAGTCAAGCCTTAGACACCCCAGTTCCAGAACTAGGGGTTTCTGAGAGAGTACTCAGAAAGCCCTCCCAGCATATCTCCTTCCTGTGTTTTCTTGCAGTGACAGCCCACACAGTGAGCCAGGGACCATCGATGAAGTTGACCATGACAACGGCACGGAGCCTCACACCAGTGATGAAGGTGAAGGGGGTAGGGTCTGGGCCACAAAACTCACAGGGGCCTCTCATGCTTCTTTGTGCCATCCAGAGGGGCTGGTCCTCACAGCCTCATGGATTTCCAAGCAGCACAACTGCCCTTCAGAATAGAGAGGGACCCATAAAAGCCTTCACGTGTCCTGAGTCCCAGCACAGCCCCTCACAGAGCAAATCCTGGTGGATGCTTGTGTTTACTACATTCCACACCTGGCCCACGTCATCCCTCTGTGTGTCCTGCCTGAGTCAGTACCAGATAGTCAGAGACTAGTGTCATAAGTAAGAAGAAGCCCCTGTCCCTCTGCTTCTCACAACCAGGATCTGCTAGGATCAGGCCTGTGTTGGGACTGGAGACTTGGTGGGTCCTCAAGGAGTTACCAGTCAGTCACCTGACCTTGACAGACAGGAAGCAGCTCCTCAAGAGCAGAGTAGTGATGCCAGACTGCAGGAGCATGCCCACCCAGTGCAGAGGATAAGAAGTGTGGAAAGAGGCAGAAGTGTGTGGAACCCACCCTTCTGGTTCCTCTAGGCCTGCCAGATGAGAAGAAAGTTGGGTTTGTTTCCATGGAAACTGGATTACACAGAAAACCTATCTAGGTAAATGGGCCCAGGCCTTGTTAACCACTAGGCAGAGTAAGCAAAGTGCTAAGGGTTCATGATTCTCATGGCATCTCTAAAATGTTCTGATTTCCTTGAAAGCAGCAGGAAGATATGATTCCTTTAGATCTTTCACCTAGTTAAAAAAATTTAAACTAGTGACTGGAGAGATAGCTCAGCTATTAAGAGCACTGGCTGCTCTTGCAGAGGCCTGGGTTCAGTTCCCAGCACCCACATGGTGGCTAACAACTCCAGTTCCGGGGGATCTGAGGCCTTCTTCTGGCCTCCTTGGGGTGCAGTAACATACATGCAGGCAATACACTCATACACATAAAATAAATAACTAAATAAACAATTTTAAACTATTGAGTTATAACAACTCTTTATATATTCTAAATATAATAAGTTCCTTATCTCAAATATGGCTTTCAAATATTTCCTTCCATTGTGCAATTTGTCTTCCACTTTCTAAATGGTATTCTTTGAAGCACAAAGGTTTTAATTTTAATGAAGTCCAATCCATATTTTTCTTTTATTGCTCATAATTTCACATATGTGTGTATATGTATATATTCATATACATATATATTATGTATATATGTTGATCAATAAATCCAGCTTCATGAAGATCCTGGTCTTGCCTTATCTCCTGATAAGAAAGAAAAAACTCCTCACAGCTACTATTGGATTGGGTATTAGCTGTGAGGAGTTTTTTCTTGACTTAAGATTTACTTACTTATTTATATGTGTCTCTGTGAGAGTGTATGTGCATGAATGTGTCTGTGTTTGTACTCACACCTGGTGCTCATATGATGTCCGGAAGAGGGCACCAGGCCTCATCTAGCATTATTTCTTTGAGGCATGATCTCTCTCTCTGAACCTGGGTCTCACGTTTTTTGTGGCTAGACTTGGAAGCCAGAAAGCCCCAGTGATCCTTCTGTCTCTGACTGCCCTCAGAGCTGAGGTTACAGGCATGCATGAGTAGACACCTGATTTGTTACATGGGTACTGGGATCTGAACTCCTGTCCTCATGATTACACACTAAGATCTCTTAAGTACTGAGCCATCTCTCCAGCCTCAGCTGTGAGATTTTCAGAGGTGCCATTCGTCAACTTGAAGAAGTTCCCTTATATTCCTACTTTATTGAGTGTTTATTTTATAAAGGTATTAGATTTTGTCAAATGCTTTTCTTCATCTGTTGAGACAATTGGTGATATTTTTTTAAATTTTACTCATAAGGTGCATTAAATTAATTGGTTTTTGGATGTTAAACCAATTTTGCATTCCTAGGATAAACTCTTCCCTGGCATGGAGCATAATTCCTATTAAATAGCACGGCATCTAGTTTGCTGATATTTTGTAGAGAAATCTTCATCCATATTCATAAGTAATGTCAGTCTGTAGCTTTGTAGTGATGTATTTTTCCAGGTTTGGTGTTAGGATAATACTTGCCTCATGAAATGTGTTGTCAAGTGTTCCTCTCTTGTACATTTTGGAAGACTCTGTGAATAATTATTATTCTTTAAATGTTTGGTAGAATTTAGCAGTGAAGCCATCTGGGGCTGGACATTTCTTTCTGGATAGTGCTTTAATGGTTGATTTAGTCTCTTGTAAATCAATTCAGATTTTCTATTTACTTTTTAAAAATATTATTATTATTATTTAGTGTGTGTTTATGTGCACGCAGGCATATCCACAAGCATGCATGATGTGGGTACATGTAGAGGTCAGAGGGCAACTCTTAAGAGTTAGTTTTCTCCTTGCTGAGGCCAGGTTTTGCTTGTTGTTTCTGCTGCAGCATACTCAAGCTAGCTAACCTGTGAACTTCTGGGAGATGCTCTTGTTTCTATCTCCCATCTCACCACAGGCGTACTGGGATTACTGATGTGCACTACCCTATCCAGCTTTGTTTTTTTGTTTTTTCAAAACAAAACTGAACTCAGGTCATCAGGCTTGGGCAGCAAGTACTTTTACCCATGAGCCATTTGCTGGCCCCAAGTTTTCTATTAAACTTTTTTGCATTTATTCATCCCATGGCACGTGCTTGGAGGTCAGAGAACAACTTACAGGACTTGGTTCTCTCCTTTTATCATGTAGGACCCAGGGATCAAACTCAGATTGTCAAGCTTGGCAACAAGTGCCCTTACATGCTGAGCCATCTCACTGGCCCCCAGATTTTCTATTTCTTGGGCTGGTTTCAGTACTTTGCATTTTTATAGGAATGTGCCCATTTCATTCACTTACCTAATTTTTTGACGTATAATTGTTGATAGTGTTTCTTTATAACCCTCCTTTCCCTCTAAAGTACCAATAGTAACATTCCTCTTTCATTCCTGATTTTATTAATATGATCATCTCTCGTTTTTTAGGTTATTTAGCCAAAGGTTAAATAGCCAAGGTTAGTTTAGCCAAAGGTTAAATAGCCAAGGTTAGTTTCCTTGATCTTTTTCAAAGACACAACTTTGACTTTTGTTTCCCTGCTCTCCATTTCATTTAATTTGCTCTGCTCTTTATTATTTCCTTCTCTTTTAGTTTTGGTTACACTTCTAGTGTTGTGAGGTGGAGGTGGGGGTTATTGATTTAATTTTTTTTTCTTAACATAGTCATTTGCAACTACAAATTCCCCATAAGCATTGCTCTAGCTGCAGGCATGAATTTTTGTGTGTTGTGTCCTTATTTTCATTCATCTTTATGACTTCTCTTTCCATTTTTTCCCTTTAAACACTGGTTGTTCGGGAGTGTGCTGGTTAACTTTTGCCTATTTGTCAATTTCCCATTTTTTTTTCTTGCTGCAGATTTCTCACATAGAGCTTTCTTTTATAGAAAGATAAGTAATTTCATTCTACTATGATGGGAGAACATAGTTTGCTTTGTCTCCCTTTGAATAATTGAGGTCTGCTTTGTGGTCCAGCCTATGGTATATCATGGGCACTGTTTGATGTGCCATTGAAAAGAATGTGTGTGGTCTCTTGGTGGATAGAATGCTCTGTAGATAGCCCATAGGTCTAGTCATTTCACAGTTTTGGGTGGATAGGTACAGGGATGGATCTATGGGGGGTAGATAGATACATGGATAGAGAGGAATCAAAAGATAAAGGGATGGACAACTATAAAAGTGAGTAGTAGAATTAATTGCTGGTTAGATGCACGCTCACTGCGAAAATCTTCCAGTCTTTGTGTTTGAAGAGCATCATAATATGACACTGGAGAAGAAACATCAAGGTTTGGTGAGGCACGTTCATGTGGAATGAGGGCTGGGCCTGGCAGGAGGTGAGGCTTCACAGGTCCCCAGGCACAGGGAATGGAGGCCTTTATGCACATGTCAGAGTTTTGTTCTTAACAATGGGAAGCCAAGCAAGGGATTTTGTGATCTGACTTAGCATTTTAAAAAAAATTTCTGTTATTTATTTATTTACTTACTGTTTTATTATCATTATCATTGTTCTTGGTATGTGTGCCACAGCATAAGTGTGGAGGTCAGAGTTAGTTTTCTCCTTCCCTGTGGGTTCCAGGGGTCCATATCAGGTTGCCAGCCTTGGTGTATACACTTTTATCTCCTGAGCTATCTTACAAGTCCTGGCAGGATTTTAAGAGACTTCCCAAGCAAGATTATGGAAGTGAAGAGGTAAGGCGGGAGGAACAGTGGTGGATGGTCAGATTCAGGGGCTGCTTGGAAGGAGTTGCTGGAAGAATCCATATGTGGGGCTCAAGAACAGCACCACACCTTTGGCCTGAGCCAGCAGGTGGACAGTGGTTCCATCCTCAGCTGAGAGTGATGCGGGAACTGAATAAGTGTGGTGACAGAGTGTAGGAGAGTGGTGAGGGGGAGAAACACAGGCATGAGGAGCCCAAATAACAGACTTCCTAATAGCCCAAAGCTATTATTACTGTTCCCACCACACATTTACGTAACTGCATCTGCACATTGCCTGCTCTCACTCAGCTTTTGCCCCAGCCCAGCTCTGCTCACTCTCCTTGCCTTTCACATTTTCCACTCCCCTCCCCTCCCCTCCCCTTCAGTAGGTCTATCGCCTACTGAAGGCCCCCAAGATAGGAGAGGCAAGGGGTCCAGGAAGCCCCTGGGTATTCCTCTAAGCATCAGCAAACCCCTGCTTGAGTTAACACTTTTATCCATAAGATTCTGGGTCACAGGGAGTCTCTAGGGTGAACATGAGGGAGTGTGCAGTGTCTAGACTTGGCTCCTAGTCTTGCAAACCCTCTGGCCCTCTGATGTAACCACACAGACAGATGGGTTCCTGGCCTGTTCCTGCACATGGCTGCTGTGAGACTCAAAGATGCATAGATGAACACCCAGAGTTCCATCCTTTGCTGAAAAGGAAACACTGAAGCAGGAACTGACTTGACCAGTTTTGCTGTGCTGTCATTTTTTTCTCCTTCCTATCACCTGTGTCAGAACAGTGTTTAAAGACATTTTTCAGGGAGCCAGCTGGAGAGAGTGACTTAACTGGGACTCCCTCCTGCAGAAGGCTGGTTTACTCACCAATGTCCAAGATGCCTAAGACTGGACATATCTCAAAGCCATTACACCTCATGTGGCCATGGAACATGGGTCTCCTCCATCCAGCTGCTTGCAGAGAGGGTCTCTGGGGAGTTTCTTCCCTCTGCTCTGATTTCCATACTGTCTGTGGCCCTTACAATGACTAACCTCAGTTAATAACAAGCACAGGGCATAAATGTTAGAGCAAACCATTCTGGCATTATTGCAAGCATTTCATAGATATCAATTCACTTAATCTTCCTACTAACCCTGTGGGGTAGATACTGTAGCTATTCCCTCTATTCAGCAAATAAACTGAAAAGAGAAAGGTGAACTAAGCTTCTCGAAAGTAGAAAAGACAGCGTTCTGACCTTAACTGTGTGATGGGTAGAAGGGTGGGCAGGCAGATGGATGGATGAATGGGATAATGGATGATAAATGGATAAATGCAAGATCATCCATAGTTAATGGAGCAGACAGAGTTCCAAGCATGCCACCACAGGGAAGATACCTACAGCCTAGACCGGGTAGGGTCTCTTGTTACTATTTTGTTCTGTCCACGTTTAAAAGTAATTAAAAGTAATGTCAGGGGCTGGAGAGATGGCTCAGCAGTTAAGAACACTGACTGTTCTTGCAGAAGACCCGGGTTCGAGTCCCAGCACCTACATGGCAGCTAACAACTGTCCGTAACTCCAGTTCCAGGGGATCCAACAGCCTCTTCTGTCCTCCGTGGGCATTGCATGACATGGGTGCACTTGCCTACATGCAGGCAATACAAGCATACACATAAAATAATAAAAGATTTTTTTTAAATTTAAAAAGTAATGTCAGATATCTTTGTACATGTTTTAAAATACACATACATTAATGCCTGTACAAAGGCCATGTTTTAGCAAGTATGCACAACTCTTTTTTAAAAAAATTTTATTTATTATTTTTATGTGTATGAATATATTGCCTGCATGTGTGTAAGTGCACCTGTGTCATGCAATGGCCTCAGAGGTCAGAAGAAGGTGTCAGATTCCCTGGAACTGGAATTACAGATGGTTGTTAGCTGCTATGTGGGTGCTTGGAATTGAACCCATGTCCTCTATAAGAGCAGCCAGTGCTCTTAACTGCTGAGCCATCTCTCCAGTCCATTCACAACTCTTAAGGTATCAACTATGATACAAGTTGAAATAAATGGTAGGCACAATCCCTCTGCTTCTCTATAAGTCTCTTCCCCCTAGTGATCACCAGCATAGTGTTAGGCACATCACTGAAAATCTGCAGCTTGGATTTCTTCTCAGCTTCTACCCTGTGGGCCAAAACCTTAATCATTGTAATTATGATCACGCAAGCTGCCCCCAGATGGATTCCTAGTGTGAGTATTCCCTGTGCCTTGCACTGTTGAGCCTAGCCACCCTTGCAGATGAGGTAATGGAGGTTTACAGAGGTTCTGTAGCCTGAGTTCACAAGAGGTGATGGAGCTGGTCAGCTGGAGTGCCTCAAGGGTGAAGGCCACATGCTCATTGCAGCCTTCGGGGTTGTTTCTCACTAGATGTGGGCAGGTGTTTGAGCTGTGGCCTAAAGAAGAGTTCTTCCTCTCACACAGTTAAGTCCATGGATAAGTATGTTTATTTGCTAGAGCTGTCGAAGCAGGGTGCAGAGGGTGGCTTGAGTAATAGCAATGTATTTACTCATAGTTCCAGAGAGTGGAAGGCCAAGATCAAGGGGCCTGCACTTGACATGTCTCTCCTCTATGCCTGCACGGAGAAGGACTTCTGCTGTCTCTTCCTCTTGTAAGAGCACAAGTCCTGTTGGGTTAGGCTCCCCACCATGACCTCATTTAATGCCACTTCAACTACCTTAACTCCCTAACTGAAGACCCTGTCTCCAAATACAATCACTGGGGGTTTGGGCTTCAACATAAGAGTTTTGAGGGGATATAGTTTAGTCCATTACATGAGCTTTGAGGATTCTGGGAATCCCTAAAACTGTGTATGACATTTGGCATGTATGCTAGCTGTTGGACCTCTCAGAAGTTTAAGAACCACTAAAAATTTTGTAAATGAACAAAGGGGAAGAGCTGGTGGTGAAGCCATTTAGCATGCAGCACTTATGCAAAAGGGACAGAGGATGAAAGGCTGATAGAAAAATGGAGGTGGAATGTATGAAGGTATAGAAAGAGAAGAAATGTATTCAAATATATATATATATATATATACAAAAATGAACAAGGTTTTTTTGAGACAGGGTTTCATGTAGCTCAGGCTGCCTTCAAGCCTCTGGTCTCTCCTACCTCCACCTCCCAAGTGCTGGAATTATAGATGTGCACTACCATGCCTGCTCAAACTTGTTTCAATAAGTATGCAATGGAAAATAAGCATATACTCCTATTGGAGACTTTTTTTTTTTTTAACGAGACAACGTATCACTGTGTAGGCCAAGATGGTCACAAACTCACCATCCTCCTGTCTCCAGAATGCTGGGATTCCAGGCCTGTGCATCCATGCCTGGTACACACTGGACACTTTAAGAAGTTACATGGTTTGCCTGAAATCCCAGTGGGGAGGGATCTGAGGGTAGAACACTAGGGTCCCAAACCCCAGCCTACATGTTATCACCAAGCATGTTGCCTGTCCTTCCCCACAGAAGGCCAGGCCATCTGAGTGAGGATCCTAGGCCACTTCTCTGCTGACCTCACAGATACTCTTTCTTTTTATTTCCTTCCAGAAGTGGAGCAGATCGAGGCCATTGCCAAGTTTGACTATGTGGGACGGTCCCCTCGTGAGCTATCCTTCAAAAAGGGGGCCTCACTGCTCCTGTACCACCGTGCTTCAGAGGACTGGTGGGAGGGTCGTCACAACGGTGTGGATGGACTCATCCCTCATCAGTACATAGTTGTACAGGACATGTGAGTGAGAGCTGGGGTCTTCTGTGAAGAATGAGGTACTAGATAGTGATGTCTAGAATGGAAACAGAAGGGGAGTGCTGGATTGTATGCTGGCAATTTGTTTTCCAAGGTACAGTATGCTTGATCTGTAAGAATGGGTTTTTTCTAACTTGCATTTAAATGGCAATCTACTGAGGAGATATTCAAGTTGCTCATATTTTAGATGGTACATGGATAGTGCTGCATCCCAGGCCACCATCCAGACCATGAGTCACATCTAGGGCACTTGCCACCCACAGTAGTGCTTAGTGTCCAGTAGTCTCTCCATATCCCTCCATTTTCGTGGGCCTTCCCATATTATTATCTTTAATAATTTAAGGGGTTTAAAAAGCCCCACACCCCAAATATCCAGCCTGACAGAAGGCTCAATAAGTTAATACTTTCTAGAAGGTTCTTCCTGAGCTCACATTCCCTTCCAGCTCTGATATATCCTAGAATCAGCCAAAGAGCTAAACTTCACAGGAAGGGAACCCTAAGCTTATATTGTGATGGGAGAGAGGAAGGACTGAGATGGAGGGATGGCCAGTGAGCAGAGGTGCTGAAGTGTAGGACAGTCCACAGCCCTGGAGTCCCCAGGCCTCTGACAGCAGGGACAAGTCACTGGAAGAAGTCCATAGAAGGAGGCTGGCAGGGCACTCCAAGAAGCACAGGCCACTTCACAATTGTTCTGCACCCCAGATGGGGTGGTAAAGGACAGAAAAAGCTCTTCCTCCCTTGCTCAGCTCTGAACCACTTTGCATGGAACCACAGGAAACTCAGCATGTACTAGAAGACTCAGCACTCAACACCCTGTGCTCAGCTTGAAGACTCCATCCCCTATTTCTCCAGCCTACTTCCATCATTAAGAATGCCTAGGAGAGAGAACAAGCTAGGAAAAGGAGAAGGTGGAGCAGGAGTGGGAAACGAGAGGACCTCCTGCTAGAGAAGACTGACTCTGAGAGCATTCTGTGGGGGGTGGGGAGGGATGGGGAAGGAAGTGCTGGTGCAGGTAGCCACAGGTGTGTGCTGGGAACTGCGGAGGGGGCCCTGTCCATTCTGGATGGGAGCCACCTCCAATTCATGTCTCTCTTTCTCCCCAGGGATGATGCCTTCTCTGACAGCCTGAGCCAAAAGGCTGACAGTGAGGCCAGCAGTGGGCCCCTGCTGGATGACAAAGCCTCCTCCAAGAATGATCTCCAGTCCCCCACGGAGCACATCTCAGATTATGGCTTTGGGGGGGTGATGGGCCGGTAGGCAATGTGGGTTCATTTTTGTCCTGCTAGTGCCATATTTGTTTGTCTGAATTGGGAGATGCAAGAGGGCAGGAAGGGGAGGAGTCTGTTACAGCCCTTCGTACCCACAATCTGTGACCCTAACACAGCTGGGTAGACTGACCGGAATGTCTCAAGAATGCCACAGATGAAGTCATCCAACTTTGAGTGAGGGATAGGAGGAGGAGGAAGATGTGCTAGGACAGCTGAGCTTTTTACTTCAAATAATAAGAATAGGCCAACCTAGGCTACATAATGAATTCTAGTCTGACCGGGGCTACATAGTAAGACTATCTCCAAAATTAACATATTAATAAAAATGAGTGAGAGAGAGAGAGAGAGAGAGAGAGAGAGAGAGAGAGAGAGAGATTGGCAAGTGTTTTTCCTTCTCTCTCCAGCTCCTGTACCTCCTCCCAGCTTTCTGCTAAAGAGGAGTGGTTACACAATATTTTAAAAATGTAAGGCTCCAAAAGAAAAAAAAAAAAAAGTAACGCTCCCACAGTAACAAGCCACATAAACAGAACTCACACCTACTCATGTGCTGGGGGAAGTTGACACCCAACTCCACCTACTTGGTTGGCAGGAGCAGATTTGTCAATTTCCTCACTCCCATGGGTGGGCTAGGCTGTGTCATATGACCCTTCTACCAGCCAGCAAGGAGTTGTACAAGGAGTTGTACACGGCATCTGGGAATGGCAAAGAGAAAACGCTGACAGTTTCTCACTCTGCTTTTTCTCATTGTACTCAGATGCCTTGAACTGTTCCCCCTGCAGAAAGTCAGGTGATCAGCTGAGTCTTTGCAGATCAAAACACAGGCACCAGTGGCAGCATACAGTGGGAGCATACTTAGGAGTCATTTCAGTTGAAGGCCTGATGTGTCTTTTCAGCAAAGTTTGTTCAGTTCAGCAGACTGCTCTGGATACTGCTTAATGACAGAATCCAGGGGTAGGGGTGGGGAAGTGGAAGTCTGGGGTCCACAGATGAGTGTGTCATGGTTCCTCAGGTCCTAGGAGGACCATGGCTTCTCCCTCGCTCTACCTCTCCTTCTTCCGTCTCTTCCCTCTTCCTCATCTTTCTTTCCCCATGCCTCTGCCTCCCAAACCCTGTGCTTTGGCCCTATTGGAGCACCCACAGGCTTGCTTAGCTTTGCTGCAGGCAGAAGGTCTGAAGTGTGGTCAATCACATGGAATTTGGAATTCCCAACACAGCATCCCTCCTACCCTCAAACACATCCAACCTTCCCTCTCCTTGGAAGGGCCTCCATACCTTTGGTTACCTCATTGGATGAAACTGTCTTTGATCTTTAACAAGCCTACTCAAAGGCAGGTGAGGGCTGTTCTGTCGGTGTAGCAGGCTCACAGAATGGATTTGGGGAGAGCATAGGAAAGCTGCGGCAGACAGGGGAGGAAGGTCTCCTGATACACAGGCCCATCCTTTTTACACTGCAGAGCCCTGGAGGTGGAAGAGGTACCCAAACACAATGTGGTGCTCACTCTTGAATGGCTTGTTTTCCAAGATCTGAGAGAGCAGCATAGACAGACCTGCTCTTGGGAGGGTGGGGACCGGTGCAACAATGAAGAGGTGCTGGGTTCCCAGGGCATCCTGTGCTTACTGTGGCTTTCTGGTACAGTCAAACCTCAATGCTTCAGACCAGATAGGAACCGGTTGGGTTCATATAAGTGTCTGAAAAGCTTAGCCTGTGTGTGACTACAGCTAACCATAGCATTTCCAGGTTGAAATCCTCCTGCCCAGACTTGCAGCTTGCAGCCAGCCTGGCTCCCACATTTAGCTCTCTTCCCTGGGCCCAGCTACTCTTCCTCTTTAAGGGAGGTGTCTCAGGTCTGAGCTGGTCCTTTCATTGCCAAATTGTACAGTCTGGCTGAACGAGGCTTCACTGTGCTGGCTCCTCTAGCGTGTGGCATGGGGGTTGGCTGGTGCAATTCCGAGACTGGCCAGGGTTGACTTCTGCCCCATGCTCCCTATCCCTGGCTCCTTTGCAGAGTGCGGTTACGATCCGACGGAGCGGCCATCCCCAGGCGCCGAAGCGGGGGCGACACACACAGCCCACCCCGGGGCTTGGGTCCCAGCATAGACACGCCACCCCGGGCTGCCGCCTGCCCCAGCAGCCCCCACAAAATACCCCTCAGCCGGGGGCGGATCGAGAGCCCTGAGAAGAGGAGGATGGCGACGTTCGGAAGCGCTGGCAGCATCAACTATCCCGATAAGAAGGCGCTTGCAGAAGGGCTCTCGATGAGGTCAACCTGTGGCTCCACCCGGCACAGCAGCCTAGGGGACCACAAGTCCCTGGAGGCTGAGGCCCTGGCAGAAGTAAGGGCCCCTCCCATGGAAGATAGCCAGGCCGGCAAGACCCCTGGGGAGAGGGTGGTGGGTGGGGACTGCTGAGTAGGGAGCCACAGTGGCCTTAAAGGAGCTTGAGACTGACCTAGAAAACAAGACAGTAAGCTGGCTTCCCTTCCCTGCCGCTGGTTAGGGTTTCTATAAAGACTGGAAGACGTCCGTATCCAGGCTGGAGAGGGTGACTGCATTGTGAGCATGAGGCAATAGCAGGCCTTGCCACAAGCTGATGTGATCGAGTCCATGAATCATCCATCCATCCATCCATCCATCCATCCATCCATCCATCCATCCATCCATGGATGCATCCTTGCATCTATCCATCTTCCATTCATTCCTCTGTTCATTTATTGATGAATCTTGGTTGAGGATCTGTTTTGTGACATTGACCATGCACAATGAAGTACTGTGAAGACCTGACCTAGACTTTGCCTCTGCCAACCTGAGCTTACAGTTGAAGGAGAACTGCAGACTGGTAAACAACACAGCTGTGAATGGAAGTGGAGCCAGGTGTCTTTAAGAAGTGAGGGAGGGTACATAACATTTTGAGAGTCTAGTTTAATCCCAGGGAGAGTATGACTTGAGACCCACGGGATGGTCAGAAGTA
Organism: Nannospalax galili; assembly: GCF_000622305.1. Classification (NCBI taxonomy): domain Eukaryota; kingdom Metazoa; phylum Chordata; class Mammalia; order Rodentia; family Spalacidae; genus Nannospalax; species Nannospalax galili. Next base: position 3,367,818 of record NW_008357033.1, on the reverse strand, counting down.
AAATTGTTGTAGCAGGATGGAAGAATGTTCCAGTGTTTTCCAGAATGTTTTCTGTTTGTTTCTGGGTTTTTTTTTTCTTTCTTTCTTTTTTTTCTATTTGAATGAGAACTCTTCATGATTTCTCCACTGGCCAAATTAATAGAACCATGCCTTGTTAACCAGTTCATGTAACTGGTTGTGCCTCTTCTTGACAGTTCCATCACATTCCCTGGACTTTCCTTTTTTCTCCCCTGTCTATAATTTTGGGTGGGGGTCCATTATGTACCTCCCTTAATACTATCTTTCATTTAAGACATACCAACCAAGGACCAACAGATCCTTATGGGCCATGAAAATTCTGTTATAAGAATGGTCTGTGGATCTCTGCTTAGAAGGGGATGGGAGAGGTTGTGAGCTTCTGAGCATGTTTTTAGAGGAGTCCAGGAAAGGTCCTCAGAAAAGAATACTCTGGGTAGAAGCAACTCCCCACCAGCTAGAACTCCACACATGACCTTTACTTCATGTGCTGATGCCTACTCCCAAGGGGTTCTTGGGACTGGTTTCTTGGCATAGGTTGAACAGAGGAGACAGCCAATTTGGTCTTCCATCTTTGAAGGCCATCCTCTTCGGAACTGTCACTCTATCACCCAAAATCTTCTGGAGTCTCCCCAAATCACAATGGGGTTAGGGGAGGGATTCTTGAAGCTGGCCCAGGCCCTTGACATAAAGAATCAAATGCAGTTTAAAGCCCTGTGCTGCGAGATGCCAGTGGAGTGAGGGATGTGTTCTGTAGATATAGCATCCTTGGGGAAAGACTTATCTGTAAGACTTTTTGTAACCTTGAAATAGATTGATGTGCATTGTGGCATTTGATGTGCATTTGACTTTCATTTGAGGAGTGTTTTGTAAGCCTAACCCAAGGAATATTCTTAGCAATGTTATGCATGTTATCAGTGTGACAATACCCACATACTATAATTGGGTGGTGCTTTTCATCAGTGAAAGTAAAACAGGCACTTGTGGAAAGCAAACAGCCAAGAGGACATGGGACAGCCACCCACCTGCTCAGCATCATCTCCACTGAGCCCTTGGCTTTGCAGGTGACAAAGGGGGGGGTGGTGGTATGGAGAATCCCAAATAGTTGATAGAGTCACCCCAGATTTTCTGGTCTCCAAATGTCCTGAACAATACAGATTTGAAACACAGATAAAGAGGCTGTTTTGGAAATGTACAACACTGTCATCTGAAGGGGGAAGATTTCACTTAGGAGGAGAAAGCAACCACCTTCCCCACTCTGTCCCTTAGTCCCCAATGCCTCTCTGCAGCCTCACCCTGCAGACTCATGCACCCCCTGTCAGACTAATGCAAGGCTGCAGCCTAAACACCCCAACCTGTCTTTCTCTGAGCTTTCTGTGTTTCCCACTCACATTCTGCTGGAGATGGGGAGATGAGTGAAATTTACACTGTAGTTACTGACATTTTTGCTTTCAGCTTCCCCTGGATTGGAGCAAACAGATGGAGTCATGAGGACAGTAGGGAAAATAAATCCCAGCACAGTGACTGAGACTGGGGTAACCCTGCAGGATGCAGAAATAACAGTTAGGGAGAAGACTCCTTGCAGAGATTCACCCTCAACTCAACTGACCCTTTGGATAAAGAATTGTCCTAAGGCCCCTTCCTAGAGTTTCCAGCAGTAGTGGATGTGTAAAACATCACAGGGAAGCATAAAATATGACGTTAGTCATTAGCAGGATGTCCTTGGGTTCTTTAAGAAATCAAAAGGGATAGCCTGAGACAGTAAAGTAAGCAAGAGCCCAAGACCATATTCTGGCCTTATTGGAGTCTGGCATGGAGGAGGTTCCCTACAGACACAGGAGAAAGAGGATGCTGAAAACTACCATGGATTGAGGTTGCCACAGCATCTCAAAGCTCCAGCCCCATCTGTCTTACCAGAGACATGCATTTATTCCAGGGTTGGCCCAGGATTTATGTAAGAGCAAGCATCCCTGAATAGCCATCATTGCTCAGTGAGGTTGGGTGTGGCACTTGCAAGGCAATGTTTTATGTCCTTTATTGAGCCTTCCATGGGTCCTGGGTCAGCTCAGCCTGAACAGCTCCTCTGGCATCTGTGGAATGTGGCAGCATCCCCTTAACAAATCATGAAGCAAGGAGTCTTGAGCTCTGAGAAGTTGGAAGACCACTGTCTGGCAGTTTGCAGACCTTCCTCATGTCTACCCTCTCATCTCATCTTCAGAGTAAATGTGGCTTTTCCACAAATGGACAAAGTGCAGTCCAGGGGCTGGTGCTTGCACAGCTTGCACAGTAATCCTGGATGGATAAGTGCTGCCTTCCAGCCTCAGCCCTGCCCTAGATTGGGGGATGAGGAGCCCAGACTGCCTGGTGGGCCATACCTCTGTCATCCGAGGTGTTCTTTTTTAGATACGCCAACAGATATGGTGATGACTTATGTGTTCTTTAAAAAACTTCCTAGGTTTTTGGAGGGCTGGAGAGATGGCTCAGCAGTTAAGAGCACTGGTTGCTCTTGCAGAGGACCTGGGTTCAGTTCCCAGCACCCACATGATGGCTAACAACCATCTGTAACTCCAGTTCTAGGGGAATCTGACACCTTCTGACCTCCACAGGCATTGCACAACATAGGTGCATTTACATGTATGCAGGGAATATACTCATACACATAAAATATTTAAAAATTTTGCCTATTTTTTAAACAAGAAGCAAAAGTTAAAATCATACTGCAGAGAGGAAAGAGCTTTCCCTTCATTCTAGGATAAACACTGTGAGCATTCTGATAGATAAGTAATTTTCCCATGGGCGAGGATTCCCTTTCATTTTAATTTTTAGAATTTATTCTTATGTGTATGAGTATTTTGCCTGCATGTCTGTAAGTGTACCTGTGTCACGCAATGCCTATGGAGGCTAGAAAAGAGCATCAGATTCCGTGGAACTGGAGTTATGGAAGGTGGTTAGTCTCCATGTGGATGCTGGGAAACCGAACCTGGGTTCTCTGCAAGAGCAGCCAGTGCTCTTAACTACTGAGCCATCTCTCCAGTCCAATTTTTTTTTTAATTTTTGAAACTGACACCCAGTTGTACGAGTTTGTAAAATACAATGTGAAGTTTCAATGTGTTAAAGTTAAGGACTTTTAAATCTTAATTTTTTATTGAATTTTTATGATTTTCATACAGTATAGTTTGATGGCATTTAGATTCACTTCCCTCTCCCTCCCAACCACTGGTTCCCTGACCAATTTAATGAACTCTTTTATATATATGATATGGCCTATAATGTGATTTGTGTCCCCCAATGTCCTTCATTGTGTATCTATTCACTGGCCCTACCTAGAGTTCCAACCTCTTAGCAGTCTTTCCTCCTCTTAGCAGCCAAAAGTTCCTTAGATCGAGTTGAGATTTCTTATCCACTTCCCTCAGGCATCATTGTGGAAGAAGGCAGAAAAATTCTAAGAGCCAGAGGGGGTGGATGACCAAGAGGAAACAGTCTTCCAGACAGCTGGTCATTCATTTATATGAACTCATAGCAATGGTGACAGCATGCACAAGTCCTACACAAGTTAAACCAGACAAGATGAAAGACTTTTAAGAGAAATAACAATGGTTAGGGACAGAGATTCTGGAGCTAGACTGTGGACTGTGTTATTTAAATGTGTGACCTTGGACAAGGTACCGGACCAGTATGAGCTTCAGCTTCCTCATATGTGGAATGAGTCTAATGGTTGCTCCTACCTTATCTGTGTGAGGATTAAATGAATTATTAATGGAACAACCTTAAATTAGTGCTCATAGTTAGGTATCACCACTACTGTAATAGTCTGAGAATTTACTATGTGCCAGGTAAATACTAAGCTTTTTCTAAGAATCTGATGGCTTAATACGCTCATTAACCCTCTGTGGTAGATATTATGATTATCTGTAATTTACCAGTGAGGATTCTGAGGCTCACAGTGGTAACTTTCCCAAGGTCACATAGCAAGGAAGTAACAGAATCAGGATTCGAACTTATGTCTATCTGCCCTCCATAACCTCAAGGCAACTTCCTTCGCAGAACAAGTAACGGGGATGCCCACGTTGATGCCAAGTTGATTTGTTCAGTTGGTATAAACACCCTAGAGGCCTGATCACCATCTGGGCAATGAGGCTTCTAGGGAAATCTCAAAAAGGTCTTGAATTGACTAGCAGCTCTACAGACCCTGTGCTGACTAGAGCCCTTTCTGCCCCTAGGACATCGAGAAGACCATGAGCACAGCTCTGCATGAGTTGCGAGAACTCGAGAGACAGAACACAGTCAAGCAGGCACCAGATGTGGTGCTGGACACCCTGGAGCCCCTAAAGAACCCACCAGGCCCCATCAGCTCAGAACCAGCCAGCCCCCTGCATACCATTGTCATCCGTGACCCTGATGCAGCCATGCGCCGCAGCAGCAGCAGCTCAACCGAGATGATGACCACCTTCAAGCCAGCCCTGTCTGCCCGCCTGGCAGGTGCCCAGCTGCGTCCACCCCCCATGCGGCCAGTCCGGCCTGTGGTTCAGCACCGGTCCAGCAGCAGCAGCAGCTCAGGAGTGGGCAGCCCAGCCGTAACACCCACTGAGAAGATGTTCCCAAACAACTCCTCAGACAAGTCTGGCACAATGTGACCTTCAGAATGAGTGGTACCACCCATGGCCCACCGCAGCACACCATGATCTAGGGTGGCCTTGGTGGCTTCTGCTTGCTTCCCAGGGATCCTGGCCCTGGAGGGCAGAGTCCAGGAGGTCAGCCTGGGAGGGTGTGTGTCTGTGGAGAGCGGAGGTCCAGGCATTCGTTGCAGCTTACACTCAGCCATGTGAATTCCACACACCGCTTGTGGGCAAACAGACACCCCAAGAAATGCTGGAGCAAGTACAGCCCCAAGGACGGTGTTTACTAAGATTGAGGCAAAATGCTGACCAGCTCCTCCTGCATATCGTCACTGGAAAATTATTCTCTCGATATTCTCTACATACGTATATATGTGTGTGTATAGAAATATGTGCACATATATGCATATATGTGTACATATGTGTTTGTAGGTGTGTGTATATATATATTTATGCATCTATATACATATACTAGATCTGGACATACAAACATGCTAGATGTATATAGGATCTCCTCTTTTTCTTTTTATGAAACTTAGATTTACCTCAGACCCATGCCACCAAACATCTCCCACTGTTACTTGGTGGGATTTACAGGGACTTTCTTGGGAGAACTTAGAGGCCCCACAGTAACTGCGAATGAAGCAATATACCACTCACCTGCAGAGACACAAAACCAGAAACAGTCTCTCACTGTCTCCAGAAGTCGTGGCCTTCCAGAACAGTCTGCCCCTAAAGGAAGGGTGGGGCAGGCAGTACCCCAAGCAGGCTGCTCCTGAAAGTGGAGAACCCTTCATAGAAAACCCTCCATCCACCCCAGAGACCCTGCCCTCCCACCCAGAGGCCAGAGATCAACTGTATCCCCCGAATACACAGGGGAGGTTGATGAAAAGACCCCTGACCACAGCATCCTTGGGTTTGTATGCAAAACTGGGATGGTGAGATGCCAAGCCCCATCATAGCACAGCATTACCTGTGGCTGGGAAAAAAGAAAACAGAACAACAACAACAACAACAACCCCCCCCCCCCACACACACACACAAAAAAAATCCAGTGATGTGGAGTACTTCAAATACTAGAACTGCTGTAGGAATAAATCTGCGGTAACTAGAAGTTTAACTTGTGTCAACTTCAAGATTTGATTTTTTTCTTTTCCTTATTCTATTAATTATACCGTGTCAGATTTGGAACTAAACAGGCAAGGAGGTATTGAGTCACACCATGTCCATTTGAAGTCGGGCCCATAGCACACTGTGGTTCCTTGCCAGATCTGTGAGTACCCAGTCAGCCCGCAGGCCTCAGTCCAAGGAGAGCAGCCTTGTGTGTTAGAAAACGCCATAGGCCTAGCCTTTATGCAAGTGGAAGAGCTCTCCCCTTCCTTTCTTCTTCCTCTTCCTCTTCCTCACAGACCATTTAATGTAGATGAAAAAAATGTGGTAGAAATGAGGTGTGTGATTTGTAGTGGAGTAGCTGGACAGAGGCCTTCTGCATTGCTCTCATCTGATTCCATTTTAGATGCACTTTTGCTGCCTCTATTTTCCAGATACTTCCAGATTTTCTGGACAATCAATCACAGGTAAATTTCATCCTTATGGGACCACTTCTATTCCCCTCCTCATGCCAAACCAAGGATCTTTTCCCTATTCTCATATTCCCCCTCTCCCCCAACCCCAGTTGACTCTTAGCCCACCACTGAGGTTTAGAATCCTAGCCCCAACTCTATAGAGGCTGTGTGACCCCTAGGTCACACGTCCTTTTTGAGCCTTCCATCTGGGCCCCGTGAAAGGAGGCTTACAAAGGTCGTGTAAGGGGGCAACCTGGGTTAGCTAGGAGCGCTGTGCCCACATCTGTGTTCCTGTTGCTGTGAGGAAGATACATCATTCAGATCCAGAAGCCTCCAGACCTGCTTCTAGAAGCCCCCTGATGGCACTTGAGAATGGGCAGTGGAATTTTCCCACCAGCTTCCCCTGAGCCCGAAAGCACTGCCCTGTCAGTGTGTCACCCATGGTTGCTTGAAATGCCATCTTTAGTGTTTCTTCATATTGGATTTGCTTCTGCCTTGTCCTCTGGTCCTCCACTAAAAGGTAACAAGGAGATACCTAGTGAGTTACTAGTACCTAGGCATGCTTTGCCTGTAGGACCAGCACTGAAACCACACCATGGAAAGAAAAAAATCAAGAATGGGCACAAAATGAGATTGTTGGGGAGAGGCCGTGATGAGTCTGACCTAGAGTCACCAAGCTTTCCCTTCTAGCTCCTGGCTATGAAAGGCCTTCTTCTGTCTTTGAGCTCATAAAGAGATCTCCATTTTACAGTTGAGGAGAGTGAGACCTGGGGGTGTGCTGAGATTTGCCCAAGATGTGGCAGATGGCTGAGTGGGCTGTGTGAGGCTCGGGAAGCCCTCACTTGCAAGTGTGCTCTGGTATCCACCTAGGCCATAAGACCTCTTCTCTACCCCCGAGTTTGTTCCAGATTTTAAGTTTACTCATCTCCCAAGTAAAAATGTAACAGTCTTTGCCTGGATACCTGATAAAAGCAAATGTTTTGAGTTTACAGGTCTGTTAACGGACACACCTAATGAGCCAGTTAGGCTGTGTAGATTTTTCTCTGGGCTGGTTTATTTCATTTTCCCTTACTGCTTCTCCCAGATTGACCTGAAGGCAGAGCCTCAGATGTTTTCTTTGAACATCTATTGATCTATTGATCAGCAAGTGACTGATGAGTTCACATTTAGGAAAGCACACACACAGATGGCAGACGAATCTTCAACTCCTCCAACCCCTAATCTGAGCCTTGACGCAGAAAAAATGGAAAAACACTGTCCCCAACTCTCTATCTGGTCCCCTGCATGTCTCAGCCACGCTCCAGCTCCAACTCAGTCCCATGTCCAGTGAGCGTGGGCATTCTCCTTCTGACTCTTGCCTGTTTTAGTCCACTATATATTGCTGTATTTGCTTAAATGCTGGAAAGTAACTGTTAAAATGTGAAACTGTAATTTTTTTAAGGCTACAATTAAATTATAGCCAACGCCACTCACCAAATCTTTGCGCCTAGTAGATAGATCAATGTAAAAACAAATACCAGAAACCTAATTGTACAGTGAGTATGGGGGGAATGTAGTAACCTAGTTAGTAGTCCTCAATATAGCCAAGCGTACAAGGGGGAAGTGGTGTCTACCTACTGTTCATCACATTATTGAAAGCTGTACTGATCAGTTAGTTGGTAACGGGCATTTTTATTTTTTATTTTTTGGCTTCATGGAATGAGTTCTTAGCCTCTAACTTACCCCGAGGTCAAGCGTTTTGTCTTATGTATAACCAATGTTCAGTCTGTTTTAGGGATGAACCAGCAAGATGTTCATTTAAAACTGACCAAAGACAATTCCTGGTCTAGTTTCCTGGGCACCTTGTGACCCAGATGCCACTAAAGACCTTTCTCCGATCAATTTGAGAATGAACCGTGCTTCCGACCCCTCTTCCTTCCCTGCCCTTCCTCCTCCTTTTCCTGGTCAAGAGCTGCTCTGAGCTGTGGGGGTCTATGAACAATTCTCGCCTTTCCTTGTTTTCAGTGCTAACGATTTTTCACCTTGAAGCGCCTTTTGAACCCCGGACAGAGCTCACAGCTGGAGGGAATTGTGGGCTTGGGAATTAGACTGGGGAGTCTTTTCTCTGAAGTCACTAAACCAGGGGTCAGGAGAGAAAAGGATTCCCAAGGAACGAAAGGTTTCTATCCAATGAAGAAAGAGTGGGAAGAGACCCAGGGAAATGGAACCATCCATTGGCTACTGACTGGAGCCAGCAGTTCAGAGATCTGCCTTATAAACACTTAAAACTGGTTTGTGGTACACAAAGGGGAGCCAACAGGAAAGCAGCCTGCACACAAGGGCTTCCATTGCTGGCGTCCCCTGGAGTGCCTTGCTGGGTGCATTTCTTTCTTATTCAGGAGGCACAGATGCAGAGGACGTCTTGTGACCTGGTACCTGGTTGATTGATGCCAGTGCACACATGGAACAGCTGATGGAAAACCCAAGGACTGACACAATGGTCCTCCCTCTCAGCCTCTCTATTTCTAACTTCTCACCCTTCTAGATCCTTCCACACTAGAGCAAATGCCTCGATCTCCTGAGAAACCCAGGAAGAAGAGTGGGGGGCCCTTCCAGCAGTGGTCGTGGGCCCTGCTGGGCTGGAAGGGAAGATGTGGCAGGGAGGAAAAGGCAGAAAGGGGCAAGCAAGCTGAGGTGTTGCTTAGCTGATTTTTCTGCTATGCAGAGCTAATGCTGACAGTTCATGTCCGTGTCCCTGATTCTCTGGGGTCTCTTCTCCGATGAGCAGAATTCTAAGCAGAGAATTCCACATACCCAAAGCTACCCAGGAGAGCTGCCAGGAGGGACTTCACTGTCAATCTGAGACCTCCTGGCCTCTCTGGGTTTGATCTGCCAGCGTCCTGTTGTCCCACCCTCTGGGACTGGCCAAATGCTCATCGCTGCCCTTTGCTGACACCTCCTTTCTGTGTGAACTGTCCCAGGCAAATAACAAAGCTGTTCCTTGAACCGGAACCGCCAGAGTGCACTTTCCTTCCCTAGACGGAAGTGGGTCCTGGCTAGCTCTGCTACCCAGGCCCTCGTTCCAGGCAGTGTGACTGTTTACATGGTTTGGCAATAGGTTTGCTTCTGATTGCTTCAGAGTGGCTGGTCTATTTTGTTTCCTTTGCTTTGCTTCTTCCCTCAAATTGTGACAGGAAAAACAAACAGAAACCACCCTAGGAAATTGCTGGTTGCCTGTCCCCACGTGATGCTAACTGTTGCCCTCTTCTGGGTATCATTTCTCTACCTTAAGATCAAACGCCCGTCCTATAGAGTGTCTGACTGGATCCTCTGTTGCGTATTCTGATGGTGCCTGCTGGTTTGACGTGGAGCTATCCTGTGAAATAAAACAGCTTAACTTTTCTCAAACACGATCCTGTGGTTTTTTTTAAAGGGTGTCATGGTACATCGTGGAGGAGAGAGGTCCCAAAGCGACATTGCTACCCTTCAGTCCACTTTGCATGTTTGCCCCAGCCACCATCCTGGAAAAGTCCTTTAGCTTAGCTCTACCAAGATGAAAGTGAAGGTTGCAAGGACGCTTCAATGGTAGAGCTAAGAACAGCTGCTGGGACAGCAGGACTGGACATGAATAAACAAGACAGGCAGGGAGAAGGGGCTGTCAAAGAAATGTCTTTAAAAGGTTAACACAAATTGCAAGAGGCCCCAGGGTGCAAAGTTCTAGTGTCAAAGCATATGCAAGAATTTAGCATTTGTTATCTAAATATGGACCTTTAGAAAAAAATATCTATGTAGGTATATGTGCATATGTGTGCACTGTTAACTGGTCATTCTCAGAACAGCCATTGCAGGGAAGTGTTATACTTCAGTCTGCAGACGATGAAACTGGCATGCCCAAGATCATCCTAGAAAGTGCAGGGACCAGGACTTGAACCTTCTGTCTATCAAAACCATGTGCCAGGTTGCCAGGACTAGGGACAGAATCCACACCATGAAAGTGTCTGAAACGCCTCTGGTGGGCCTTCATGTAACAGTCTCTGTACAGAAAAGAACAAATCTTTTCCATAGCCTCAGAGACTGCACTCCCACCCAAGCCATTCACCTGTTGGTGGTGGCCTCTTACTAAGTCCAGACTCCTCTGCTATGAAACTTTCTAGAAGTCTACATTTTAAAATATATTTTATTTATTTTTTAATCAAGATTTTTTTTTAGAAGAAGCACTTCATTACAGCTTTAACATACTCAATAATGGTTTCCAGAGCAAAGATACATCTCATTCAAAAGTGGCTATAAAACTTTTAGGTTTGCTATTGAACCTAATAACACATACTTAGAAGAAGCATTTCATTACAACAGCATTGACATAGTCAATAACAACTTCCAGAGTTAAAATGCATGTCTTTCAAAACTGGCTGTAAAATTTTAGGTTTACAGTTGAATTAATACAGTTATACAATATTGTACTGAGTATAAACCCTATAAGACATAAAATTAAATGAGGTTTTAACCTTTAAAAAAGATCTCCATTTCATTATTAAAATACAGAGTTT
>NW_008357033.1:3356393-3357013 GCF_000622305.1 Nannospalax galili | reverse complement strand
TCTCTGTATATCTGATTATTACTAGTCACAGTCGGTTACTTCCTGAGCTCCTTGGCATCTGAGCATGGATATAAAGTTGTCAGATAGATTTCATTGGTAATGTTTTTCACATCTAATTATTAAGGAGCAATTTTTTTAAATTTTTAAAAAAATTTAATAACCACATGATTAGAGAAGCATTTCATTACAGCTTTAACATATTCAGTAACACACTCCAGAGCAAGGATACATCTCTTTTAAAAGTGGCTATAAATTTTTAGGTTCACAGATGAATTAATACCGTTATACAATATTGAACTCAATATAAACCCTGTAAGATATAAAATTGAATGAGTTTTTAACCCTTTAAAGAAGATCTCTATTTCATTATTAAAATACACAGTTTCATTCAGAAAACTTCATTTTTAATGCAATTAACACTAAGGTGTTTGCACATGTGTCTTTAATCTCTATGTATCTGATGATTACTAGTCACAGTTGGTGATCCTTAAACCCTTAGTACCTGAGTATGGATATAAAGTCATCAGGTAGATTTCAGGTATTTTATTTTTTTTGCAGCTATTGTGAATGGGAGTGTTTCCATGTGCTCTTTCTCTGATTGCTTGTTATTGGTATATTAG
>NW_008357033.1:3348725-3355938 GCF_000622305.1 Nannospalax galili | reverse complement strand
TTTATTTTATGTGTATGAGTGTATTGCCTGCATGTATGTAAGTGCAGCCATATTGTGCAGTGCCCATGGAGGCCAGAAGAGGGTGTCAGATCCCCCAGAACTGGAGTTAGAGAGGGTTGTTAGCCGCTGTGTGGGTGCTGGGAATCAAACCCAGGTCCTCTGCAAGAGTAGTCAGTGCTCTTAACTTCTGAGCCATCTCTCCAGCCCAAAGTCTACATTTTATGTGAATTGCATTCTACAATCTATTTACTTGTCATGCAATCGTGCTCATTTGAGAACCTCAAATTAGAAGTCTTCTATCCAGCAAGCATCTTTTCATGTGCCTGGACCCAAGTTAGCTGTTAGGGACACAGATGGATGAGACTCAGTTTCTTCTCTCCAGATCTCAAGATTATCACAGTCTAATTTTTACCATCACTCCAATTCTGATTCAACAATTAACAGAACAGTGCCTCTAACCAAGAGGCACAAAATTTGCACCAAGGGCAAATTTTAGTTAGTTTACTGCCTAGCTGGCAAATAAATATGATCCATGACTGAATTGTTTACTTCCTCATCATATCTGTTTAGGAATTTCAGGTTTACAAATTACTAACTCTCCAACCCAAGCACCCTTAAGCAAGAAAGAATATATTGTCTCCCACATCTGGAAACCCCAGGCTAGAGGTATCTTCAAGCTTGGGATGAGGCAAGGATGTGATAGACATTGTCTTGGACCACTGCTCTCAAGTTGACTCCCACAGCCTGTCTCATATCATAGCTGCTCAATGGCAGTAGCACTTCCCCTAATGGCGCAGCCTCAGAGAACAGATGTCTTGATTCTCTATGATCAGAATTGAGACATAGGCCCATCCCTAAAGTTGTCCAAGGGCAGGAATAGACAACTTCCAAGTTACAAGAGTATTGTCAACCCTATCCAGACTGTCAGCAAATAGCTGCCCACAGGAATACCAAGAGCTGCCTTATCCTGTAGGCCCATGAGGAACAAGAAATAGTGATGGTTTTTCAGTCCCACTCAAATTTTAGGGTGGTAGTTATGTAGTAGTCACTAACAAATACTCTAGAGAAATGCTCAGGCTAATACACTAAAGTTTTCTACCTGCCAGCAATGATATTCATCAAATACATGCTGTATGTGGAGCATCTCACATGCCTTCCCTCCGTACACTCTTACAGGCACCTACGAAGGTAGATTCTGTTAGTTTCCCTACTTTAAAATAGAGGAATTTCAGTGTCTTTTCTGCTACCCTGCCTGCTGCAAGACAGAGCTCCTTCAGGCCAGCTAAGATTCTGTGATTCCCCAAGTGCCTGGTTGTTGGGAGGCCTGGTTGCTCTGACAATCACCTAAGGAGTCAAATCTGTCCCAGCTCCTCCGGGGGACCTTTGAAAGCTCTATTATTCATTGATTTCCTTTAAATAGCAATATTGGGAATGGTTGTAATTGATTCCTTGCATTTGTGCTATATTGGTCTTTACTACTGGGATAATGATTTTTATTTTCTCATTGTTCTACTTTATCTTTCCACAGAACATGTGGGATTACATTAGGTGGGATACTGGACATATTAAATGGGAAGCTGAAGATAGGAGAATTCAGACCCAAGTCTCCAGACCAGATGGCAAGAGTAAAGGCCTCTGGCTTTCCTGGCTCTTGGCACTCTTCCACAGTCACCGTGAGCACCCCCACTCCAGTGCTCTACACCCCCGCCAGCAGGCAGTTGGACAAGTTTCCAACATGGATGTTCAGGCAAAGGCTCTGGAGTTACCCAGACCCAAATGTAGATCCCAGCCTTGACTTGTGACAAAAAAAACCGTGTATCCTCCCTTTGTTCAGAAACACGAAGGTTAGAGGCTCTACTTCACAGGGCCATTTGGAAAGAACAATCTGTAACACTCACCCAGGCCACCTAAGCACTCATCAGTGTTTGGTGGCATCTGTCATCTGCTTCATCTCTGTGCTCCGTGGAAAGGAAGATCAGATTGTCAGCATCTAACAAGTGACTGCACCAAATAGGCTTCAGGAAAAAAGCTGGGGTTCAAATTCCACCATTTGGAGGCCATGACTTGAAGGAAGTCTGTTTCCCAGACTGGGCCTAGGTTTCCTTATCTATGTGACAAGGGACAGGGAAGGCTGATTATTATTTCTTCCTTTCTGAAGGTCCACTTGGCACATGGACAGAGGCTACAGAATTAGCCTGAGGCTCCTATGGCTTTGCTGGCCACTTGGTATCAACCTCATCCCTTCACCCCAGGGGATTGGGCCACGGATGGTAACTGACCCAAAAGGGAAGTGGTGGTTGATTGAATAGTAACCCTGGTCCTTAGTGAGCTGAACCAATAGGTGGCCCTTATTAGGAAGCTTGAGTAGAAGTAACAAAATTCTTAGGTGGTTAGCAGGAGAAGCAAAGGGTGAAAGGCCTTGACAAGGTTGAGGGGGGAGAGGTGGTGCTCATGGACCACCAGAGGCTGAAGTCATGAGGAGTGGGATGCTCAGAAAATAGAGACAAAGCTGATGGTTGTAGGGAGGCCAGGGAGGACATCAGAGCCCCAGTGAGCAAAGTCATCTGGACCTGATGACATGTGTATCCACCCAGCTACCATGTAATCACTAGAAGTTCTCGTGTCAAGCACCCCCCCTTCCTTGGTGTAGCTTAAGTGGGTTTCTGTATCTTGCCATTAAAAAGGCATTAAAAGGAGGGCCCTGGAGAGATGGCTAAATACTTACCTCCATGCCTGATGACCTGAGTTTGATCCCCAGGATCAATACAGTGGAAGGAGAAACTCGTGAACCCCATAAGTTGTCCTCTGATCTCAATGTGTGTCTTCTGACTTCCATGGGCTTGCTGTGGCATGAGCACCACCCTCCACACACAAACAAATATATGGAATAAATTTCGGAGTCTGGAGAGGTGGCCCAGTGGTTAAGAGAATTTGTTGCTCTTCCAGAGGACCAGAGTTCACTTCCTAGTACCTACATCAGGCAGCTCACAACCACCTGTAACTCCAGCTCCAGGGGATCCAAATCTTTCTTCTGGCCTCTGTGGACATCTGCATCCCTATAGCATACACACATAAATAAAAATGAATCTTTAAAAATGTAAAAGTCAAAGTCAAAAGGGAAAGGATTGCCTATCACTGACATATTTTGAGTCCTTACCATGTTTTTTCCCCATCTGAAAGCCAACTTGGTAGTCTCCTCATCTCCCCTGTGAAGCTGTTGTTTCTCTGACTCAACCAGTGAAGAAGCAGCCTGAAGAGAATGAGTGACCTGCCCTAAGACCACCGTGAGGGCACACATGGCTGGGGAACAGACTCAGGCTGTATCACTGTATAGTTGTGTCTTTGGCCTTCTCTCTTAGGGCTGTGGACCAAACCGGACTATGTAATTGGAACAGAGCTCCAGAGCTCGGGTGCAACTCTAACTTTTGCCTCTTGGACCACAGATACCTCACTTGGGTCCTGAAGTGAGTGTTGACAGAGCCTCACATACCCCCAAAAAGGGGGGGACGATGAATGTGCTGAGGATTCCCCCAGGCCTTTATGCTCAAGGTCAAGGTACAGCCAGTCTCTGCCTCTGACACCAGTGAGAGTCTACATTAGAAAATCCTAGCAAGGACAGTGGTATCTTGGAAGAGGGAGAGATCCTCCTAGGAACACTGTCTGACAATGGTCCTATATCCATAAGTGAGGAGTCTAAAAGTCACCCCTCAGCTCCCTCCTTGCTTGTAGCTTCAGGAACCCATCTGGAGTGACCACAAGAGGAACTTATGCAATGAAGGGCATGAAGAAAAGGCCAAAGACTGACATCAGCAGAGGTTTGTTTGAAGACCCGGATACTAGGGAGAGTGAGAGGGAACCTGAGAACTCCCTAGGCCTTTACAAGTTCCCAGAGAGCCCAGCTTGGGGGCCAGTTACAAGCCAAGGTATGAGGTGACTCATTCACACTGTGTTCACCTGCAAGTTTTCTAACCCAGGGAAAACATGGACTAGCTCCCCGTGGCCCACAAGGCCTGATAGGCCCTGGCCTTGGCTTATCTCTCCAACTTCACTCTCTACACACTCAGCTACCTAAGCCTCTGTCCCCCTGAACTCACTGAGGCCTCTGCCCTGGCCCATCTCTTGGTCTGGGGTACTCTTTCCCAGGCTCTCTGCCTTCTTCCTTCGTTTTCAACATCTATTCACTGCCTCAGAGAGCCTTCCTGGACCCCTTTGTCTTGAGCTGACCCTTCCCCAGACACCACCAGGGTGACATGCTCTAATTGCTCCCTTGCAGCTAATTCTAAGTATTTCATTTACTCATACATTGTTTCTTCTTCCACCCTTGAAGGTAAGCTCCAGAAGGTCTGGGGATTTGTCTGTTTTCTTCACACTGTCTCCAGGCAGAAATCTGGTGCCCAGCAGATAAGAAAGGTTTAAGAAGTATTGGTGGATGAAATGAATATCTTCTCAGAGTGAGGGAGCAAATACTGTTTTTTTGAGCTGGGGTCAGGGTGGTTGTCACTTTCGTGCATAGATTTAATGAACAGTTCTTGGGAGCCTGTTACACACTATAGGTTAGTGTGCTTTTCCTGTTTCTGTGATGAAATACCCTGACAGAAGCAACTTAAAGGAGAAAGGGCTTATTTTAGCTCTTTGTTCAAGGGTACAGTCTCCTGTAGCAGGAAAGTCATGGCAGCAGGTGCTTGAAGTCACATTGCATCTGCAGTCAGGAAGCAGGGACTGAAAAGGTTGGCGCTCAGCTCACTTGGTCCTTTTGATTCAGTCCAGGACTTAAGTCTGTGGTCTGGCGCCACCCACAAATAAAGGTGCTACCTCAGTGAACCTAATTTAGATAATCTCTCACAACATGTCAAAAGGCTTGTCTCCGAGGTGATTCTAGATCCTGTTATATTGACAGTTAATATTAACCATCACATGTGCCAAGTACAGTGTGTGTACCAGGACATAGCCACTAACAAAGCAGACCAAGATGCCTGTGGGCTTTGTGGTCAAATGCAGGAAGTTAACTGGTGACAGCAACAGAACAAGAGACCCTAAAGGTATAGAAGGATGGATGGACACAGAGTTCTTCTCTAAGCTGAGAGCCTGAGGCAACCACTTTGAGAGGAATTTTCAACTGGAGGGGCCAGTCATGTTAAGGCATGAGAGTGGGATTGGAGAGACAAGGGGACGGGCGAATGCTGAAAGAGCCTGGTGTGTGGGAAGAATGGAAAAGCCACGAGGCTGAAGCAGAGTCAGAGGAACAAACAGGCTGGTAAGGGGCAGGGAATACGTGCAACTTTCAAGCCAAAGTGAGGATTTTGAAATTATTCTAAGAGCAATGAGAAGCTCTTGGGAGGTTGCAGTATGAGTACTGACTCTCTTTATTGTTATTAAAACATTATTGGTAAGGCCAGGTATGGTGGTCAGGAGGCTCTTAAGCTCAAGGCCAGCCTGGGCAACATGGTGAGACCCTATCTCAAAAATTAACTCTCTTGGGGCTGGAGAGGTGGCTCAGAGCACTGGTTGCTTTTGCAGAGGACCTGGGTTTGGTTTCCAGCACATACATAGTGCTAACCACCACGCTTACCTCCAGTTCCAGGGGATCTTCTGACCTCTATAGACATTGCACACATATCATGCACTTACATACATAGAGACAAAACACTCATATGCATAAAAATAAAAGTAAATAAAATTGAAAAATTCTCTTGTTTCTAGACCTGAACTACTTTTCAGCAATGGAGGGTGTGTTGAGGCTGAAGATTTAAGTAGCAGGAGGCTGTGATACAGCCATGGGCCCTGGATTTTAAAGGAACTGCTTTTCCTCACCTGCCATGTGATAAAGGGAAGAAAGTAAGCCAGAGTGATGGCTCACACCTGAATCTCAGCACTTGGGAGACTGAGGCAAAGGAGGATTGCCATGAGCTCAAGGTCAACCTGGGCTACATGGTGACTTGTAGTCCAGTCTAAGCTATGTGGTGAGACCCCATCTCAAAAATAAAAAAAGTTGGGGAGGAGGGACTTTCAGTTTTGATTCCTTCATCCAGATGGTTATACATATATCTTACCCTCCAAAGGACTGGTTCAGACTTTTCCCTATCTGGAGACCCATGACCCACACCTGTGGCAAGACTGTAGGCCTTCCTTCCCAGGCCACTTCAGACTCTGTCGTGTATGAAACAAGATTTTCCTTCTTCACTGCAAGTTCTTCTAACTGGATCTAGACTGGGACTTGTGGGTCTTTCATTCCTTGACAAACTGCTTGAAAGCTGTTGAGAAATGTATTAAGACCCAGGCAGTTCCAAGTGACAGAAACCCAGCCTGGCCTGGCCTAAATGAAAAGGCACACTGGGTGTACCCTGAGTCGGAAGTCCAGGAGGAAGGGAAGGTGAGGGCCAAGTGTTCAGGATGTCAACACGTTTGGGGCCATCCACTTCTCAGCTCTGGCCTCCTTCACATGGTCCGTATGCTCAGCCTGCTTCCTCCCATGTGGCAAAGACGGCTCAAAGCAATCCCAGCTTAAGACCTTAGTACTTAGCTATGTTAGCGTGAAAAAATTGTCTCTTTCCCAACTCATGTGTAAAGGTTCCAGGATTTTCTCCGATTGACCTATCTTGAGTCACATGATTATTGTGAGCCCGTTCTTGAATGGAGGGTAGATTGTCCTGTCATTGACCTGGTCTGATTACTTGCCCATTCTTTTTTAGAAGGTATATATACATATATGCATACATATGCGTGTGTGTGTGTGTGTCTGAGTTTATGTTCATTATGTGCCTGTAGGTGCCCTTGGACACCAGAAGAGAGCCAAATACCCTGAAACAGGAGTTCCAACCCATTGTGAGCCACTGGATATGGGTGCTGGGAAACAAACCTAGGTCCTCTGCAAGAGCAGTAAGCACTCTTAACCTCTGAGCCATCTCTCCATCCCCTGCTTGCACATTCTTGAGCCAGAGGTTCGAGTCATCTTTGCTTAACCACATAAAAATAGGTAAGGATGGTTTTTAGGACAAGATGGGTTCTGTCCTTAGAACAGTGATGCTGGGCAGGTGTCTTAGTTTGTTTCTTCATTGCTGTGACAAAACACTCTGACCACTACCAACTTGGGAAGGAAAGGGTTTATTCAGCTTACATCTCCTGGGTCGTAGTTCATCAGGGAGCCCAAGGTAGGAACTCAGGGCAGGAACGTGGAAGCAGGAGCTGGAGCACAGGCCATGGAGGAACACTGCTT
>NW_008357033.1:3343470-3348709 GCF_000622305.1 Nannospalax galili | reverse complement strand
CCTGCTCAGCCTGCTTTCTTATGCAACATAGGCCCACCTGCCCAGGTGTGGTACCACCCACAGTGGGCTGGGCCCTCCTACATCACTCATCAAGAAGATGCCCCTCAGACATGGCCACAGGCCAATCCAATAGAGGCAATCCCCCAATTGAGGCTCCCTCAACCCAGGTGTGTCAAGTTGACACTAAAGCTATCCAGCAGAGCAGGCAAATCCCAGGGAACTTATCAACAGCCCCACCTCCAGGGATGCCCTTGAAAAGCATATTCATACATGATCTTAAAGAGGACAGTCAGACAAGTGGATACCAGTGAGGACTCCAAGCTCCACTGCCTGAATCTAGATCTTGGCTCCCCTCCTTCCAAGCTGGAAAAGCTTCAGGAAAGGGCTTTTTGTAAAAAAGTAAAATAATGTCATAAATTCTTTTGAGAATTTCATACAAGAATACAACATATTTTGATCATACACCCCACTTTTCCCAGATCCTCCCCCTCTTCCTCTCCTACTTTGTGTCCTCTATTTTATAACCCACCAAGTCCAGTTTTTCCTGCCCATATACTCATGGGTGTGGCACAGCCTTTCACTGACATATGGTGACCTATCAGGGGCCATACCTTTAATGAAAACTGACTCTCCTTCCTCCAAAAACTATCATCTATCACTAGCTCCTCAGCTAGGGGTTCGAGCTCATGAGTTATGCTCCCCCTCCATGCTAAAGTGTTGACTGCTTGATCTTGTGCAGGTCTTGTACAGACAACCATAGCTGCTATGAGTTCAAGAGACCAAGGGTCCTGTCATGTCTAGAAAACACTGCTTTGCTCTGGTCCTGCTTGATCTCTGGCTTTTTAAATCTTTCTGACCCTCTTCCACCTTCTTCTTCAGGGACCATTGTGAAAGAGGAGGGGTCTTTAACCTCTCAGGTTCCTCATCTCTGAACTAGGGACACTAACTACATCTGCCTCATAGATGTATCATTAGGACAGAGAAAATTCTTGGTGACTATAACAGCTATAATTATGATTTTACCACTTAGAGAGCCCTAATTCTAGGGTCCTACTCTTAAATCTGTGTTTATTTCCCCCAACAGGACTTGGGGCCTTCTTGGAAATTGAACAGTTGGTGGCCAGCTTCTGTCCCAGAACTCCAAATGGGAATGTTTAGCCATGTAAATATGTTCTTAGGGATCACTATTTGTCAGGCACTATTCTAAGGTGTTTTGTTTGTTGGTTTTCTTGTTCGCTATGTTTTTTTTTTTTTTTTTTTTTTTTTTTTTTTTTTGTCTTTTTGAGACAGGGTCTCCCTGTAGCCCCAGCTGGCCTGGAACTCACTATGTAGACCAGGCTGGCCTCAAAGTCACAAAGATCCACTTGCCTCTGCCTCTCAAGTGCTGGGATTAAAGGCCTGTGCCTCCACGCCCAACTCTTTGTTTTCTTTTAAATTGGGTCTCATGTAGACTAGACTCTTTATACTTCCTTGAACTTTTGATCCTCCTGCCTCTACCTCATGAGTGCTGGGATTACAGGCTTGTGCCACCACGCCTGGTTATGTGGTGGGAGGGGGGCTAAATTCTAGACTTTGGGCATGCTAAGCAAGCAGTCTAACAACTGAGCTGAGCTACACCTCTGGTGTCCCAGCTGGAGTTATAAATGATTTTCATAGACTGCCTTGCTCTCTTCCAGCAGAAAAACTATAAAGTTTGAGCTCATTTTAGCCCTAGAAGTTCAGAAAAGTAGGATAATTTTCCCCAAACCATACAGTTGATAAGGAGAAACCTGAATGCATGTAGGTCAATTCAATACAAGTGACCAGCTCTTTTTCTGGTTCCCACGGTAATTATTTTTTTCAAAAATGCTCTTCCACATTGCCATTCCAATGAGGTCAGGGTCTCACTATGTAGCCCTGGCTGGCCTAGAACTAGCTATGTAGATCACACTGGACTTGAACTCAGAGATCTGCCTGCTTCAGCCTCCAGGGGTGCTGGGATCAAAGGAGTGAGCTACCACACCAGACCGAATTCAATTCTTTGTCCTCTATTGGTTTAGAAAAGATCCCTGCATACAGCCAGAGCTCATTAAAAGTCAATTAAATGAAAAGATGGGCTATATGAATTATGGATTAATAGGATGATTGGCCATCTGTGTTTCCGCCTCAGTTTGAGCACACATCTAGTATGGTACTCTGCTGTCCTCATGTGGTCATTTGTAAGATGACAGGCAGAGTAAGCCTCTAATTTTGATGAAAAAATTTTAAAAATTTAGAATCAGGGACTCGCTTATTTTCTTCCTTGTTTCTGTTCTGTTCCTATCTTTCTCCAAGAGTGTCAGTTTCTCGAGAGCAGGGACCATGTCTGATTTGTTCACCTGTTTGTCTACCCTTAGCAAAGGTGTCAGGGGCTCTGGGAACAATTAGTAAAACGAACAGAGGGGTTGAGTGGTATGCAGCTCTACAATTTGTGATCTCAGCACATGGGAGGTAAAAGGTGGATAGCCTGGGCTGTGCAACAAGACCTTGCCTTAAAAACCAAGGGCTGAAGAGATGGCTTATCAATTAAGAGCACTGGCTGCTCTTTCACAGGACCCGGGTTCAGTTCCCAGCACCCACATGGTGGCTAACAACGATCTGTAACTCCAGGTCCAGGGTATCTGATGTCCTCTTCTGACCTTGAAGGGCAATGTATGACATGAGTGCACTGTCGTACATGCAGGCAAAACAGTCATATACATAAAATAAATAAATAAAAATTAAAAACCAAGGACTTAGGATAGGCTAAGTGGTGCATGGCTTTAATACCAACATTCAGAAGGCAGAAGCAAAGGGATCTCTGTAAGATCAAGGTCAGCCTCCATAAAGATTTCCAGGCCAGATGAGGCTACAGAGGGACCCAGTGTCAAAAAACTAAACCAACCAATCAACAGCAACAAAAACAAACAAAAAGACAAGGATTGGGGATGCTATTCAGTGGTAGAGTGCTTACTTAACATGCACAAGGCCCTGAGTTTGATCCTCAGTACTCTTCAAACAAACAAACAAACAAACAATGAGAACTCAAAACAAACAAAAAATAAACAGCAACAATAACCCAGGCCTGATTCCCAGCACCCACATGACACCTACGAATTGTCCTAACTCCAGTTCCAGGGGAATCCGAAGCCCTCTCCTGATCTCTGCAGCATTGCACGACACGGGTGCACTCACATACATGCAGTCAATACACTCATACTCATAAAATAAAAATAATAAATAAAATAAAAATAAAACAGGAATGGAAGGAAGAAAGGGAAGAGAGAAGAGAGGAAGGAGGGCAGAATAAAGCCTGAGTTCTTCAATAAAGTGAAGAGGCAGGTACTACAAGGAGAGGGGATCAGGGCAGAGGGGAAGAGCAGACACAAAGAGGCCTTTTCCAGGAGCTCAGGGCCATGGGAGTTTCTGGGATGAGTCCAGGACAGGCCCATGCTCAACTGGGAGGACACTGCCCTCATTAGGGTTGTCAGATTTGGCAACCAAAAACATAGGAAGCCCAGTTTAAAATTTAATTTCAGATAAACAGGGAATATATTTTTGTGTAAGTATGTTACATGCAATATTTGGGACATACTATACTTCAGAAATATTTGCTGTGTATCTGAAATTCAGATTTACTGGGTGCCCCGTCTTTTATGTGGCAGTCCTATCCTGGCTGCTTACTTGGTGCTAAATGTCGTGGGAGAGTCCTCTGACATTAGTCTGCTTTTTAAATACAGAACATTTTGTTTCTGCTCCTGAATAAGGAAACACAAACTCTTTATTGATCTGAAAGAAGGAGAAAGTCCCTGGAGACAGACAGCAGCTTGTTACAGGAGAATGGCTCTTGAGGCTGCTGGGATGTGGGCATAAATTTCTTGTCCCTGAGCTCACAGTGACCTTGTACAGCCTGCTTCTACCCTAGAGCTTTCCTCTCCAGGACCAGAGGTATCTGTGAATAGCATCGAGCTCCCGGGGTGCTGCTAAAGAGGGCAGGAGGGAAACGCAGCTCAAGGAGAAAAGGACTCAAGGGAAAGTGAGCCTATTTGTGAGCTTATTTGGTGATTTGGTGACTTGCTCATTCATTTGGTCTCACCAAGCAGCTGGTGACTAGGCCTCAGCGATAAATGGCATGGGGCGTGGCCTGGAAGCTCTGCACAGAGGAGCATCTGTCTCAGTGGTCGGATGAAAAGAGAGTGGTTTCCCCGGCCTTCTCTCTCCTTCACCTTCTTACTCTCTTTTCTCCTACGTTTCTCTTTTTTTAGCCTTCCCAAACATTTTCCCTTTAAACCTAATTACCCTGTATCCAACTAAGGCCATAAAGGAATAATTACTAGTGACTGGTCTTTATCTCATTATCCTATCTCCACATACAACTCAGCACCTGCTGCAGCTGCATCTAGAACTATCCAGCAGCATCAAGCTCAACTCAGAGTTCCTTTGCATGCTCTTCTCTGAGTGGTTGGTATAAATCCACTGGGGCACCTAACCCCCCCCACCCCCCAGTCATCTTCAGGTTGCTGGACCTAGTGGGCCAGGATTCACAGATTTGCCTCTGACCAGTATGCCTTTGTCTGCTAAAAAAAAAAAAAAAAAGGAAAAAAAAAAAAAAAAAAAAAAAAAAAAAAAAAAAAAAGAAATTTCTCTTGTGATCTCTTTGGGTTACAGTTAAAAAAAATCTGGATCACTCTGCTTCCCTGGGCTTGCACTACCCGCAGGCCTCTCTCCGACCTGCAGGACTCTCTCCGGGACTAACCCACCTCCTCAGTGCAGTCCCCAGGAGCACCTGGGGCCACTTCCCACGCCCACCTTCCTTTGCATCTCTGGGTGGCACAGGCCACCAGCTGCCCTAGATCAGCATCTTTCCTGTGCCTGGCTCCCAGTCCAGTCCAACCCCCAAATTCCTGAAGCCAAAAACTTTCCTGGAGGGATCCAGACCTTAGGAGAAAGCCTGAGAACATTTGACCCACATCTGATTTGGGCCTCTGTGGGAACTCCTGAAGACAAAAGCAATCTGGCCACTCCAATATAAAATCAAAAGAGAGAACCGGAAGCTTAGAGGAACCAGCTTTTCATGCCCAAAAAGCAAACCACAAAGACACATAAAGTTCACAAAAAGAAGCAGACCTAAACTTGAATGCTTGAGTCTCACACAAGAATCAGAAACTACAAAAGAAATTCACATGTCAAAGTCACAGAGAAAAAATAACATGAAAAACCAAAATAACATATCCTCACCAAA
>NW_008357033.1:3342572-3343075 GCF_000622305.1 Nannospalax galili | reverse complement strand
TGGCATGGACCAGATCTTCAACAGAATCGTGGAAGAAAATTTCCCAAAATTAAAGAAAGACATGCCCATACAAATACAAGAAGCATAAAGAACACCAGACAGGACCAGAAAAGAAACTCTCCATGGCACATCATAGTAAAAACACTAAACATAGAAAACAAAGAGATAATACTGAAAGCTGTAAAAGAGAAACAACAAGTCACATATAAAGGAAAACCCATTAGGACTACAGCTGACTTTTCAGTGCAAACTATGAAAGCCAGAAGAGCCTGGACCAAAGCATCCCAAGTTTTAAATGACCACAGGTGCCAACCCAGATTACTATCCCAGCCAAAATGTCTATTATAGTTGAAAGGGTAAAAAAAAACTTCGATAACATAAATAGGCTGAAGTAATTCATGTCCATAAAACCAGCTCTTCAGAGAGTTCTGGAAGCAATACAAAGAGCTGAAGAAAGGAACGACTATACCCAAGGGGTTGTGGAAAGAAATTCAATGAAGGTA
>NW_008357033.1:3341366-3342305 GCF_000622305.1 Nannospalax galili | reverse complement strand
AAAATATACCAAGCAAATGGCACTAAGAAAAAAGCAGGCATAGCAATCCTAATATCTGACAAAATAGACTTTAAACTGAAACTAACCAGAAAAGACAAAGAGGGCTATTTCATTTTGATCAAAGGAACAATCAATCAAGAAGATATTACAATCAAGAACATATATTCACCAAACTCTGGTGCACCCAATTTCATAGAAAAATCACTACAGGACTTTAAGACCCAGATTAATCCCAACTCATTAATAGTAGGGGACTTCGGTACCCCACTGTCTCCATGAGACAGGTCAACAGGATAGAGAGTTAACAGAGAGACATCTGAATTAAAGAATACCATATATCTAATGGACTTAATAGACATCTACCAAGTATTCCACCCAAGCACCAAAGGACATACTTTCTACTCAGCACCCCGTGGAACCTTCTCCAAAATCGACCATATACAGGGGCACAAAACAAACCTCAACAAATACAAAACGATTGAAATAATTCCATGCATTCTATTAGAGAATAATGCGATAAAACTTACAATCAACACCTGAAGAAACCCTAATCACAACATGAACACATGGAGATTAAACAACACACTCCTGAATGATGACAACACAACAAAACCTCTGGGACATGCTGAAAGCTGTCCTTAGAGGGAAGTTAATAGTTCTAAGTGCCTACAATCAAAAAATCAGAAAGAACACAAATAAATGACTTAACATTACAACTCAAGGCACTTGAAAAAGCAACAGCAAACGAAATCCAAACCAAGCAGACAAGAAGAAATAACAAAAATCAGGGCAGAAATTAATGAAATTGAAACAAAACAATACAAAGAATCAACAAATCCCAGAGCTGGTTCTTTGAAAAGATAAACAAGATGGACAGATGGCTAGTGCAGTTAACCAAAAGAAAGAAAGAGCACCTCCAAATCAACAAAATCAGAGATG
>NW_008357033.1:3338691-3340427 GCF_000622305.1 Nannospalax galili | reverse complement strand
ACCAAAAATTACACCAGAAAACTTCTAGAAATTATTAACACGTTCAGTAATGTGGCAGGTTACAAAATTAACCTACAAAAGTTTTTAGCCTTTCTATATACCAATAACAAGCAATCAGAGAAAGAGCACTTGGAAAAACTCCTGTTCATAATAGCTGCAAAAAAAAATTAAAACATCTCAGAATAAACCTGACCAAAGACATTAAAGAGCTCTACAATGAAAATTTTAGCTCTTCAAAGAAAGAGATTGAGGAAGACATCAGAAGATGGAAGGACCTCCCATGCTCATGGATTGGAAGAATTAATATTGTGAAAATAGCCATCCTACCCAAAGTCATTTATAGATTCAACGCAATGTCAATCAAAATCCCCATGACATTTTTCACAGAATTGGAATAAACCATCCTAAGATTCACATGGAAGCACAAAAGACCTAAGACAGCCAAAACAACCCTGAGCACTAAGAGCAATGCTGGTGGGATTACTATACCAGATTTTAAGCTATATTACAGAGCTATAGTCATAAAACAACATGGTACCAGCACAAAAATAGACCCATAGATCAGTGGAACAAAATTGAAGACCCAAATATGAGTAAATGCAATTTCAGCCACCTGATACTTGACAAAGGGGCCAAGAATATTCACTGGAGGAAAGACAGCATGTTCAGCAAATGGTGCTGGCAAAACTGGATCTCCACTTGAAGAAGAATGAAACTAAACCCCTATCTTTCACCCTGCACAAAGGTCAATTCCAAATGGATCAAAGACCTCAATGTAAAGCCTGAAACTCTGAAACTCTTAGAAGAAAACATTGGGAAAAACCTACAAGATATAGGCATAGGAAAGGATTTTCTAAACCGGACATCAATTGCTCAGGAAACAAGGGAAGAATTAACAAATGGGACCTCAGTAAACTAAAAAGCTTCTGTACATCAAAGGAGACAACCAAAAAAGCAAACAGAAAACCCACAGAATGGGAGAAAATCTTCACCAGCGACACATCCGACAGAGGTTTAATAACCAGAATATATAGCGAACTCAAGAAACAGAGAACCAAGACAAGAAGCAACCCAATTAAAAGATGGGCTAAGGAGCCAAACAGAGAGTTCTCAAAAGAAGAAGTAAAGATGGCTATGAGACATCTTAAAGGATGTTCAATATACTTTGAGGCCTATAATAATTTGGTCAGAGGGACATAAAGAACAGTTTTGTCTCCTAGCCCTCCTAGGTCAACTAGTTCCAGAGGACTATGAGCATCTCTCAAAATGTCCTGTAATTGTGGTAGGTCACCTGTCCTCTTGATCAAGGAGGCCGAGGAGATCCCCACCAGATTGACTTGAACCAATGTCCAGTCTACATGGCAGTGTGGAGAACTCTTAAAAAACTACATGTGAACCTACCATTTGACCCAGTTATACTACTCCTTGGCATATCAAAGAACTCATCCTATTGCAGAGACACTTGTACATCCATGTTTTGTTGCTTCTCTTTTCACCATAGTGAAGAGATGGAAGCAACTTAAGTGTCCCTCAATTGATGAGTGGATAATGAAAATGTGGTTCATTTATACGATGGAGTTTTGCTAAGCAGTAAAGAAAGGTGAAATAATGAAACTTGCAGGTAAATGGATGGAACTAGAAGCTATCATACTAAGTGAAGTAGCACAGACTCAGAAAAAAAATTGACATATGTTCTCCCTCATATGTGGATCCTAGAACCAAATACTGATAAGTCA
>NW_008357033.1:3337339-3337831 GCF_000622305.1 Nannospalax galili | reverse complement strand
GAACTGGTAAAAGAAAGGAGCCAGGGGCTCCTCCCAAGCCCATGTGACCCCTGAGGAACAGATCCTCAAATGACCTTAAGAGTAAAAATAAATTGGTTTATCTGGGCCAACCGTATGGCCTCAAACACCCAAAAGGAAAGTATAACCAAAGATTAAAGGGGCCAATATAATTTTTTAGAGTCCATATGCATAGCTAAAGGCTACATAATAAGCAACAATGCCAGATAGGAGATACCATCTTTTGAGCTGTTGGCCAGGGTGGCCAAAGGGACTCCCAGATAGTAACCCAGCATAGAACTGGGAAAATGAACAGCAGACACCAATCTTATCTAAAGGAATATTGACAATGGATTGCTTCTAGATGAGGAACAGATGACCCTCCTAAAACAAGACCTCTGGATAGGCTGACTAGATTCACCAGAAGGGCAAGTAGTGGGGAATGGCTGGGGGTGCCAACAACACAGCAGACAGTAGCAGGGATATCAGAGTATA
>NW_008357033.1:3314577-3337221 GCF_000622305.1 Nannospalax galili | reverse complement strand
CAAGGGGTCTAGTGGGGGGAGGGAGGCTATGGGAGGGTGTCATCTGGGAAGTGGGTGTACAGTTGAATAAGATGGTTTAGGATGTGTGATACACACAAAAAAAATCAACAAATTCATAAAAATGAATATTTGAGGAGGAAGCATAAAAAGTTACGTCATGTTAATTAGTAGAGGTGATAAACATTACCATTGAAATCTACCCGATGACTTCATAGATATACACAGGCGCCAAGGATCCAAGTGCAACCGATTATGACTAGTAATAATCGGATACATACAGATTAGAGATGCATGTGCCAACATCTCAGTGTTAGTAGCAATAACAATGAGTTATTACTGTTCCGCAAGGAACAGTATATTCTAAAATGAAATGGAGATCTTTTTTAAAGGTTAAAAAACTCATCCAATTTTATGTCTTAGAGGGCTTATACTGAGTTCAATATTGTATAACTGTATTAACTCAAATGTGAATCTGGAAACTTGCAGCCACTTGTGAAGGAGATGTACTCTTGCTCTGGAATGTGTTACTGAATATGTTAAAGCTGTAGTGAAATGCTTCTTGTAATCATGTAGATATTAAAAAGTAAAAAATGATTAAAAAATAATAATTCTTCAAAGCATAAAAAATAAATATTATAAAAGATTTAAAAAAAAAGTCTGGATCAAGCCTGAGCATTGCCATTGACAAAATATTGTGACCTTGAAGAATTCTTCTGCTGTTTTGACATTCATCCACAAGAGGGAATAATTGTCTTGATCAGACCCTTATGAAACTGTTCTGTGTAATTACTCTAGGCTCTCAAATCAGATTGCCTGAGTTCAAACTCCACTTTTGTTTACTTGCAGAATGCCACGAACCAGTTCCCTGTTTCTCTTTCCTCTGATATCATAATAAGTAAATAAGTCAAATAAATACGTAGATATGAAAACATTCACAATAGTGCTTTGCACACAGTGCCTAATATATTAGTTATTACTGTAATAGATATTAAAGTCTGTTGTTCAAATGCTATTCATGTATCATCTAATTCATATTCACAGAGAGACAGAGTCTCTCTGTAGCCCCAGCTGACCTGGAACTCGCTATGTAGAGATGGCTGCCTTCCTTCCATGTCACAGAGATCCTCCTGCCTCTGCTTCCCAAATGCTGGGATTAAATATATGCACCAGCACACCCCAGCCCCATAGGTCTCTTTGTGAAGAAAACACATAAAAAAATGAAGCCATAACCCTCTGGGCCTCAATCTTTACACCTGCATAGTATCAATAACAACCTCTCCTCTGTCTACTTTTCAGGAGAGGTCACATACCTGGCCCATTTTAAGTCTTCAAAAATTTGTGTTGAGGGACTGCAGAAATGGCTCAGTGATTAGGAGCACTTGCTGCTCTTGCAGAATTCCTGGGTTTTGCTCACAGCCACTGCAGTTGTCATAACTCCAGTTCCAAGGGATCTGACATCCTCTTCTGACCTCCTCAAGTATTGCACACATGTGGTGCACTTACAAACATGCAGGCAAAACTCATACACATAAAATCGAAATAAAGTACATATTGAATGAATGAATGCATGAGCCACATATGTGTCAATGACACAGTGAGCTGCAGGGTTCTGTCTTGGGTCGCATCTGTACTATCCTTGAGACCTGATATAGCCTCTGTGTGTTCTGGTCAGCACTTCACATCTGGATAAAGCAAACTCTCCTCCTCCTCCTCATCCTCCCTCTCCTCCTCTTTTTCTTCTTCTCCTCCCCTCTCCCTCCCTCTTCCCCTCCCCCCTCCCCCTCCTTCTCCTCCTCATTGTAAAACCATTTATTTGACTGAAAAGAGTGATCCAAATCTCTAGGTCTAGCTTTGGGGCCAAAAAAGAAACTCAGGAGAACTGACTCTCTCATCAAGTGATTCCCAATTCTCACTGGAATCAGGAAGCAGGGACGAGACAGCACTGCCACCCACCAGTTTCTGCATACAAGGAGGTCTGCTTGGAGAGGAAACCAGGAATGGGAAGCTACAGATGCATTAAACAAAAGGAAGAACAGGAATTGGGTAGGGCAGAGCAAAGGAAAGGGAAAAGCCTGAATTTAGCAAGGTAAATTAAGGTTCATGGTTCCTGAGGGATTGAATGCACAGAGCCAAGAACAGCCCAAAGATGGGGTACAGTGAAGAATGTATTCCCATGCACTATTACAGCTTGGGATTTTGGCCCCCCCCACAGCCCACTTCAAGCTTTAAAAGGTTGAGTTCTGCGCCGGATCCCATATTGCTCCCTCTCATACCCGGCCATGTTGTACAGGGAATTCCACCCAGCTCCTGAAGCTTGGGACAACCCACTTGGGACAACTCACTCTCACACCTGTAATCGTAGCCCCCTCCAACACTGGTGACTGGGCCTGGAGCACAATGCAGGGGGCTCCTGAAGATGGCAATAGTAATCAAGAGAGGTGGAGGTGAGGTGACAGGCCATGGCTTTGTTCTGAACTTGTGGCTGCTGGGACAGGATCTGCTCTGTGTAATTATATGCAGCTGCCACCACTGCTTCATAGGACCGGGCAGCTCAGCTGTGCTTGCTTTAAGCATTGAGTGCCCCATACCAGCTCTAATACAATAATTCCCCATAATTCATCATGTAAGGTATGTGAAGGGCTCCATATTGCTTGGTCAAGTCTGCCACAAGGTCTAAATGATCTATTGGACACCTTTGGACCAGTGCCCCTCTTTGGACCTTTGCCCCTTTTTCCTGCACCAATAGCAGTCTCTCTGGTCTCCCATCCTGGGTAGTCCTAAACCCGCTGATAGACAACTGTTTATGCATTCCTTTGCCTTGAAACTCGGTGTTGCTGATGGCTGCCATTGCATCTTCTGCCCCTTCCATGTGTACAAAGGCATAATTTTCACAATGTCACATTCAATGACTGGGGCCATACTCCTCAAACTTGGCTCGAAGTTCCTTATTGATGCAGACAGGACTGATGTTGCCCACGTGTAATTTGGCTGCAGCTTTACTCTTATTCTTGCTGGCTTCCACACTGATGTTCACTCTGTGTAGCTTGTAATGGTGCAGGTTGCAAATGGTATCCTCAGTGGCCTTCTTGTCCTCTATGTGCACAAAGCCATAGTTCTTAATGATGTCACATGCCAGCACCTTCCTGCTGGAAGAGTGAGTGGATCTCCTGTTCTGTGGCCTCCACAGGCAGATTTCCAATGAACAGCGTCACCATCTCCACAACAACCATACAAAATCAGCAGGACCTCCTTCTAGCAACCCAGACACATCTGACAAAACTCTAAAATGGCCCTCCCCTACTCTTTTGGTGAGAACAAAAATATATTAGTACAGCCTTTTGGATGGTCATTTAATGCTAGCAATTGACCTTGTAGTTCCAACCCTCAAATATCTTGGCTCAAGTGTGCCAAGATTTATAGAGGTAGTGCATTTACTGTAGTTCTTTGAAATGGAAAGGCTGGAAATAACCTAAACCTAAACACTCCATAAATGTGACTAGATAAATAAGTTATTTCTAACACAGACTAAGTAGCTATTAAAAAGGGAATAATGCTGTTGTAATGAAATGCTTCTTCTAATTAAAAAATAAAAGAGATGCAGCCTAGCTCAGAAAATTGTTATTGAATATGTCAGTGCAGATGTAATGAAATGCTTCTTCTAAGTATGTTGTTATTAAATAAATTAAAAAAATATAAAAAAGGGAATGAAGTATATCTATATGTACAACAGGCATAATCATAATTAGGATGGGGGGGTTAAGTCTGAATACAGTATTAGTATTGGCAAGTGGAAATGTATAGCCAAGGAGCACAATGGGAGCAGTCAGAGCAACGAAAATCACTAAGAGGAGCAGCAGGGATAAGACAGGTTTCTGGCTAAACTAACTTAACAGGATTCTTGCTGAACAGGATTCATCCTGATCAGACATCACCTGGAGATGGAATAGAATGAGGAATCTATCAGATAGTAAGGTGATTTGATATCAAGAATGAGGGTTCCTCTAAAGCTGATTTAGCAAAGCTCTTTGCTGAAATTGGACCTTACAAGAAAATTCAGAGATTGGCCTAGGAGATGATTCAACAGTCTGACTTAAGGAAAGAGTCTTTATCAATGGCATAGGAAAAAAAAATCTGAGAACTATATGCCAATATTAAGAGTGGTTATCTCTGGAGAACATAAATATCTTTAAATGAGAATTTTAATTTGGGGGCTGGAGAGACGGCTCAGTGGTTAAGAGCATGACTGTTCCTCCAGAGGACTGGGGTTCGGGTTTCCAGCACTCAAATGACAGCTAATAACTTTCTGGACCCAGGAGATCCGATGCCCTCTTCTGGTCTTCAAGGGCACTGCATGCACTTGGTGGTGGTGCACATACAAGCATGTATGCAGGCATAAAACACTCAGTAAGATTCTGCATTTTATCCTCAATATTCCTTCATGCCCCTAAATTAAAGCAAGATCTCCCATTGAAAGCCTCCAGGCTCTATGTGGAGTCTGGTTGATGCGGCTATGGCTTATGGAAAGTAGTCATTTATCTTTTTATTTTTATTATTTATTATTTTTATTTTATGTGTATGCATGTATTACCTGCGTGTGTGTAAGTGCATCCATGTCACGCAATGCCCGCAGAGAACAGAAGAGGCTGTCAGATCCCCTGGAACTGGAGTTACGGATAGTTGTTAGCTGTCATGTGGGTGCTGGGATTCGAACTTGGGTCTTCTTCGAGAACAACCAATGTTCTTAACTGCTGAGCCATCTCTCCAGCCCCAGCAGTCATTTATCTTAAACTGATAATATATACTTCCCTTCCAAAGATGAGATATAGGTGTACTTTTAAACATTTTCAAGGAGCAGAGCACATCGTTAAAGCAGAGAGTGAAACTTGAAATATCTAGAATTAATGACTGATTGATTTCTTTTGATTCCTGATTATCTTTTCAAGTATCTTTGGGAATCTTTTGTTTATTTATTTTCCTGAGACAGGTTCTAGCTATGCAGGCCAGGCTGCCCTTGAACTCATAACTATCCTCCAGTTCCCAGGGATCCCAGGCCTGTGCCACACCGGGCTATTTTCCTAGGATTCTTAAGTGATCTCTTTCCTCTGACTCTGAGGAGGAGCCGCTGAAGCCCTGCGCGGGCGCACTACAGCTTCCGGCATGCTGAGCGCTCGCCCCGCGCGCGTCGCGTATTGCTGACGTAACGTCGTAGCGCGGGGAATTTCGAGTAGTAGAGCTGCGCGGGAGAACGGTGGCTAGCGGCCTGGTCCAGGAGCGATGATGGAGGGCCTGTCGGAGCCGCGGTGGCCTCCGGGGCTGGCGGCGATGAAAGTGAGTGTCCGGGAAAGGCTGGGGCTCGACGGGGGCGGGGAGAACAGTGAGGGTGCCAGTGTTCCTGTCGCGCGCCCCCACCTCGGCCCTGCCGGTCCCGCTGGCCGCGCAACTCCGCGCCTCAGTTTCCTCCCCTGGGAAGGGCGGGTAGACGAGCTGGGGCCTCTTCCGGTGAGCCCAGGGTGGCCACCCTAACGAACCGGATGTTGTGCGGCACAGCCATTACCCTGGTGTGGTCACTCTAAAGCTGTGGCAGCCACGGTGACAGCTCACCCTCGCCTAGAACTTACGGTGTCCACGGTTCCGCGGCGCGTGGTTTGGGGTGGGCACTGTATTGAATGACGTTTTAAACATCACAGCAAAGGCAGGTAGTCTGTCCTCCATGGTTGCCGGTATCTCTGGCTGAGGGCCAGAAGCCCTGTGCAGCTCTGTCCCAACACACTGCAGCCAGGTCCTGCATAACGGGTCCTAATTCTCCAGTAGTGGCTCATCTCTGTTTTAATCAGATCAGGACCTAGTCCCAGCACAGCGAATTATTGCACACTGAATTATTTCACTTAAAAAAACCTTTTTACTTGGTGAGCACTTGCTGTTTGGTTTTGTTTTTATTTTTTCTTGAGACTAAGCACAGTACATAGTACACAGGTCACTGTGTAGCCCTCCTGCCTCTGTCCCCGAGTTCTGCCTTTCCTGACTGCTGTTTAAAACGATGTATGGATTACTGCATGAACATGAACATTTCCCTATGGCATCAGTGATTCTTTGGAAGCCTCTTTGTAATGGCTATGTAATAGTTCACCGTATTAGTGAGAACTTGTTTTGTTTTTGAAATGTCTCCGTATGTAGTACAGGTTGGCTGGAAACTTACTGCATAGCTCAAGCTGGTGTCTGGCTCCTGATCCTCCAGCTTCTGCCTCTCAAGTGCTAAGATTACAGATGTGTGCTCCCATACCAGTTTATTTACTTACTTTTAAGCATTTTAAGTAATGGACTCATATGATTGAAGAAATAAATAAAATGAAAAAGATCTTCCTACTGTGTCCCTCAGATCCACTTCCCCAATCTTTAGTAATCATTTATTACTTTGTTATATATCTTTTCAGAATTTAATTTATATGATAAAATGGAATATAGTCTTCATTATTTTTAGTCACGTCTTTGTGTGTGTGGTGTGAGATGCTCATGATGGCAGCCAGTACCACATGCACCCTAGGCAAGTACTGTACCCCTGAGCTACCTCCTCAGCCCCTTACTCCCCTATTTCTTAAGGAAAGTTAGCCTAGTAGGGCTGGAGAAATGGCTCAGTGGTTAAGAGCACTGGCTGCTCTTGCAAAGGACCCAGGTTTGGTTTCCAGCATCCACTTGGCAGTTAACAACTGTCCCGTAATCAGTTCTAGTTGATCCAACGCCTCTTCTGACCTTGGTGGGCATTGCATGGTACGAGTGCACTTACATACATGCCAGCAAAACAGGCATATCCCATAAAATAAAAATAATAATAATAATAAAAAAGCTTACCCTATTACTATCAGTACCTTTCTTAAATGATATAACAAGAAATAAGTCCTGTTCCCTTTATCTTACATTGACAACACATGGGTCCAAGTTTTCTGATTGTTACTTTTTCATTTCCTTCTGCTGTCACTGACTCTGTAACTAGCGATTTCACTGGCTTCTTCATTTGACACTCTGTGGTGTACCATGCAGAAAGCATTAGACTGCCAAAAGAGGTCAGGTATTTTCATCTTGGCTTGATTCAAGCATAGTGTTATGTGCCTCCTCTGGATGTAAATGTCATTCTGAAATAAGAGTTTTAGTTAATTTAATATTTATCTGTTTCTATTTTAATTTTGTTTGGAGCAGGGTCTTATTGTGTATTCCAGACTAACCTTGAACTCAGAATCCTCCTACCCAGCTTGCCCAGTACTGGGATTACAGGTGCTTGCCATCATACCCTGCTAGATCGTTTCTAATGTTTGGCTTTAATGGTTTCCAGTTTGGTTCTTAAGCTGTGTGATGACTGTGGCTATTGGTATTTTCCACTCATTGGTGACCATAGGCCAGAGGATGGGATCTGAAGAGAAGGATGCTGGAGTAAGAGCTGGAAACAGGAGAAGTAGAGCAGGCCTACAGGAACCCTTTTGTGAAAGGGCTAAGAGTATGGCACAGGAATCTGCAGCATCAGTGTTGTCTGTCCAAAGCAACTTGGGTAACCTCAGATTTGAACATTTTAGTTATGTGGGGGCGGTTTTTCTCTGCTTGTCATGATCCCTTGCTGTTTATCTGAAGTTAGCTTTTGAGTATATATAATTCACAAAGAAGTATTATTGAATTACTTTTAAGAGAGTAGAGGGAAAGCTGTGTCAGTCATTCTAATATTGATGTCTTATATATATGTATTGCATTTCAGACAATAGATGATTTGCTGCGGTGTGGGATTTGCTTTGAGTATTTCAACATTGCAATGATAATTCCTCAGTGTTCACATAACTGTAAGTATATTTTGTTTTTGTTAGTGAAGATATGAGGTAGTTTCATTTAACATCAAAGATTCATACATATGCATATTTTTCATCTTTAGTTCATCTGTCTTGTAATTTTAAGAAGGTCTATTATGCCTCCTTTTGAATATAGAAGTTTTACAGGGTTCTTATATTTTCTACCACTGTCCCCTTGGATATTTTTATGTCTTTTATAGAATTTATGGCAATAAATACTTTGATTGTAGTGTGTGGTTATTTGCTGAGCAATTTTTTTTGAGACAGGGTCTCCTGTAGCCCCAGCTGGCCTGGAATCCCCCTATGTAGACCAGACTGGCCTCTGTGAGATCCACATGCACCTGTCTCTGGAGTGCTGGGATTAAAGGTGTGCCTACCACACCCATTGCTGAGCACTTGTATGTTAAGCTTCAGAATATTGTTTTTAGCAGTGACAGATAAATGGTTCAGCCACTTGGTGTGGAATTTTAAATTTTAAATTTCAGAACAATAGAAATGTAGACACTTCTCAGTATGGCTTTATATCCCAGTAAGCCTGCCATAAGTTGAAAATACTGTTGAGATGTATTTAATGCCACTGTAGAGTATTGGTTGCTTACTCTCCTGATCTAGTGGCTTATGGGCAGCTGTACTTACTACCTCTGTTCAGCATTTGAAAGAGTTTTATAATACACTTTGCTAGCCAGGGCTTGGAGGGCAGAGGGAATAGGAATTTGAAATGCAGTTTCTATTGAGTGTATATTGTTTTTGCACTATCGTAAGGTTGAAAAATTGAAAGTCAAACCATCATAATTCAAGGACCATTGAATATCAAAGATAGTTTTGTCACTTAACTGCTGTGTGGTACTAGAAAGAACCATGTATTAGAATTTGTTTGTCTTTATGAGAAATACTTATATTTTGAATGTTTAATGTATAAGCTTATTTATTTGCTTATTTATTGGGGTGCTGTGGCTTTAACCAAGCCCTCACACATACTTAGGCAAGTACTCTGCCACTCTCCTAAAAGTATTTTAATATGATATAGCTTAAGGTATTTAATGAATGGAAGTTATTATTCAGGTCATGTCATTTATGGAATACTTAGATTCATGGTCTTGGCTTCTGTTTTCAGGTTGATTTGTCTTGGAAAGTTAAAAAATCAAGTTAGGCTCAAAGATGCTTTTATTGTAAAATATCTTTGGTGAAAAAGTTCTGTGACGAAGACACAGTGAGAGGATGGCAGTGGTAGCAGTGTGGGCTTTACTAATACAGTAGGCTTGGCTCTCCAGTGCCACTTACCCACTGGATGAATTTGTAGTTATTGCCCAGCATTTCTCATTCAATACTTTTAACTTCAGAAGATGGTTCCGAGAATTAAATATGCAGAACTTGAGGCATAGCTCAAGTGGGAGATAGCTCAGTGGGGAAAGTGCTTTCTGTGCATGCATGTGGATCTGAGTTCTGATCCATATAAAAGCCAGGGGTGGAGGTATACATCTGTAACCTCAGCAGAGACAGGTGGATCCTGGGAACTAGCAATGGCTCATCAGTCTGATTGAAAAAAATACTGAACTCCAGGCTCAGTGAGAGGCCTTGTCTCAAAATAAGGTGGAGAGTTATTGAGGAAGATACCCAACATTGACCTTTGGCCTCCCCATAGACATGCATCGGCAAGCTCACCTATAACACACACACACACACACACACACACATATTTGGCACTATGGGTCTTTAAAAATGTTAGTTTTGCTGGACTTGGTGGCGCACACCATTAATCCCAGCACTTGGATCTCTGTGAGATTGAGTGGTCTACATAGTGAGTTCCAGGTCAGATGAGGCTAGAGGGAGACCCTGTCTCAAATTAAAAAAAAAAAAAAAAAAAAGTTTTCTTTCCAGGTAGAGTCATATTAATAACTAAGATAAACTTTGGCAGTTGTTTCTAAATATATTTTAACAACATCTTTATTTATAAACAATAAAGAGCATAATTAAAATGTACAAGTTCAATGAGTTTTAAAAAGTTAATTTTATCTTATGTGTATGAGTGTTTTGGTGCATGTATATAAGTACATCTGTATCATACAGTGCCTGTGGAGGCCAGAAGAGGGTGTTGGATTCCCTGGAACTGGAGTTCAGAACAGTTAACACAATGTGGGCACTGGGCTCAGGTCCTCTGCCAGAGCAGCTAGTGTTCTTAACTGTTGAGCCCTCTCTCCAGTCTCCAAGTTCAATGAGTTTTGACGCCCTCTTCTGGCCTCTACAGGTACTGCATGATACAGATGCACTTACATATCTGTCACATATCTAATACAATTAAGATCTTGACCAGTTCTATCAGATGAAGTTCTCCCATTTTAGTTAATATGGTCACCAAACCACATTTAGATTTATGTCTGGGGCTGGATCTATCATGTTGTGTATTGCCTTGGATGGATTAGAACTGGTGGCCCAGAATTCTAGCTATTTATTGCTTATTCTTTCAGTATTCATCATTCCAAGTCACTTTATTCTGTTTACTCTGTTTTTTTTTTTGATACAGATAATGAACACTACATTTGCATATTTGCAGTGTTAAGTTTTGCGTGAGTTGAGAATGCAAGTTAGTAAAAGTGACCCCAAATTCATGTTTTTAAAGAGTACTTGGGGGTGGCATTGAGGAGGAGACCTGGGCTTATCCCAGCCCCTCAGTCATGTGGAGTGAAAAATGTTCTGCTTAATGGATGGATGTGCCCAAGTGCCATTTTCTTTTGCATGTATGCAAGTTTTTGACTTGACAGTGGAGGGAGGATGCTTGAAATCTTTGCACTTAGATGAGATCATTCATTGGTGTATAGGCACTGTTAAGTTACTATCAGTTCAAAGATTAACCAGCAGTCATCTTTTTTTCCTTCTGTGAATTTTTTTTTTTCACAAAGTTAATCAAGGCTCATGTAGGAGTAAAGAGAAATTTCATCTTGTCTTTTTCAAAAGGTGGAGTATGAAGTGTTTCATTCCATGAGCTTTGCCGAGTGAGAGGCAATGCAGGAGTCTGTTAGGCCAGCTCTGTTTCTCTTCATTTGTGTTCTCAGGAATGAACACTGAAATAGACAGGCCAATGGCTGCAGAGAGTTGTGCAGAGCTGCACTTGGGGGCATTCTGGAGGGCTGGTCTTTAGTTGGATAGATGTTGTTTTCTCATCAGCTAAAAATAATTTTTTTTTGTTGGATCAGTAGCACTTATAATAATGTGATTTTTCTGACCAAAATCCACTGAAGCAATATAAGTGAAAGTAGGGCCTGGGAAACAAAATTAGTTTGTCCCAGAGCCCTGTGAGCTCAGCAGTCAGGTTTAGGAATTTGTTTTTTTGTTTGTTTTTGAGATTGGGTCTCCCTAAGCACCAGCTGGCTTGGAACTTGCTGTATAGACCAGGCTAGGTCTCATAGAGATCTGCCTGCCTCTGCCTCTGCCTCTGGAGTGCTGGGACTAAAGACTTGTGCCACTTTGCTTGGCAGGTTTAGGAATTTTTAACTGGCAGAGCATATTGCCTGGGAGACTTGTTCCTGTGTATTGGTGTTTAAGGCATTGTAGTTGAGGCATTGGTGATTGAGGCAGTAATTGTGAAGAGGAATTTTGTTTTGGATGAGTCATGCGCCTAGTCCCACTCTATCTGATTCAGGTGGTCTTTGGTCATTGGACTTTGGTGATGGCATTGCAGTTACTTAATAGTTTTGAGATGGGATGAACATGTATTTATTGCATGTGAGAAGGAAATTAATTTTGAGGTGGTAACCAGTAGAATGCTATAGACCAATTATCCCCCCATATTTTGAACTGCTAACTGTACTGTGTTGGCCCTTTGGAGGTGAAGTCTTGAGGGTAGCGCTCTCATGATGGGATTAGAAACATAAGGGTCATTAGAAAGTTTATAGTCTCTCCCTGCCCTACCCTCTGGGGACAGAGTGAGAAGGTGATTTTTTATAAGTCAGGGAGAGAGTCCACAATGAAACTGACCATTCTGACTTCTTGATCTTGGGTCTATGGAATTTCTAGCTTCTACAATTGTGAGGAATTAAATTTATGTTGTTTTAGCCACCTACACTGTGATCCTTAGTTATGGGCAGCCTTCTGAGACTGATCCATTTGATTGTTCCTCTAGGCCTTTGTACACTGCTGTCAGTCCACCTGTTCATAGCTTTACTTAAGCTGTCAGGTGCACATGTACAAAAGCATCCATAATTGAATACTCTGTTGCTATTATTTTGTACAGCCTGTTACCTGTTAGAATAAGAAAAAGGTTTGAAGTCGGGTTTATTAGAAATTTCCTCTTGTTTCTCTGAGAAAGTCTTTACTTCTCATTCACTTTTAAAGGGTAATTTTACAGCATATAGTATTCTGTTAATGATGTTTTTCTTTCAATACTTAAATATATCTCTGTATTCCCTTGCCTGTAGAGGTTATGAGGAAAAGTTGGATGTGGTTCTTATCCTTGCTCCTCTGTGGGTAGGATAGTGCCCTGCCAAAGCCTTCTCCCTTCCCTGAACCTGTCTTCCAGGGTCTTTATCTTTGAGTCTCAGTAGTTTAAATAAGATCAGTTGATTTGATTGTCATTTTGATTGGATTGAGAAGCACTTAGGAGATTAGTAAAGTACACCTCTGGCCACTGGCCGAGAAGGTTGACTAAGGCTGGGAAGACCCACCCTGAATGTGGGTGTTGCAATCCCTTAGACTGGAGTTCACTTGGAGCAATAGGGGGAGAGAGAATGCTAATGAATGCACGCATCTCACTCTGTGCTCTCTGGTCACCAGATGTGAGCTGCTGTGTTCTGCATGTCTCCTGTCAGTTTGTCATGGTGATGAGAAATGTGACTAGCATAGAGACTGGTTGTTTTGTTGGGGACATTTATCCTGCTTGGTTTGCTGACTTACTAGTTCGGGGAATTTCTCAGCTGTTAATGTTGCATATATTTGCTTTTTCCCTTTCTGTCTTCTCTTCTGGCATTCTCATTATGTGTATACAGTTATGTTACATAGTTCTTGAGTACTTTGTTCCTTTTATCTCTCTTATTGGTGCTGAAGACTAAGCCCAGGGCCTCATACGTGTTAGGCATCTGTTCCACCATTTACTGCGTCTTCAGACTACATTCCATTCCCTAGACTTTTTCTTTTTTAATTTTAGATGATTGAGAGTCTTTTCCCAGACGTGAACCATCTAATACCTGTAAAGGCATTCTTCATTTCTGTTATTTCTTAAAATCTCTAACATTTAGAATTTCTGCCTCTCTGCTTGCTGCTCATGTGTTCTTGCATGTTTTCTGCTTTTTCCCTTAGAGCTTTCAGATTATTAATCATAATTTCAAGAAATTCTTAGATATTTCCAGCATCCCTGCTCTGTCTGACTCTGGTTCTAATGCTTGGTCAGTGTTTTCAAGCTGTGTTTTTTGTCTTTCAATGTGCCTTGTCAGTTTTCTTGCTAGCTTGGAAATGGCCTACTGGGTGAAAGGAACTTCATTGAATGCCCCTGAGCTTAGCTAAAGCGGAGTGTGGAGGTGCTGGTGAGACTTCCACTCCTGGGCTAGGTCTCAATCTTTATTGAGTGTGAAAACAGTGCTTATTTGTTTTTCCCTCCTAAGGTAGGACAGGGTAGGTAGAAAGGTTTAGAGTTGTGAATTTTTCTTCGCCAGGGCCATCTGGACTCTGACAAAAGTCCTGTAGCTTAGGCTCTGGGAAAATAGTTTCTCCTAAGGGCAGACTTTGCCAAGAACAGAACAGTGTTTCTGGTTGCTTTTCCCTTCCCCTGTGAAAGACTGGAGCCTTTTTCTTAGTCACTGTGAGAAACTGCCTGGACTCTTGGAACTAAGATTCACAAAGCATGAGGCCCTCCCATAACAGGTCTTCCCAGGCTCCTGTGGAGTCCTGGGGGAGGTGATGTTTTCTATCTGCTTGTTTAGTTTTTTGGGGGGAAGGGGCTGCAGTTTGACCTATAACCTTGTTTTTCTGATGCATCTGAGGAGAGTTGTTGATTTTTCATATTGTTTAGCTTTTCATTTGTTGTTTAGATACAGTGGCAACTTCCAAGTTCTTTGCCATGCCCAATTGGTTCCTTCTGTTTTTATTTCCCAGAGCTTAACCTGTTTCCTGACTTGCCCTTGGCATAATTCAACCTTCCATTTTCCCTCTTGGGGTGCTGTTGCTGAGGCCAGTAAATAATCGTTTATTTCTGAGGTCCTGCACCCTCAAAAGTCATACTTTGTCCACCTTCTCAACCAAATGATTCATTTTTAACATGGCTCCTTAGCCAGGTTTCAAACAAAGCAACCACGAGCAAGGTACCATTCTTTTAGCCCCATCTATTTTTCCTTTGGGAGCATAGTTTATGCTGCCCTGAATGTGGTAAGTTTAGTTCATGCTTATTTCCTGCTTGAGTTGTGATGTACAACTACTACTTTCTTAGTTCTTTGAGGTGTGTTGCTCTTAGTGCCTGCCACCAAAATGCTTGTTACGTGTACGATGATGGGCATCACCTACAGTTAGGGTATAGAAATCCCTAATTTGATAACTTGGGTAGGTTTTATTTCTTAGTGTATGTGTATCTGATTTAATAATTTGTAAAATGATACATCCTAGAACCAACTGGTTATTTATGTTCCAACCCAGCCCAGGTCTTCTTTGTGCTCCCTGTGCTTCACAAATGGAGAAAAGAGAGTGAGGCATGCTGCTTATGGAGTTGTGATATCCAAGATGCTCAGTGTGTTGGATGTATTTCCCTTTCCTAAGAATGCTTTCTGCCTACATGTGTTAATGTACATAGAGCAAGAAGGTACTAGAAACTTAGGATTATAATGATATAATGATGGAAATGCTCCAGGTTTAAGTGAAGGTTTTGTTAAAAGTCATACAGCGTAATTTATTCTGAATTTATTTTGTGTTTTTTTTATAGATTGTTCTCTCTGTATAAGAAAATTTTTGTCCTATAAAACTCAGTGCCCAACTTGTTGTGTGGTAAGTTTTATTTTCTTTTTTAAAAAAATGTGTTGATTGTGACAAATATTTCTGCTTCATGTATACACAAAAATCACCGGGAAAGTGTGTAGTTACTGAATTAAACCATGTGAAAGGCATTTTCAGAAAAGATCTTTAAAGTTCACCTAAGTAGAAATGGGCTTTGTTCATCTTCTCATTAGGATTTCTGATAACCCAAATGTATTTTAGAAAGTGAAAACAAATTTTAGGATTGAATTTCTCCCAACTGTTTCCCTGTGGAATAAATAGTACAATTCACTCCAGAGTTCAGGGTCTTTGCCACTGTGATGTGCTGCCTTTGTTAAGAAACTACACCATCCATGCTAAAAGGGCTGGGCTTCTCTCTTGTATTTCTGAATTTCTTGTTTTTAACCCTCTTTGAACGCTATTGCTTTTTCAGTATTATTACTTAGAAGAGCCTCTCCTGATGATGAGTAATTTGGGGAAAGCTGGAGTGCTGGTATTTTGAAGGAAATTTCTTGCTCATATTAGGTTTTGTCTTAGTCAGTACAGGGTAAATAATAACAGAGGCTTTTGAGCGTTGTTATCAGGCTTCCAGTTAGCAGGTATGATTAAGTGTTTAAAAAGTTCATGTTAGTATAAGATAAATTAACTTTATTTTGAGTCTTTCCTGGAAGACTAGTGGGATGGAGAGCCCCTGGAAGATGGGCCAGACATTTTCAAAAACAAGATTATGACAAGTTAATTACTGGTTTTGACCTTTTTCCATATGTTGTTTTTCTTTTCTAGGCAGTCACGGAGCCAGACCTCAGAAATAATCGCCTTTTAGATGAACTGGTAAAAAGCATGAGTTTTGCACGGTATGATTAAGTTTTGTGACTAACCTCTAACCTCTTTTCCTCTTTACGTGTGCCTCCTCTCTTTACAGGGTTATGTTCTGTAGTAAAAGAAGGGAAGTAACAGTAGTCACTATTCACATGTGGAAGTTCTAGTATGTAGTAATAAGACTTTCTCTATATCAGAAATTCTCCTCTTAGGAAGAATTTGGAATTTAAGTGCAGTTGTGAGGGCTTCCTTACTTTTTTGTGCTATAAAGACATTCCTACTTCATCTTGTAGTTTTCCTGCCCCAGCCCTAGTTCCTGGGGCCTTTTCTTAGAGATTGGTATTTAGAGACCAGTATCTGATGCAGGGTATGCTTGTTGCCACTGGGATGTTAAGTTTTTAGGGATCTCAGCGGACAGAGTTAGAAATACATTTGTATATGCAGTTGTGTGAGCTAACCATGGTATGTACACATTTCTATAATTTATTCTCTGTTCTGTGTTAACCAGTTAATCTGATTTACTCAGCATGTCTAGTGTGATGTGCTATGTTAGATATGTAATTGCTTGTATTCTATGAAGCGCAGATATATAGCTTTACTTTTTAACTGTCAAATGCATGAGTGAGAAAGTGAGTTTGCTCACTCAAAGAAATATAAAAAGACATGTTTTACCAAACAATATCTTGAATTTTTTGGTTTTGATCATGTTGTCAGTTCTGTTGTCTGTGTATCTGACTTCATGGCTTATTGGAACATTCTTGGAGGTACCTTATCTTACTCCTAAAAATATAAACAGACATCTAATAAAATTGTACGTTTATTCATAGGTGTGCATCCTAAAAGCG
Organism: Nannospalax galili; assembly: GCF_000622305.1. Classification (NCBI taxonomy): domain Eukaryota; kingdom Metazoa; phylum Chordata; class Mammalia; order Rodentia; family Spalacidae; genus Nannospalax; species Nannospalax galili. Next base: position 3,320,783 of record NW_008357033.1, on the reverse strand, counting down.
ACCAAGTTTGTTACTCTGCATTCTCCTAATATTACAATCCAGTAATTGGCTACTTAAGTATTTTCTTAAGTGAGTTTACAAAGATGGTGTACTTTTTTAGGCTAAAAAACTCTGAAATCCTCTGGTTTTCCTAATTAAAGACATTGCTTTCTTACTGTAAAGTCCTTCATCACATTTTTTTGTGGGGTTTGGGGAGAAGGATGTATGTAAATGTGGTGTATTAGTTACTTTTCTGTTGCTGTGATAGAAACACTGACCAAAGCAACTTAATAGAAGGATGAGTTTATTTAGCTTACGGTTCCAAAGGGCAAGAGTCCGTCATGGTGGGGAGCATGGTGGCAGAGGTGGATGGAGTAGGAGCAGAAGCTAACAGGTACAAGAAGCAAGAGAGCAACTCAAGATCTGGGAAGACTTAAGAACTCTCTACCCCGCCGCCCCATGCTTCCTCCAGCATGGCTACACCTTCTAAGACCTCCCAAAGCAGCACCACCAGCTGGGGACAAAATGTCTAAATACTTGGAGCCTATGGGGGACATTCTCATTCAAATGCCACATGTGGCCACTGTACTTGTTAGTGTAGATATGTGCACATGTGGGTGTGCTTGTGCATGCCTGTGTGTGCATATTTTTGCATGTGTACATGTGTACGTGCATGTGTATATGTAGACTGGACATGAGTGATGAGTCTTAATCACTCTCCAACTTTCTTTTTTGAGATGGAATCCATTACTGAACTTGAAGCTCATGGATTTGGCTAGGCCGACTAGCTAATGAGCTTCAAAGATCTGCCTGTCTCTGCCATCCCAGTAGTGGGGTTACAGGAGAGCACTTGCTGCCCCCTGCTTTTTATATGGGAATTGAACTCAGGTCCTTGTGCTTTTGCAGCAGGCCTTCTCGTCAGCCTGTTTTTTGTTTGTTTCGTTTGTCCTCTTGCTTCTGACTCAAGTGGTAGGATGTAAGTGTGGAGTATGCCCCATCCTCATGAGTTAATGTTTATATGTCCTTTTCTTCTTTTTTCAGTGCTAGGTGTGGAACCCAGTGCCTCATGCATGCTAGGCAGTCACTTTACCAACTGAGTTACATCCCCAGCCATGTCAGTTTTTGATGAGCAAACTGAGATTCTGTGATTCCCATGATTAAAGTTGTTGCTTTTCTTATTTTGTAAGGTCCTTCCCTGGATACCTTTTTGAAGTCTATGAGAGGATTGAGTTATGCCTCTTGGAAGGAGTCTAGACTTTCTGACTCTCCCTGAGATAGGAAAGTTGTTAAGGCTTTTTTCTTTTTCCTCAGCTGGCACTGAAGCACAATAATTTCCCTGCTAGGAAAAAGGAAGCATAGCAGATAATGACACCTGTTTGTGGAGAAGTGCTCAGTGTTTTTGTTTGGTAACTTTTAGGCATCCTCACAGTTGGTGCTCTTTCCTCCCTCTTCCTTCCAAAGGAGTAGGCTGTTTCATTATTTCTGTGTGTGGGGGGGTGGGGGGCATGGGGGACGTGTGTGGTTGTGTGTGTTGCATGTGTGTGCCGTGTATGTATGTGTATATGTGATATATATGTATATGTGGTGTATGTTTGTGGTGTGTGTGGGGGGAGTGGGGACGTGTGGTGTGTATGGTGTATGTGTATGGTTGTGTGTGGCATGTATGTATGTGTATATGTGATATGTATGTGTGGTGTGTGTTTGTGGTGTGTATGTGTCCGTGTCCATGTGCCCATCCTTTGTGGATTCCTGATGGATTTATCATTTCTTTGTGCTTTTCTTTTTTGAATTGTCACTTTTTTCAAAAAATATTTTTTAAAAAAATATTTTATTATTTTTATTTATTTTCTATGTGTATGAGTGTATTACCTGCATGTAGATAAGTGCACCCATGGCGTGCAGTGCCCATGGAGGACAGAAGAAGCCATCAGATCCCCTGGTACTGGAGTTTCAGACAGTTGTTAGCTGCCATGTGGGTGCTGGAATTCGAACCCGGGTCTTTTGCAAGAATAACCACTGTTCTTAACTGCTGAGCCATCTTTCCAGCCCTGGACTTGCCATTCTTATTAGCATCACCCTTGTGAACATTTCTTGGATGTTTGCTCTGTGCAGAGTGCTATGATACTTCATCTGCAAAATTAGTAGGGCTGAAATTGAAGCTAATCAATATCATTACTTATTTGAACTCTGGTTTAAGATTGATGAGGGAGGAAGTTTAATCTTATGACTAAAATGTAAGGTATTTATATTGCTTGTTGATTTTATTTCTTGTCTTTCTCATCTGTCATTGCCATTTTATATGCCATTCTGATTTTTAAAAATTTAATATACTAAATTGAATAATGAGAGGATATGGGAAATAATTTCAGAGGTTTTTCAGATACAAAGATGACATGCATCTTTTATATTTTCTTTTGACCTTTGCCTTTCATTTTCAAAGAGCACACTGTTTTTCTTGGCTCAGTTTTATTTAAAGTCATGTTCTTAGCCAGTGTGGTGGCTTACATTCATCCAAGCATTCGGGAGGCTGAGGCAGGAGGATGATGAGTTTGAGGCCAGCACGGGCTACGTAGCAAGACTGTCTTTTTAAAAAGAAATTCTTTCTCCTTTTTAATTTTTAAAAATTAAATTTTACATGTATGAGTGTATTGCCTCCATGTATGTAAGTGTACCTATATTGTGCAATGCCCACAGAGGTCATAAGAGAGTGTTGAATACCCTGGAACTGGAGTTATGGATGGTTGTTGGCCACCACATGGGTGCTGGGATTTGAACCCTGGTCTTCTACAAGAGAACAGCCAGCACTCTTAACCATTGAGCCATCTCTCTAGCCTCATAAAAAGAAATTCTTAACCTATTGCATTGAACAAAATTTTAGTTAGAATAATTTTTTTGGGGGCGGGGAGATAAGGAGAAAATCAATCATTTTTGTTCTTAGTGATAAAATATTATCTTTGTTTTTTAAGTAGTGGTCATTCTCCATTAGTGTCATTAGTTTTTATAAATTGCTTAGGTTGATCTATTGGCAAGGTAGGTGTTTTCTCCTGGCATTCCAAGTTTAAGAATGTATAAACATTTCAGCTCCACCCCATCCCTGAGGAGCTGTTGGCAGTTGATGGCTCTGGAGGACTGGGGAGTCTTTTTCTCAGTGGTTTAGCCATTGTTGAACTGTCCATGCTCCAATAAATAACCCCACACCCATGATCATGCAAACATTAAACTCAGTGAGTCATTAAAAAAAAAAGATATGAAAGTAGAACTGGGTCTTGTTGGGAATAAGAGGGGTTCAGAGGAAGTAGGGGGAGAAGAGTAATGGCAAGGTGAAGATGATCATACATGATGTACATTATTAAATTGCCAAAGAATGAAAAAAAATGCATATATTTTCATACATAACAATTGTAGCAGAAGATTCTCTTAGCATTTTGCAAACAGGATGTGTCTATGGTGTTATTTAAAAGGTGTGCTGGCTTTGCACCTGGGCAGCAATAGTATGCGCCAGTCCTGGTTGTGATCAAGAAATTTAACCTTTTGTCCTCATTTGGAAAAGGGGCATAGTACTATTAATGGGATTATAGATAGAGATTTACATAAATGTATTTGGGGTAGTTTCTGGTACAATGGAATTTCTCCAAAAAAGATTCTTATTATTACTATGTGTTTTGCCTGTATTTTCTGTTGTTACCATCTTAGATATTGATGCACTATAGTGCTGATAAGAATGTGCTTTAGGGGCTGGAAAGATGGCTCAGAGGTAAGAGTGGTTGCTCTTCTTCCAGGGTTCAGTTCCCAGCATCCACATGGCAGCTGACAACTGTCTATAACTTCAGTTACAGGGTACACGATGCCCTCTTCTGGCCTTCCTGGGCATTGCACACACTTGGTGACACATACAGGCATAACACTCATACACATAAAATAAAAATTAAAAAAATTCTTTAAAAAAAGAATATGCTTTAGTGGGCCTCAGCCTATTTAACCAAATGGTTCTAGACTATTGTCTCCATGCTTCTGATCAGAGCAAGTATTTGTAGACTTCACTGACTTAGGTAAATACATCATTACATGACTTTAATGACTTCCCAAGTACCCAAAGACCTATTGTGGCCTTTTTTTGTTTTGTTTTTATTTTTTAATGCTGTGCCACTGCCTTATGCTATACTTTCCACAGAGAAACTTCTCTAATAACAAAACTATAGAAGCTGTCCCTGACTGTATAATGTCTTACTGTGAATCTTGATTCTTGGCCTAATTGATTGAATCTTGATTCTTTAGAAAAGAGCTGAGGTTACCTGTATAGACAGCAACTAAACAGCATGAATCACAGTTATTTTTTCAGAGCAAGAAACCCTGTTGTATTAGTTACTTTTTGTTGTTGTGATAAATACCATGACCAAAAGCAACTTACAGAAGAGTTTATTTTGGCTTATGATTCCAGAGGCAGAGTCCATAATGACAGGAGAGACATGGCAGCAGGTGACCAGAACAGGAAGCTGAGAGAGCACAACTGTAAACACAAAGCAGAGAGAGCTGGAAGTAGGGCAAGGTTCTAAATTCTCAAAGCCCACCCCCAGTGACATACCTCCTTCCAGCAAGGCTCCACATTCTAAAAGGTCTATAACCTCCTCAAACATCACCTTCAAGTATTCAGATACATGGACCTTTGGGGAATATTTCTCATTCAAACCACCACATTCCTCTCCCATTGGCTCATGGCCATGTCATGATGTAAAATGGATCTAGTCCAACTTCAAAAAGTCCAAAGTCTCATTTGAGACTCAAAGCAATCTCTTAACTATGATCCTCCTATAAAATCAAAAGGCACATTGTGTACTCCTAACATACCATGGCACAAAATATATATTACTATTCCAAAAGGGAGGAATAGTGAGGGGCATAGTGAGGAAGTATTGGACCAAAGCAGTACTGAAACCCAGCAGGGCAAATACTAAATCCTGTAGCTCCATGTCCTGTATCTGGGACTTTAGTTCCAAAGGGCTTAGATGGCTCAGGCCTTCCACCTTTGTTGCCTGTGACATATATCTATCTTTTGGGCTGGTTCTAGCTCTCCTTGGCAGATGTCTTTCAGCTCTGGCATCTCCAGCATCTTGGCGTCTCCACTACAACTTAAGCTTTACTTTCACAGCTTTATGCAAAAGCCTCTCATGGCTTTAGGGTCTCCCCTGCCACATGTTTCCTGACTTCAGTGGCTCTCTGAAACCACAGAGAAAGAATCCATAACTTCCTCACTCTTATCTTTTATGCTGTTTTCATGCCTTTAAAGCCAGTTCCACATGGATGACACTGCCAAGTTTGGCTGCTAGCTTGGGATGGACTCTTGCCTTGTTGGACCACATCAACAACAACTTTTGTATGTAATTGCTTTCTAGGACCAGGAAAAATCTTTAAGCTTTTTTTTTCACAAGTTGACCCCGAGGACATCCTTCCCATTGTTCGTGTGCAGAGCGTGAGGCTTTTTCATGATGGTGCTGATCTCCTTAATAATTCCAGCCTCTATTCTAGCACGTCTTGGGCCATCATTAAGCTTCCTAGTGCTTGTTCCATTCCTAACTGTATGTTTTGTATTTCTTTCTGCCCCATTTATTCTTTCATTATAGATTTGCATGAGAGTTATCATTAATAACCATTCCATAGACTCAACATTATGTTGTTTTGAAATTTCCTCCACCAAAGAAATTAGTCCATTACCTTTTAAGTTAGCGTCAAGCACACAGGCAGAAAACATTAAGATTCTTTGTCAAAATATCACAGGAATGGCCTTTAGCCCCATAGCTAATAGAGATTTGTTCCCCTCTGAAACCTGAACCATGCCTCCACTGTCTATATTACTCTCAGCACTACTGTCTTTCAGGTTCCTGCTAGATTGGCCCATTAAACACTGCTTCCTGTACTGAACTGCCTTTCTAGTCCAAAGTTTCAAAATCTTCCACATTCCTTCAAAAACCAACATGTTCAGGTTCTTCATAGCAACAATCCCATGTGTCCTGGTACCAGCTTCTACTATCAGTTAACTTTTCTGTTGTCTGATAAAACACTATGACCCAAATGGACTTATAGAAGAGTTTATTTTATCTTAACGGTTCTGGAGGGAATGTCCATAATGGTGGGGAAGACATGGCAGCAGGTAGCCTGAACAGGATGCTGGCTGAGAGATTCTATCTCTATCCATGTGCAGGATACAAAATGAACTAGAAGTGGGGTGAGAC
>NW_008357033.1:3297077-3312077 GCF_000622305.1 Nannospalax galili | reverse complement strand
CCCATCTCTTGAAGATCTGCAGCCCTTTAACTTGTGGGCCTCTGGGGAATATTTAACATCCAATCTATGGTATTCTCCATCTCATTTGAGCAAGATCCCAAGTCCTTCCCATGTCTGTCCTTGGGTTGCTCTGTCACTTGATCCCTCTCAGACTTGATGTTCTCCCTCTCCTCCTTTATTCAGTTCAGGCCTTCTTGTCACCATATTAACTGCATCTGACTCTAGGCTTTGTGCTTGCTGTTATTTGTAGGTGAAACAGTGTCTCCCCACGTGGCCTCCTGTTTAGACCACCATTTAATTTGAACTGTTTTTTTTTTTTTGGTCTTTTTGAGACAGGGTCTCCCTGTAGCCCCAGCTGTCCTAGAACTTATTATGTAGACCAGGCTGGCCTTGAACTCACAGAGATCTGCCTTGCCTCTGCCTCCTGAGTGCTGGCATTAAAGGCGTGCACCACCACTTCCGGCCATGAACTGTATTTTTGTAGGTTAGCTTTTCAGTGACCAGCTATAAAAGATATCTAACTTGTCTCCTCATGCTTATCTGCATTCCCCCCTGCCCTCACAGTGCTGGGGTTGAAACCCTCAGCCTTACATGTGCTAGGAAATCTTATCACTGAGCTACTTCCCTAATGCTACTGTGTTGTATTAGGGTACTTTTTCACATGTAATGTGTATGCCTGTTCTCTTTCCCATTACTGTAGTGTAACTTTCATGAGTACAGGCTTTGTTTTCTATTGTGTTTCTCCTGCAAAAGTGGGAAGTGCTTGGATGAATTAATTTGAGGGGAGGCTGTCTTTTTGAGACTTGTAGCTCCTGCTGACTTGGAACTTGCTCTGTAGACCAGGCTGGCCTCCATCTCATAGAGATTCAATACCTGCCTCTGCCTCCCATGTGCTAGGATTAAAGGCATGTGCCACCACACCTGGTGCTTAAATTAATGAGTTTTAATTTTAGTCCTGGGAATAGTTTTGTAAAATATTTAATTTTATATGTATGCATGTGTTGCCTACACGTAAGTGCACTTGTATTGTGCAATGCCTGTGGGGGTCAGAAGAGGTCATGGATTCCCCTGGAACTGGAGTTATAGATGGTTATTAGCTACCATGTGGGTGCTGGGAATTGAACACAGGTCCTCTGCAGGAATAGCTGCTGCTCTTAACTGCTGAGCCATCTCTCCAGCCCCATGGGAATAGTTTTATCATGGCCTCACTGCTACTAGCTGCCATGGCCTTTATTTGCATGCACGGAAGTAAGAGAGTTGGAACTGAATTCATCTGAATTGTGGAATAAGAACAAAAAAGGTATCTTCAGGATATTGAAAGGACTACTCTGCACAGTGGGAAGTGTTTCATCAGTGACCATCTCATCTATTGGTTAACTAGTGTGTGCTTCCCTTTGTTATAGGAAAGGAAAGATGTTCTCAGAACCCTCTTTGTACCACATCTAGATACTGGAAGGAAAAGAGACTTAAAAATTATGGTTCTATTATTTTTTTTAATTATTATTTCTTTGTCTTTAAGACCAAGATCCTTAGCTGTTTATTTTTTTTTGTTGCTGTTGTTTTTTAAATCATCCTGATTTTCTTTCCTTCTGTTCCTCCTCTTCTTCCTTTCTCCTTTCCTTTCATACTTTTTGTTAGATTGCTATATAGCCCAAATTGGCCTTGAATTTGAATCTTCTGTCTCAGCCCCCTGAGTGCTGAGATTATAGGCATTTGTTTCCACCCTGGCTTAGTTTTTCTTTCTTTTCCATTATTATTATTATTATTATTGGAAATTCAAATATACATGAAAGTAGAGAAGATAGTATAATGAACCCATGCCGGTCCCCACCTTGCACCTAACTTAAACACTTACAGTTTATTGTCCATCTTGATTCTTCTAATCATCTGCCTGCCTGCTTTCATTTGGGATTATTCATTTTAAAATATAAGCTATTTTTCCTAGTCCCAAGACATTATTAAGAGAAGCCAAGCTTTCAGATTGTGAATGGCAATTAATTATAATACGAAACAGAACATCTTGATGTAAATAACTTTGTGAATTCTGTAGAACTTCATTACTTTGTCTCTTTTTATAACATTTTGTGTCCAGTGAAGCGGCTAACCCTTAGGTGGTGTGAGTATTGAAGAGGGTGGTTTTATTGATTTTGGACTTATAGAGAAATGGAAATCTAATGAAATAATAGATCATCGTTATGATCTTTTTCTATAATTTTCTATTGTAGCCATTTTTTGTTTTCTTATCGATAGGTAATTTGGATTCTTTATAGTTTTTTTTGTTGTTGTTGTTGTTTATTTATTTATTTTTTGTCTTTTTGAGACCAGGTCTCCCTGTAGCCCACCTGGCCTGGAGCTCACTATGTAGACCAGGCTGGTCTTGAACTCACAGAGATTCACCTGCCTCTGCCTCCCAAATGTTGGGATTAAAGGCATGTGCCACCATGCCCAGCTTGGATTCTTTAATAGTTTTTGTGTGAGTACAACTGCTTAGTACAGCATACATGTTCATGCATGCATTTATTTGTGTGTGTGTGTGTGTTTGCACATGTGTGTGCAGGTATGCAGGCCAGAGGAGAACATTGGGTATGCTGCTCTGTCACTCTTCAGCATTGATCTCTTGAACTGGAATTAAGCTGGCAGCCAGCAAGCCCCGGTGATCCTCCTCTTTCCCCCCTCTCACAGCACTGGGGTTATGATAAGCATGTGCATAGTCATGCCCAGCTTTTTATATGGGTGTTGGGGATTCAAACTTAGATCCTCATGATTGGGCAGCAAGTGCTTTAACCCTTGAACCATCTTATCAGCCCTGTTGTGAACATCTTGTACATGTCTTCATGCATTTATTTCACTTAGTTCATACCTAGAACTGTGGGTTGCTAGGGCATAGGGTAGTCATTTGCTTATTTATTGTTTGGTATCTATTTTTAATTTTTAAAGTTACATTTTATTACTGTATGTGTGTGCGCGTGCACATACATGCATATGTGAGTGCGTGCACATGCATATGTGAGCATGGACATGCCACATTGCACAAGTGAACACCGGAGTTGGTTCTCTCCTTCTACCATGTGGGTCCAAGGATGGAACTCAGACTGTCAGATTGGTGGCAGGAGCCTTTACCCTCTGGCTTATTTGCTGGTATCTCTAAATCTTCTCAATGATTAGAATTGGTTATACGCCAGCTAGCAAAATGAGGGTTCCAGTTACGCCATATCCTCTCCAGCATTTGGTATTCCCAGTCTTTAGTTTTCACCTTTAGGATTAGTATGTCATTGAGGTTCTTTAGATTGTTACTATTTCTACTATCTGTTGATTTTTAAAAATGGTAAAACTTAACATATAATGCAACACATATAGCAAGTGTGTGTTTTGAGCACTAAATCTTTGTGTGTATGTATGTTGCGACAGGGTCTCATTTAGTCTGGGCTGGCCTTGAGCTCATCATGTAGCTGAGGATGACTTTGAACTTCTGATCCTCCTGCTTCTACCTCCCCACTGCTTAGATTACAGACAGCACCACCATGCTCAGCCCCACCCCCCAAGGCTATATCTCATGTAGCCCAACCTGTCCTTCAACTTGCTATCCTCCTGCCTCAGTCTTCCAAATGCTATGATTATAGGTATATGCCTCAGTACCCAGTGATCACCAGTTTTTGAAATATGCTAACATCTGTATGGTTACCGTCACAATCAAGGAGTAGAACATTGTTCCAGTCATGGTAGCTTTAATCATACCTCTTTGGAAGCAGACGCAGGTGGATCTCTGTGTGTTCCAGGTCAGCTTGGTCCACAGAGTTCCAGGCCAGCCAGAGCTGCTTAGTGAGACCCTCTCTAAAAAAAGTGGGGGCGGGGGGAGAACATTTTTGTTGCCTTAGAAAATTTTCTTACTCTGCTTCTGCTCAGTCCCTGCCCTAGTGGTAACCAATGCCCAGGTTTCCATTAAACACATCATTTTCAAATTTCACGTGGGTATGCACATTGTGCTTGCCTACTCATTTCTTGATACAGTGAGATTATTTTCACTTTGCACACTTGTGTGTAGTCTGTGTTTCCCAGTGAGGTGGAATCCTTCAGCATGTCTGGGAGTTTCAGTTGCCCCACATCCTGGTTAATATTTGGAACTTCAGTGTCTTTAAGCATTCTGTTGGATGTGAAATGGTAACTCATTTTAATTTTGATTTGCATTTCTTGATGCATAATGTATCTTTATGTGTTTATTGAGTATTTTTATTCTTTTTGAAGATCCTTCCAGTTTTTTTTGGTTCAGTTTTTAAAAATTGTTATTGATTTGTCAGGAACTTTTTATATGCTTTGGCCCAAGATCTATATTGTAGTGTTTTCATTCCTGTCTGTGACTGACTATGGTGATTAACCTTCATTGTCATCTTGAATTGAAATTAGAATCACCTGGCTGGAGAGATGGCTCAGCAGTTAAGAGCCTTGACTGCTCTTGTAAGAGGACCTGGATATGATTCCCAGCACCCACATGCTGGCTAACAACCATCTGTAACTCCAGTTCTAGGGGATCCAACATTGTCTTCTGATTTCTACAGGCATTATACGACATGGGTGCATTTACACATAAAATAAAAATAAATAAGAGAAAAAGGAGATTAGAATCACCGTGGAAATACACCTATGAGTGTGTCTGAGGGGTTTCCAGGAAGGTTTCTCTGAGGAGGGAAGATCCACCTTGAATGTGGGCTGTACCATCCCCAAGGCTTGGATCCTGGACTAAATAAAAAGGAGAAAGCCAGCTGAGCACCAGCATACACCTCTTCCTGCTTCCTGACTACAGAGGTGCTGTGACAGCTGCTTCCTGCTCCTGCTATCATGCCTTTCCCACTGTGATGGGCTGTATCTTCACACTGTGAGCCAAGATAAGCCTTTCTTTCCTGAAGTTGCTTTGTTACAGCAGTGAGGAAAGTAATACATTGGCCTTTTCATTTTCTGATGAGCAGATGTTTTAAAATTTTTTTGTTTATTTTCTGAGCCAGGGTCTCATGTAGCTCAGACCTCAGGTTTGCTGTGTAGTTGAGGATGGCCTTGAACTTCTTCTCTTCCTGTTTCCACCTCCAAGTGCTTGGATTATAGAACTGTGCCATCAAACCTGCCAGTGCCTTAGTTTTGATGAAGTCTAGTCTCTCTTTCCCTCCTCTGTTTCCTTCTCCCCTGTCCCATTCCCCTCTCTGTTAATGCCCCTCAATCCTGCCTAAAAATCTTTGCCCACTAAGATTTTTTAAGGGGTTTGGGGATGTAGCTCTTTTGTTGGGCCAAGCCTTGGTGCCTTGATGAAGTCTATTTTAGACTAACACATGTATACACATGTATGCATGCACATACATGCATGTGCACATACAGTATGGTCCTTTTTCCTAAGGTAGGGTGTCTATGACTTAATTTCCATGGTCTTCATGAGGGTGTTTCCACTTTGGCTGGGCTCAAGTTCAACAACTTTCCAATGCTGACCTCCACGTCTCACTTCTCCAGTATCTTTTTCCTCCCAGGTCCCCCGTGGTTTTGTTCTGCTTGTATACCCTGGACATGACTCTGTGGATGAGAATTTTTCAGCAAATTATGGGGTTTCCTTCTTAGACTTCTATCTGTCTAGTATCCTTTCCATCTGTCTAATATCCTTTCCCCTGAGTCCTCACCACCTTTGCCCAGAACTGTGCTCTTTTCTCACTAGCCAGTGTGATCATTTTTCCTGTTTGGATGTTAGTTTAATATCCAAATCCCAGAAAGTGTTTCCAGTTAAAATCTTTGGTGAATATTGGGTCACTCATTAGTCTTTTCTCTCTCAGGAATGACACTTCTATGTTCTTGTACTCTAGTGCTACCAACTGTTGTTTTATATATTTCTCTAGATTTTACTCACCTGTTGTAGAGTGAGTCTCATATCATCTTTACTCAGTGGCTAGAACCTAAAACCCATCAAATTCCTTTCATAGTCATAGTAACTACCTTTCAAATCAGATTTAGTGCTTTTTTTAATTTGTTTTTGTAGTGTTTAGGATCGAACCCTGGGCTTACACATGCTAGGCAAGCATTCTACCACTGAGCTGTGCCCAGCCCTCGTATTGCTTTGTTTTTTGTTTTAGAAAAAAAAAATTCTTTAGTTTGGTTGTGATTATGTGGAAGATCTGTGTTTCAGTGAGACAAGTGTTAATTGGGAAAACCTCTTGTAGATCAGTCATTTATATATAATTTGACATCCTAATTATCTGTTGTTTCTGTGTGTGTGTGTATGTGTGTGTGTGTGTTTCAAGGACTCGCCTGTTGCAGTTTGCTTTAGAGTCACCACCCATATCTCCTGTGTCTTCCACCTCAAAGAAAGTTGTCAAAGTACAAACTGCTGGAGCCACTGGCCATCCTGTCAAACAGGGAAGCAGGTTAATGGACAAGTTCTTGATCAGAGAAGCTGGTGATTGTACATCAGAGTTATTGAAAAAAGAAAATGACAGCAAATTCAGCCCTCAAAAAGAGATAAGCACGTCTACTGAGACCAAAGAGATAAATTTTGTAGGAAAGATGGCACCTAGTTCCTCAGATGCTAATGGTCCTGTGACACCTTCAACATCCACTGTGAAACCAGACACTAAAGGTAGGAAGCTGTTTTTGTATGCATTTTTATACTTAAGGAGATCTCATCTACATGATGTAAGAACTGATGGCGCACTATTGAGCGGGTGGGTGGGAAGGAACAGATTAGCGCTAGCCTGATTTAGATTATTGCAGTCTTGGACATTCATGTAGTCAGTGCTTAGAGGTAAGTATTTCTCACAGAATAGACATCAGGATGATTCCTATAAAAGTGAAATGGTCTGATTCCTCCATACTTCTCCTGTAGAAGTAGCTTTCTGTTTTTCAGCTTGAAATCCCTTCTCCCGTTATCCAGTTCAGACTAATCTTAAAGAGGTCTCTATTTTAGTATACCACTGAACACCTCAATGCTGCTCTGTCATTTAAAGCCTTTGGGCACTTGACCTAGACTCCAGCAGCTCTGTCTTATCGCTTAGCCTTCCCTCCCAGGATCTGTCTCTAGCCAAGCTGATACTTGTTCTTCCTAGAGTATACCCATAGACGATAGGCTACAACCGAGAGGTCAAATCTGGTGTGCCACTAGTTTTGATGGATAAATACTTACTGAAACACACATCCCCATTTGTTTGCATGTTTTCATGCTGGAGTGGCCAAGTTGTCTGGTGACAGAGACAGGATTATGGTATCAGTAGTGACCTAGGAAGCCCAAATCCTCTGTTACCTTGTCCTTTACTAAGAATATTTGTCCTTAGTAAACCCATACAACTCACAGTTCAAAGCTGTTTATGAAACTTAGAAAAGTTGGAATTAGTAGTTTTGGTCTGTAAATTGTGTTTGTATGTGTCTCCTACCATTTCTCAACTGTGATCAATCTTTCACTGACAGTTTTTGCTGTTGTATTTCTAGTTTGATAGTGAACAGTAATAAACATTTTTTTTCAACCCCTGAAGAATTTTTCTTTTTACCAAATGAAGTCATAGAATGAACTGTAACATAAAATAGATGAAATTCTGTGTTCTGTTAAGGTAGGAGTGGCAGGCCTGGAGACTGCAGTCACTGTGCCTTCTCTCCTCCCTTTGTCACCGCTTTCTTTGTTGTTTTTTTGAGATAGGGTCTCCCTGGACTTACTATATAGACCATGCTGGCTTCTGTGCTATGTGAGGGTGGCTTCTAGGGCTTGAGAAAGCTTACGATTAGTTTTAGGGTTTGGTGATATCTTGGCAGAAAAGTTATAACCAAAGCATTTTCTAATTAAGTAATTCCCAAACTTACTTGCAGTCTCTGCTTTGGACTTCCAATGTGTGAGTTCCACAGTGTAGCTGGTAATTAGTCTGCCTCACTCTCCTTGCCCTCATGGGCTTCTGTAAGTGCTTATTAAGCTGAGACTCTCTTTTTCTAATTGCTGATAATTCTAGCTTATGTTATTTTCGCCCTTTCTATAGTTAATGAAGTCTCTCTCTTTTTAAAAAACACAGTGGCTTGTCCTGTTTGCGGGGTTAATGTTCCAGAAAATCACATTAATAAGCATCTAGACAGCTGCTTGTCACGTGAAGAGAAGATCGAAAGCCTCCGAAGGTGAGAAGGTTGAGCGTAAGTGTTGAGCTGCTTTAGCTAGGCACTTCTGCACTTTACAAACTTGAACACCTAGGATTCATTTTGTCCTGTTTCATTTCCTGCTTGATTTTTCCTTTAATTATGTGGTTACCTCTCCATCCCCTTCCCCTCCTCCTCAGTGCATACATTGCCATATATAATTAGTGTGCTGAATGTTTGCGTGGCTTAGAATTTAATTTCTTTTTTAAACTTATTTTCTTCTTATAATTCTCAAACTACCATAAAAGGCCTTGGCCAGAGAAAGCTATGATAGCTTGCTTCAGTATAGAACATGTAAAAATCTTTCTTTGGTCCTTAGGTTATTTAAGATAAATATTTACATAAACAATGAAAACTTATTTATATATATTGTCTTTTTGAGATGGAGGTTTCCCTGTAGCCCCAGCTGCCTGGAATTCACCATGTAGACGAGGCTGGCCTTGAACTCACAGAGATCTGCCTGCCTCTGCTTCCTGAGTGCTGAGACTAAAGGAGTGTGTTACCATGCCTGGCTTTTTAATATATTAAAAAATTTTTTTTTCCTTGGGGCTGGAGAGATAGATGGCTCAGTGGGCTTAGTGGTTAAGAACACTGGTTGTTCTTGCAGAAGACCTGGGTTTGAATCCCAGCACCCACATGGCATCTAACAACTGTCCATAACTCCAGTTGCAGGGGATCCGATGGCCTCGTCTGTCCTCCATGGGCATTGCATGACACGGGTGCACTTACCTACATGTAGGCAATACACTCATACACATAAAAGAATAAAAATAGTAAAGAATAGTTTTTTAAAACATTTTTTATGTGTATGAGTATATTGCCTACATATATGTAAGTGCAGCCATGTTGTGCAATACCTGCAGAGATCTCTGCAAGAGTAGCCAGTGCTCTTAACTGCTGAGCCATCTCTCTAGCCCCTAAAACATTAATATTTTAAATAGTAACTTTAATCAAACATATATTTGAATGCATGTATATGGTGCTGAACCCAGAGCCTTTAAATTGCTGAACCTAGCCTTTAAATTGAGCTTTTTCAAAAATTTATTGTTTGAATAGGCAGTTATATATAATATTCTATAAAAATGGTACAAAAGGGTATATTTAGTTGGGCCTGGTGGTGCATACCTGTGATCTCAACACTCAGAAAGTTGAGGCAAGAGAATCAGGGGCAGTGTAGGCTATAGAAAAGTTGTAGGTAAGTGGTCCACATATCGACACATTCCATCCCTGTGCCCTGGTTTTTCCTCCCTTGCCAAAGAGTATGTATGAAATGTAAGGACCTTCCTTCCAAACCACTGAGATGACAGAACTAATAAATTTTCAGGTCAATATTTGTACCCAAACTACTATGCTATTCTGCTGCCTTTATGCATTAAAGTCACAATTTCTTAAATCACTCCACCTATATGTATTGTTATACATATAAGTTGTTCAAGGACTGGAATTTTAATTGAAGTTAAATTGTGAGGAATTCAGGAATCAGTGGGTAATGAAGACAATAAGGAAGTAGAAGTTGTAAGTTTGAGTCTGGTGACAAGAGATGCAGTTAGGGAAGGCGTGATTGAGGGAGAATGATACTTTAAAAATAGGGGTCAAATCTTCAGTCTGTCCTACCATTGTCAGATGATACATGGAACAGACACGAGGTGTCTGGAAAGTGGATGTGAATAGAATGATGGGCCCTTGTGTTTGATCTGTTTTTAAGGAGTTGGAAGAGTATTCTCCAAAAAGTATGTTAATAAAGCAGGACCATTTTACTATTTTTAATGATTAAAGGTAAAATGCTGTTAATTTTTATGAGTAAATGTAGAGTGAATGGAGGTTCCAAGGAACAGACTCCTGTTGCTGTAACTTACAAAGGCTAATGTTAAAGCATAGTGATGCGCTATTAACTTTCAATAGAGGTCACACTTGATTCCAAATCTGGGACAGTCTTGTGCTCACAGTATTCCTTCCTTGTGGGTGAGTTTGTTGAGGGGAATAAAATTTAGATGTTTACATTGCCGAGTAAAGGAGAATGTGGAATAAATGTAACTAGATAGTCCCAGGGATTATTTCTTGTAAGCCAGACTCATAACCTGCTTTTTTCTTCATAAATGTTTGTCCCCAAAGAATGGGTTGGAAGTGGAGAAACCAAGAATGAGAAATCCACAGTGATAATCTTGTTTGGATTGCACTCTCCTGGATGTATCTGTCATATTTTTTCTAATATAGTTAGTTCTATTGATTTATTCAAAGGCGTACTATCCATAAGCCAGGTGTGGTGGCACATGCCTTTAATCCCAGTGCTTCGGAGGCAGAGGCAGGCATATCTCTGTGAGTTCAAAGCCAGCTTACATAGTGAGTTCCAGACCAACTAGGGCTACAGGGAGACCCTGTCTCAAAAAGACAGGGAAAAAAAAATGTCCAAAGATATACTATCCATGTGTAGTTCAGTTTGAGTTCTAATAGTATTCCAAGTCTGGCTCCACAGAGTACTTGAGTTCTGCCAATTGGTCTGCCAATTGACTCCAGGTCTTTTTGTCCTCATAACTCTTCTCTTACAAAATTGGTCAAACATACTTGGGGAAGCATTGAGCTGAATCTTTTTAGTTATATTGTGACCTGGGCTTTGGTCACATAGAAGAGTCTCTATGCTTTTCAGTCTCCTTTATAGCACCTAAAAGGTCAACTCCTGGGTATGGGTGACAACCTTAACCTGTCCTATATAAAATTGTCTCCTTAATGGCTCAGAACATACCTCTTTCTCTTGATGTCCTGATTCTGAGGCCCCTGAAACACAATACATCATTCTCAATAATCATGTAGAAAAGATGCCATTTTATATTCAGGGAAACATTTCTCTGACTTCATAGTTTCAAATTCTTGATAGAAATTGTTCTTTCATGATGCTTTTCATTGTGAATGTCAGTCATCACTACAGATCTTTATTAGAATTCCATAGTTGTAAACTTAATTATCTCTCCTTGATAAAATAAATGTTTCAGGTAGGAACTTAATGAATTGACCTTCCTTTTGTGTTTGTTATAAACTCCTGTGGAAAGAACAGCTGTTGCTTTCCACTGTGGTTTTATTTTTCCATAATTTTTTTCAGTCTTGTAGTGTCCAATTGGCTGCCATTATAAGAACAATTTTGAGAAAATATACTATATTGAGATTTGCAGGTCCTTTTACAGGTAAGTAGTTATTTCTGTTAGTATTTAGACTTTACTAAGGAACAGAAAACAGATAATTTAGCCAGGAAATAACCCAGCTGGTTTGTGGAGATGTTTTATCTATACTTAACTGTAGTAGCTCTGTACGTATGACCTTTGGACAACTGCAGCAGATGTCTCTTGGAGAATTTTGTGGAAAGTGAAAATTTTCAGTTTCCACTTCAGGCCTGCACTGTATTGGATGTGTGTTGTGGAGAAAAGGACCAAACATCTGCATTTAAACAAACTCTTCCAGATAGTTCTGAGGTTCACTGACGTTTAGGAAGCCTTTGTAAACTCAGTCTGTGAATGTCTTTTGCTTTTTTTTTTTTCTCTTAAAGTTCCTATTTGCTGTTGTCATTTTGAAATTATTACAGTTGTAAAGACCACCTTGAAAATATACTTATTATGTACCTGATTGTCCATAGAATTGAACTACCCAGTTGCATGCTTAAGATGACCCTTCTCATCTGTCTGGCTTTCTATTTTCTTACCTACCTGTTTTCTTTGGATATATATGTATGCTCATGTTTCTGTTGGGGGAGTGCACATGTATATGAGCATGCATGTGGAGGCTGGAGATCAACTTTAGTATCATCCCTCAGGGACTGTCTACTTTGTTTTCTGAGATAGAGTCTCTCACTATTACTTGGAGCTCTGGTTAGATTAGGCTGTTTGGCCAGTGAGCCTCAGGGATCCTCCTGTTTTCACCTCCCCAGCTTTTTACTGCCCCCACCCCTACCCTCCTCTTTTTATCTTTTTAATTTGGTCTTTTTGAGACAGGGTCTCCTTGTAGTCCCAGCTGGCCTGGAACTCACAGAGATCCACCTGCCTCTGCCTCCTGAGTGCTGGGATTAAAGGCATGGGCTACTAAGCCTGGCTCCTCCTCTTTTTATCTTAGTGGCTCTACTGCTCTTATAGTCAGTCAGATCTTAAGAGGGTAAATTACTGTTTTATTTGAACATAATAACTTACATAATGCTCAGAGATCTTTTTTTTTTTCATTTTCAGTTCTGTTCACAAAAGGAAGCCGCTGCCCAAAACTGTGTATAACTTGCTCTCTGATCGTGATTTAAAGAAAAAGCTAAAACAGCATGGATTATCTGTTCAAGGAAATAAACAGCAGCTTATTAAAAGGCACCAAGAATTTGTGCACATGTACAATGCCCAGTGTGATGCTTTGCATCCTAAATCAGGTAATGTAATAAAACAATGAGTTATGCTTATCCTCTGGATGAGGCATGTCTGTGTAGTTATACAAAGTATAAAAAGAAAATTTTAACTAATCTCTTTTTGGCTATAGTTAAGATACACAAATTAATTCCTTCAAAAGGTACCTGGAGAATGCTGTGTTAAGTCAGCCTTTCTCTTGCCTGTCTTCTAGTTCCCAGTCCCCTTCTCAGAAGCATCACTATTGCCAGTTTCTTGCATATCTTTCCAGTGATAGCATGGTGGTAAACATTGTCTACAGAGGTCTGCCATTCTAGTTTTTCAACTTTGTGCAGAGTAGCTGTGGGCAAGTCACTTTATCTCTGCACTTGAGTTTTCTCATTCATAAAGTAAGGATTATAATCCTACATACTTCATGTTTTTGAGGTACATGATAGAGCGCATGTGAAGTGCCTAGTACAGTACCTTAGCTGGTAGTCAAACTCAGTGAGGGTCCATTGTGATTATTATTACAGACGTATTATGGTCAGTCATGGAACCACAAAAATGTTGGTATCATCATTTAACCACAGATTTTGGAGTTCTTCCTTGGATTAGCACATACGGAATTGCCTCTTTTTTGTTGTTGTGTTTCTGTGTTTTGGAGACAGAGTCTCCCTGTAACCCCAGCTGGTCTGGAACTCACTAAGTAGACCAGGCTGGGCTCACTGTCGCAGAGATCAGCCTGCCTCTGCCAAGCATACACCACCACCACGCCTGGTTTAATTGCTTCATTTTTAAAAGCAAAGAATAACATTGAAAATAAAAAGGTATATTATATATAGGTTGGTGAATTTTCACAAAGTGAAAATGGCTGCACTAAGATCACTGTCAGCATTCCAGAATCTCCATACGCCCTTCCCAGTCATTGCCTCCTTCATCCTTAGGCCTGACTACTGTCCCAACTTCTCATTCCATGCATTCATGTTGCCCACTTGATCTTTATGTGAGTGGAATAACAGCTGCAAGGTTCATCCCTAGTCTGTGGTGGTACTGTGGTTGAAGAGCCTTTCCTCCCTAAACCACACATTTCTCTCCACAGCCCTCCACCCAAGTTCAAGTTCTTTTTTTTTTTGTGAAACTGCACATTTGTCAGATCTTTCCATTTTATTTGCTGATATCTTGCTATAAATCTGGATACTTGCATTGAGCAATAGTCATGCCACAACCTGGATATTACACTATCATAAGATTTCCTCCACTGAACAGATTAGTCCATTATTTTAAAATTCAGACTCAAGTATTCAGGACTTGGAGTGCAAATTCTTTGCTAGAATATAACATGAATGGCTTTTAAAACATTTTTGTTTTTCTTTTATGTGTATGTGTGTTTTACCTGCATTGTATGTAAGTGCTCCCATGAATGCAATGCCAGAGGCCAGAAGAGGGTCTTAGATCCCCTAGAACTGGTGATAAAGGTGTTTGTTAGCTGTCCTGTGGGTGCTGGGAATTGAACCCTGGTCCTCTGCAAGAGCAGCTAGTGCTCTTAACCACTGAACCATGTCTCTAGCCCCCTCTATTCCAGTTCTTTAAGTGCTCTTGGTCCCCTCTAAAGCCTCTTGAGCACAATCTTTACTGTCTACATTTCTTTCAGCATTCTGGTCTTCCTCTTTCCTGCCAGAATGGCCTATTAAGCTCTGCTTGCAACATTCTAGGGCTTCTCTAGCCACAGCTCCAAACTCTTCCACACTCCCCCTGCCTATCATAAAGGCCTGTGAACCACATGGCCAGGTTTATCACAATAAACTCCATTTTTTTACTAATTTTTTGTATTTTCTCATCCATGTGACCACATACCTGATGAGAAGCAACTTAAAGGAAGGAACATTTGTTTCAGCTCATGGTTTGAGAGGGTATAGTCCAACCTGGATAGGAGGACATAGAGGAGTTTATGATTATGGGGGTGTGCAACTGGGACTCCTAACATCTCAGTGCATCGGAAATGGAAAGATGGGAATGCCAGCACTCAGCTGAATTTCTCCTTTGGTCCTTTTATTCAGTCGGGGACCCTAGCCCAGGAGATAGATGATCCTTTGTAGATTCAGGGTGATCTCCCTGCTCAGTAAATATGCTCCTTAGAAATGCTTTTAAAACATGCAAAGGTGTGCCTTAATAATGCCATAGGTATTTCTTAATCCAGTCACATTGAGAATAAAAATTAACCACTGTTTTAATCGTGTGTCTTTCTCAAAAACTATTAGTGGTTGCCCCAGGTTTAATATGTATCTTTTGTTATAATTGAGTTCACATAACATGATACAGTTTCTCTTATAGTAAAAGGAATTTCTAATGGTATCTCCTTGATTCCTAATTCTTTTTTTAAAAAAATTATTTATTTAATAGCCACGTACTTAGAAGAAGCATTTCATTACATCAGCATTGACATATTCAATAACAATTTCCAGAGCTAAGATGCATGTCTTTCAAATTTGAAGGTAAATTTTTAGGTTTACAGTTGAAT
>NW_008357033.1:3272690-3296757 GCF_000622305.1 Nannospalax galili | reverse complement strand
TAATTACAAGAAGCATCTCATTACAGCTTTAACATATTCAGTAACACACTTCTGAGCAAGAGTATATCTATTTCACAAGTGGATGTAAGTTTCTAGGTTCAGAGTTGAATTAATACAGTTATACAATATTGAACTCAGTATAAGCCCCATGAGACATAAAATTGAATAAGATTTAACCTTTAAAAAAGATCTCCATTTCATTTTAGAATATATCGTTCCTTGGAGACAGACTCATTGTTTTTGCTACTAACGCTGAGATGTTGGTGCATGCATCTCTAATCTGTGTATATCTGATTATTACTAGTCATAATCAGTTGCACTTGGATCCTTGGCGCCTGTGTATGTCTATAATGTCATCGGGCAGATTTCAATAGCATTGTTTATCACCTCTACTAATTAGCATGACGTAAATTTCCATGCTTCCTCCTCAAATACATTTTAAAAAAATTTGTTGACTTTTTGTGTGTGTGTGTGTGTGTGTATATCACACAGAACTTCCCAAACCATCTCATTCGACTATACAACCACTTCCCAGATAGCACCCTCCCATAGCCTCCCCACTGCCCCACTAGAGCCCTTATACTCTGATATCCCTGCTAATGTCTGCTGTGTTGTCGGCATCCCAGCCATTCCCCACTACTTGCCCTTCTGGTGAATCTACTCAGCCTATCTAGAGGTCTTTGTTTTAGGAGGGTCAGCTGTTCCTCATCTACCAGTAATCAGTTGTCAGTATTCCTTTAGATGGGGTCTGCTCTTCATTTTCCCAGTTCTATGCTGGGTTATTATCTGGGAGTCTCTTGGGCCACCCTGGCCAACAACTCAAAAGAAGGTATCACCTGTCATTGTTGCTTGTTATGTAGCCTTTAGCTATGCATATGGACTCTTAAAAAATTATATTGGCCCCTTTAATCTTTGGTTATACTTTCCTTTTGGGTATTTAAGGCCATACAGTTGGTCCAGATAAACCAATTTATTTTTACTCTTAAGGTTGTTTGAGGATCTGTTCCTCAGGGGTCACATGGGCTTGGGAGGAGCCCCTAACTCCTTTCTTTTACCAATTCTGCCTCTGTGAAGATAAGTCAAAGGTCCTGCTCGACCATGGTTGGCTTTGTTTGGAAGCATGGAGGAAATGATTCCTCTGTGTTGACCCTCCTCTTTGTAGACTGGACAGTGGTTCAAGTCCATCTGGTGGGGTCTCCTCAGCCTCCTTGATCAAGAGGACAGATGACCCGCCATCATTATAGGACATTTTGAGAGATGCTCATAGTCCCCTGGAACTAGTCGACCTAGGATGGCAAAGAGCAAAAAGTGTTTTTTATGTCCCTGTGACCAAATTATTATAGGCCTCAAAACATGTCTGTTAAACACCCAAGAAGGTTAGTTCCACCAGTCGGGTACTTTTAATTGCTGTGTGTCATGTAGATAAATCTTCATCAAAGACCAGTTGTTCTCACATAAACCTTACCTAGACATATATTTCTTGATCTGCTATGTATAATTTGTCAGTAGGTTGTTGGACTAATATAATTCCCTCTGGTTTTTAAAACTAGCTAGGCATTGTTTATCTCTTGCATTGTCTAATCCCTCCATCATGATTTCCCCTATTAAGGTGTCCCCATTTTTCCCCTTTCTCCCTTAATAACACCCTTCTCCTATGGTCCTACCTCTCTTGAGCTCCTTCTTTCCCTTTATCCCCTAGATTCCTTGTATACCCTTCCCTCCCCCCTCCCTTAAACTAACCCAATTTTTGTCCATATCTCCCTTATTAAGTCCTGTTTCCTACTGTTCTTATCTTTCAGGTTCTTTTCCTTTACCTCCCTCATTCCTTTCCATTATCCTGGTTCCTGGATACAATATCTTGGATACATACTTATCTGGATTTGGTTCTGAGATCCACATATGAGGGAGAACATACGTTGATTTTTTTTTTTTTTTTTTTTATCTGCACTTGCCGTGTGTTTGCAGCAGAGGAGGCCATGGGAAAGGAGATGCAGGTCCCATCTTGACCATGGGTTCAAGACAAGCTCTGAAGACTGTACTTTGGTAGTGGTTATCTTGTGGGCAGATTCATCTCCAATTGAGGGTTCCATGTTTTGCCACATGGCTTTGCTCCTTCTGGAAGGGACCCTGATGTCATTGGTGAGAACAGGAGCCCAGCAATTTCTGCACAAATCCTGATTCTCTTGCTTGATAACTGTAATCACCAGCAGATTGCCTACTTGGGGCCAAATTCCTGCAAAATTCTGAGCAATCATTCAGTGACTCTCTCCCAGGCAGCATTACAGGTGTGGCCCTCATGTGTACATTAGGTGACTCAGGAAGGGAACTGGGGGTAGGAGGCTGTTTATCAGCGAACTGTGACCTGGGGACATTTTCCAGGGTTGCTTATCCCTGCAGAATCACACTGGTTCCCAGACGTGGAAAGAGTATACAGGAGAGCCAGTCAGTGTCAGAGCAAGGTAGGGATGCTGTGCTGCTGGCTCTGAAGATGGAGGAAGGGGTCCCCAGCTAAAGGGTGCATGGCATCTAGAAGATGGAGAGGGCATGTGCTGGATGCTGCAGTCCCCAGATCCAGAAGGAACACAGCTTTGCCAGCACTTGATTTCAGCCCATTGAGATCCGTTTCGGACTTTGGGTCTCTGGCACTGTGAGATAGTAGTCCACGTTGGTTCAAGCCACTGAGTTTGTGGAATCTGTTACAGCAGCCACAGAGATCAGGTATGAGCAGAATCACTGAGGCAGCTGAGTCATGTGCTCCTACCTTGAGGAGAGACAGGTGGAACCTGCCCTCCCTGCTTTCTCTCTGCTCCTAGCTGGCCAGCAGGGCCCCAGGAGCCCTTCAGCATGGACTTACTGCATACAACCTTTGAATATCTGCGGAGCACAGCAACAGTGTACTGAGTGCTGCGGACCAAAACTCAGCTCTGGTGGTTGTCCTCGGCTTATGTGAGTCCCTGCTCCAGAGGACCAGCGCCAGCTGAACAGTGTAGCCGTGGGGGCTGCAGCTCTGCTGAGGACACTCAGACCATGAGGGAACCAGGGAGCCATCCGGCCAGCCACCTCCTGAGGCTATCCTAGGTCTTTTGTGCTTCCGTATGAATCTTAGGATAGTTTTTTCCAATTCTGTGGAAAATGTCGTAGGGATTTTTGATTGGCATTGCACTGAATTGAGTTCACATAACATGATGCAATTTCTCTTGTTGTAAAAGGAATTTCAAATGGTATCTCCTTGATTCCTAATTAAAAAAAATATTTTATTTATTTTTATTATTTTTATTTTTATGTGTATGAGTGTACTGCTTGCATGTATATCAGTGCATCCGTGTTGTGCAATGCCATGGAGGTCAGAAGAGGGCTTTGGATTCCCCTGCAACTGGACTTAAGGATGGTTCATAGCTGCCATGTGGGTGCTGGGAATCAAATCCGGGTCCTCTGCAAGAGCAGTCAGTACTCGAACCACTGAGCCATCTCTCCAGCCCCAATTCCTAATTCTTATACAGTTGTTATGAATTTGCTTTTATATAGCCTATTGGCACAACATGTCGCTATTTCCTGTGCAATAGAAAATTGCTTTTGTGGTAGTTAAAAAAAATGTATTTTATATTTATCTTCATGATTATCATTTCCACACTCTGTGTTTCTTGTAGAGATGAGTTGTGGCCTTTGCCCCCTGGGCTCTTTAACATGTTTTATAGTGAGGGTCTGTCGATATTTTTTTTCTACTTGTGTTTGTCTCAGAAGTTCTCTTTAACTTTTTAAATTTACTTGCCTTGGAGTACAAATTCTGGATAGGAGCCTACCTTTTTTCTCCTTAACACTTTAAAAATGTTACTTCATTATCTTTCTGCTTGAATAGATTCCTACCGGAAGTGTGATAGAATTTTTACTGTTTCATTATGTAATGTACTTGTTTTTCTCTCTCTTCAAGATCTTATGTTTGTATGCTTTATTTAAATTTTTTGTTATTTTGTTTTTATATTTTATTTTGTATTGATAGTCTCTGGGTTCCTTTTTTAAAAAATATTTATTACTTTTACTTTTTGTGTATGAATGTATTGCCTGTATGTATGTAAATGCATTTGTATCATGCAATGCCCACGGTGCGATCCCCTGGAACTGGAGTTATGGATGGTTGTTAGATGCCATATGGGTGCTAGGAACTGTACTTGAATCCTCTACAATAGCAGCCAGTGCTCTGAACCACCGAGCCATCTCTCCTGCTCCATTCTCTGAGTTTCTTGCAGTTGTAGTTTGATGTTTATCACTGTATTAAAAACACTGACAAATTTTGGCCTTTAGTTAACTACTTCTCCTGGGATTTCTATTATGCATGCTATATCTTTGCTACTGTCCTGTCACTCTAGATATTTTCTTCCATTGTAGGTTTTTCCTTTTTTCTACATGTAATTCAGATTTGATAGTGCCAGTCCCATCTTTAGCTCTTTCCTTAGCTGACTCAAGTTACGCCTGTTACCTTTATTTTTCTTTTAAGCCAGCATTTTTATTTTATTCTTTTTGAAGGAAAGAGTGTCTGCTGATATAGTTCCTACTGATATGCCTGTCTGTTAAAGAATTTTGTTTATCTTTTCTGCTAGATGCTTTGACATATTATTGATAGTTATTTTAAATTCCATATCTGATAGTTCTAACATCTGGCTGATAGCTGCATTTGCTTCATTATTATTATTTGCTTGTTTTTTCATGTACCATCTGCATTTGTAAGCTAGACTTTGTATATAGCATCTGATCATTGAAGGAAATAGTATTTGTGCCTTGAAATAAGTGTCTGTTCTTCTACTTGGGTCTTTATTTGGGATTAGTGAATCTAGTACCTCAGGAAGGGTCTCTGTCATGTTCTTTTCTCCCCAGCGATAGCTTGCTGTCAATAATGTGGGACCTTCTCTGTTACTCTGATTGATCCTCTGGCACGCCCTTTGATCCTGGTGTTCTCTTAGTCATCCTTTCCCTCCCCCAGTGGCAGAAGTCTAGCAGAGACTGGGTAGAGACTTTTGTTTGAATGTTTGGTTCTCTAGCATCAGTGGGAATTTACGTGTATTCTGGGAACAGTGATTTTGCTGACCTTTCCTGAGTGGCTTAATGCTTCTGTGTCTTCAGTGGGAAAGATCTGATGGAATTTCATGTCTCTTCCTTTTCCATGCCTGGATCTGGAGGGATATTCTTTCTAATATCTTGACCTTCCCGAGTGAAGGACAGAGACGGTATAGGCCTGTGATTGAGTACCTGGAATTCTGTAGAAACAGTCTGCAATTACAGTGGTGCTCCTTATGTCTGAGCCTCGCATACCTTTCTTGGTAGCCCACCCTTAGCTTTTGTAGTTTGTTAAAAAGTTTCGCTGAGATCTTAGTTGTTGGGTTGTGGCTGTCTTTTCCTGTGCATTGCTCTTTGTCACTTACTGTCATGATCTCTCCCAATCTTGCCACCTCTTTTGGGGGGGTTTCAGAATAGTTATTTGCTGACTTTAGCTTTAATGGATTTAAGAAAAATTATAGTCTGATAGATTGTCCAGCTTTTCTTTGTCATTAGGGTAAGAGTGATCTTATTTCTAGCTCTCTACATCCTAAACGGAATCAAATGTATCTCTGAAAATAGTTTAAGCCCTTAAATTGTACCCAACCCTGATATAATTTTCTTAATATGGTCGAGTGTGCCAGATGTTCTGTGTCTTGAATGGTACTTCTGTTAATGGTTTGGATAGAATGCAAATGCTCCTTTGCTTTCCTCTTACACCATGGCTTAGTAAGTCAAGGAGAGAAAAGCTAGCAGTTCATGCTCACAGGAGCTACTGTTTACATTGTTCTGCCGGGTTCCTTGGAGGCAAAGGTTCCTTTCAGTGCTTAGAAAACAGCAGTGATGCAGTTGCTTTGAATTAAAAATAAACCTTGGTAGGATTATTTGAAACACATAGAGAAGTAGAGTAAAAGTGTTCTGCTTGAGCAGATATGTCCAAAGATTTAACTCATACTAGTAAATTAATTTTCATATTCCATTGGGATTGCTGTTTCTATGTGTATATTTAGAGGAGAAGGCAAAAATGACTTGATAGTTTTTTCTAGTTATATTTTGAACTATATGCAATCTAAGAGTTGACTGTAAAACTCCACATTTTTGTTTTAATGTATTGCTTTGAAATATTATTAAATTTATAGAAAAATTGCAAGGACAGGAATTCACATGTGTCCATTACCTACCTACCTGTCTTGCTATATTGTTTTCTATATTGTTATTTCTCACAAAGGCATAGTGTAGTGAGAAAAACTATGTAATAATAGTGATTTTTTTATATTCTCATTTTAACAGTTGCTGAAATAGTTCAAGAAATTGAAAATATGGAAAAGACCAGGATGCGCCTTGAAGCAAGTAAACTCAATGAAAGCGTACGTTGATGGGTCTTTCAGTATGTTAAGTGCAAGAAAGAAAAGTTTAATTGAGCCATTAAAATGAAAAGCCAGTCTTTGTAAATTCTAGTTAGTAGGAAATGTACTAGAATACATTTCTATTTAGAATGTTAAGATGTCCTTGTAGCTCACTTTTGGGACAGTATTTGTATTTAGCAAACTTATAGCATAAAGTGCAGGCTTACATGGAGTTTTGTTTATGAGGTAGAGTCATGTAGAAAAAGCACATGTTCTTCTTCCTGTTCACCACGAAGTGAAGAAGCTCCACCACACTGTCCTGCCACAGCGATGTTCTGCCCAAGTGCCTGGAGCCAAAGTCTGAATACTCTGAAGCTAGCTCATGAACTCTTAGACAGTTAGGAAAACAGGCATTTCACAAAGGCACATTTGAAAGAAGAAACAAGTGATGGAAAATAAAAAAGTAAAAATACTATAAGAAATGGATGACTGATTTTGTGGCTAAAAAACTAGAGAAACAGTCCATATCATTTAACAAGTTTTTGTAAGCACTTGTGCATAATCTTCAAGTGCTGAGAGTGAGATCTGGATTTATTTTGCTATTCCCACTGACTCAGTGTGGCTCCTAGGAAGGACCTTCATTACCAAGATCCACATTCAGCAGCACATCTTTGACTTTTATGGTTACCTTTCCCCAGCTCCTGTGAACCATGGGCAAATCTAAATCTTTAATAATCTGACTTCAAGAAAATAGTTACACAGCTATACCACAATTGAGTTCCACCTGGAAATTTTTAATGTAAGATTAGCACAGAAACACAATTTGATTGAAGAAATGAATCTAACAAATTAGAAAAAAGATTCATTCAAGCTTTGAAGGAGAAAGTGGAAGTGCCATACACAGCTGAAAAATCATTCACCAAGAAATTTTCCTTTTTTTTCTCTCAATATATTTTATTTTTTAATGAAAGACTTTTAGTAACCATATAAAGAGTGCATTTCCTTATGACATTTTCATACATTTATGTCATTCAGTTTGGCTCATATTCACCTCACCATCCTTCCTATTCTCCTTCCCGCATCCCACTTTTCCCCTCCTCCCCCCATATAGTCTAAAAAATTTATTCACAGTAATATTTCCCCTTAATATTTTACTTGAAAAACTTCAAAATGCAGAAAAGTGGAAGAAATGGTACTTCACAGTACTGTCATCAAGATTTATCCACTAAATGTTTTATTTTTGTATATTCTTCTAGATATGAGTGTGCATATGCTTATATTAATTTAAAAAAATGTTTATATTGTGTGTATGAGTATTTTGCCCACATGTATATAAGTGCACCACATGGAGGCCAGAAGTGGGTGTCTGATCCCCTGTACTGGAGTTATAGATGCTCATTAGCTGTCATGTGGGTGCAGGGAACTGAACTCGGGTCCTTTGCAAGAGCAACCAATGCTAACCCCTGAGCCATCTCTCTAGCCCCATAATATATATATTTTTCAAAATTAAAATTTTTTTCCCAGAACCATTTGGAGCTGGGATATAGATACTTTACATATTTTATTTGAATGTTTATTTACAGGAAAACAAAACTTTAGTTCTTTCCACAAATGGATCCCACTTTGCCCTAAAATCCACAGTATTTTATCAGTACTTACCTTATATGAACATTTGTTTAGTTATGTTAAATAACTGGCTGATGGAGATGGCTCAGGAGGTAGGAATACTTGCTATGCAAACATGAGGACCTGAGTTCATATCTCTAGTACACATATTAAACTGGGTATAGTTGTGGACATCTGTCACCCCAGTTTGTGGGGTGGAGACAGGAAGATTTCTGGAACTTGTTGACTGCCAGCCTACTTCCACGTTTGGTGAGAGACCCTGTCTCAAGGAAGTAAAGCAGACAGTGGTAGAGCAGGACACCTGACGTCTTCTGGTCTTATGTGCAAAGTGTGCACATGCACACTTGTATATACACTATCACACATTCATGCACACACTCAAAATTATGTAAACACTCAGATTTCACTGTAATATTGTTAAAGTAGAAAAAAATGTTTAAGCATAATGGGATTTCCTTCTTGGATGCCACTAGGTTTGAGGGAAAGGTTGTTTCTACTTCCTAAGTGAGAATAACTTGCAGTGAAAGACGGGAGAGAGGAGAGACTGTACTTTGCATCAGGGAGCTTTGATTATTGACACTTTCTCTGCTGCTGCCATTTGATAAACTACTTCATCCTTTAGGGTCTTCATCTAGAAAACTAAGGGTCTGAGCTATATGATCTATGAGATCCTCTATCTCTGGTATTCTACAATTCTAGACTTATTATATTTATAGAGATACTAAATGACTTAAAGTTTTTGAGGTTTAGATATTCTGCTGAGCTGTTGAGAGAGTTAGAGAGTTAGTGACCTAAAATTCTTCACTATTGCCACCTTGTTTGAGAGCCCAAAATTTCAGGAAAGAATTCCCAAGAAGAAAATAGGCACTATTTCCTATGACACTGGAGAAAGTGTTTTGGGCTGTCCCAAGTGAACATTTTTTTTCCTCCACATTCTTGTTAGTATGCTTGTGGGGAACATGTAATACTGAAGGAAATAAGTTTATAACAGATAGTGGAGAAAATTGATTTCCTTTGGCTTTGTTGTTGCCTATGTGCTATGACATGGGGACCATAATGAATTACATAAGTAGGTTTCTCAGCTAAAATGTAAGCCCAAGATCGAAGAAAGTGGAATTAGAATTTTAACACGCTGAGCCTTGTATTGCTGCATTTGTGTTCTACATGACTTTTCTAACATGACCTGGAGAAATTAGGTTGGAAGACAGGAAGCAATAAGATGTGCCTTATTAATGAACTGCTGACTATCTTCAGTCTTCTGCTTTCAAGTGTTACCTGTGGCATGATCAGTGTGGAAGAGGAAATGCTGGGAAACTGAATGGGTCCTTCTGTTACTACTTCATTTATTGTAATGGACCCAGGGCTGTGTTTTCTACTGGTGAGAGAAATGCAGTAAGTCAACTGTGCCTGTGGATGAGAGACTGAGGAAGCTCTAGACATATTCAGAACGCAGATTGTTTTCGTCTGTTTTGAACAACTACATTTGAGATTTTGAAGTTTGTGCTGTTTTCATTTTTTGCCATTTTGGATGGAATTTTAAAGCTTTTTCTTGATTATTTTAGGTAATGGTTTTTACAAAGGACCAAACAGAGGAAGAAATAGATGAAATTCACAGTAAATATCGTAAGTTGTGCAATATTTTCCTTCTTTGCAGAGAACTTGGGTTACTGTTTTACATCTCGAGTATTTAAGAAACATTTATATTAATGTTTGGTATAAACTTTTGTTAATATTACCTCAGAGACTGAGTTTTAGTTGAGTGTTTACTCTGACTTTTTTGTACTCTTTGTACCTGCTTTTTAAGATTTATGACTAATGTTCTGCTTTGAGCTTATCACTAAGCACTTTGCAAATATGAATTAGTTCTCAGAAATCATTTCTGTGAGAAGATGGAATGAACATGGGAACATTGCAGACCCCATCCTGCTCTTAGTCCCTCAATAACAGTTTTTCTGTAAGGAGTTTTATCACTTCTGGAGTTTGCAGATTTGTGTCAAAAATAGCTTCCATTCTCTTTATCAAACTTCATCCCCTTGTTTTCCTTAAGTGGATTTTGTATGTATCTTCGCCAGGATAACATCTTATTGTATGAACTGGGTTGCGGTTACTCTTTATTTACTTGGTTTTTTTTTTTAAATATTTATTATTTTTATTTTATGTGTATGAGTTTATTGCCTAAGATGTATGTGAGTGCACCCGTGTCATGCAGTGCCGTGGAGGTCAGAAGAGGGCTTTGTATTCTCCTGGAACTGGAGTTAAGGACGGTTCGCAGCCGCCGTGTGGGTGCTGGAAATCGGACCTGGGTCCTCTGCGAGAGTAGTCAGTGCCCTTAACTGCTGAGCCATCTCTCCAGCTCCCATTTACTTGTTTTTTAATTAAAAAAAATTTTTTTTTCAGTGCTAAGAATGAACTCAAGGCCTTGCACAGTGCTAGGCTAGTGCACTAGCACTGAGTTACATTTCCAGCCCCAAATTTAATGAGGCCTGCAATTCCTTATTCCTCCTGGTCCTGACTGGCTTGCTCTTCTCCCCCTTCCTTCTCCTCCCTCCCTCCCTCCCTCCCTCCCTCCTCCTTCTTTCCTCCCTCCCTCTTTCTCTTTCTCTTTCTCCCTTTCTTTCTAACTTTGTTTGTTGAGACTGGGTCTTGTTCCATAGCTCAGGCTGACCTCAAATTTACCATCCATATGTCTCAGACTTCTGGGTGCTATGTTTACTGGTATGTGCCACTATACTTGTTAAGGGCCTGGCAAACAATATATAGCTAATAAATGTTGGTTAAGTGAGTGTTCCAGTTAGATGTTTTAATTGTGTTCAATGAAGTTTTTCTTCAGTTCTTAAATTTTGAAGGGAAGATTCAGCAGTGATGTGTTTTGAGAAGGAGGGTAACATATAGAGTCTACAAACACCCCAGAAAATTTCCACTGAAAGTAATTTAAATAACTAAAATTATGCCATTATTAAGAATTTGGATTAGGGGCTAGAGAGATGGCTCAGCAGTTAAAGAGCACTAACTGCTCTTGCAGAGTATCTGGGTTCAAATCCCAGCACCCACATGGCAGCCAACAATTGTTGATGACTTCAGTTTCAGGTTATCTAATGCACTCTTTTGTCCTCCATGGGCACTGCACAACACAGGTGCACTTACACACATGCAGGCATAACACTCATACCCATAAAAATAAAAATAAATGAATAAAATTGAGCTTCTAGTCATGATATTCCTGTCTTGCTGCCGTCCTGCCATTACTGAAAACTTCTCAATGGATTGCCACTGCTTTCTAGATGGAGTTGATAAAGTCTATCTTATTCCTCTGCCTTGACCTGTTTACCTTTCTGGCCTACCTTTCTTCCCCTTACTCCCTGTATTCCATCCATCCTGGTCATCTTTTATTGTCCTCGAGTTCTTCACTACAGCAAGGGGGTGGGAGCCCCCCATGATCGCTTAGTCTTGGCAGGATTTCTCTTTCATAGATGTGCAGTCAGCCATGGGCAGCATTATGATGGTGTTCTGTCAGCAACAGCCTGCGTCCTGTTTTCTGCTGACATTGAACTTGTCATTGTGTTACAGTTGCTTGTAATATTCAGAACAATCATGGTTTTACAGGAAGGACTGTAGCCTAAAAGAAGAAGGCTGTACTTAGCCTAGGTATATGGTAGACTAGACTGTCTAGGTTTGTTGTTTATACCACGATGCACTCACTTCTCAGGACTCATCCCTTTCCTTAGATGATCCATGGCTATATATAAATTGCTTCATGCTACTGTACTATTAGTACTACTAGTAGTACTTTCTAGAGAGAGAGAGTGGTCTGAAAATGACAGCAAAGAAATTTTGATAAGATGATCACAATTGTCATTACTTGTATAATAATTATTTTCTTATTTCTAATTATGTGATTATAGGTTAGGGCTGCCATAACAAGGCACTACAGGGAGGGTGGCTTAAATAACAGAAGTTTAATGTCTTGCAAATGTGGAAGCTAAAAGCACAATACCAAGATGTTGATAGAGTTGTTTCCCTTGGAGGACTTGGAGAAGGATCTGTTCTTGGCCTCTCTCCAGGACTACAGTGTGACTGGCTGTCTTCTCCTCGTCTCTTCACAGTCTTCTTTTTTGTCTTTTGATTTATTTTTGTTTTTTTTTTTTGTGTTTTTCCTACACATATGTAGGTGCACTATGTGCCTGTGATGCCCATGAAGCCCAGAAGGGGGCATCGGATCCCCTGGAACTGGAGTTATGGATGGTTGTTAGCTGCCATGTGCATGCTGGGAACTGAGCCCACCTCCTCTGCAAGAGCAGCCATCTCTCCAGCCCCCAGTCTTTCTTCTTGACACACCTCTGATGCCCTCTTGGTATAAACTTACTGATCATACTGGATTAGGGTTCTTACCCTAAAGATCTCATTTTAACTTGATTACCCCTGTAAAGGCCATATTTCTAAATGAAGCCACCATACTGAGGTACCAGGGCTTAAACCTTCAACATGTGCCTTTTGGAGATATGCAGGTCAAACCATAACAATGTTTAGTAGCATTTCTTCCTGTATGAAGGTGAAAGCTTTTCAGGGGAGGAAATGTCCCATCTTGTTTACCGCTTGACACAATAGTTGCTGCAAGCTGGGTCTTGCACATAGAGAGGATTCAGTAAGTTTTTGACCTAGTGAATGAGCAGATGCCAGTGAGAAAGGAACTATAATGTTTTTGTGTTTATGGGAATATGTCAGGCTATTAAAAAGTAGGGTAAGAGAATCTGGATGCTTGCTGCATCGCTCACTTGTTGGATTGTCTTTCCTTTTGAACAGCTTAGATACATGTTCCAGCTCAGTTAGTTGTGCTTCACCTGTGTCATCTCTTTTGCTTTTGCGGGGTTTTCTTCTAATCACTTCTCTTTTGTTACTTTTTCCTTTCTTTGCTTTATTTTTAAAAGAAAACACTGCATGCCAAAAAGTCAAAATAGTTGAACATAGCTATTCTATGCCAAGAATTCTACATATATTATTTTAGTAATCCACCAAACACCTCTGTGAAGCAGGTGTTGCATGGAGAAACTAAGTCCCATAAATGGTAAATAAATTATCTATAAATCTAGTAAAGGGCAGAATGAGCAGTTAAACCCAGGCTCACTAGACTCACTGTCATACTTTGAATCTGAGTGAATAACTTGTGTTTTGAGGACTTCATTTTTCATGTGAAGTCTTTAGTTTCAGATTGTAGTGTTTAAGAGCAACTTAATGGTTTTTAATTGATAAAAGTTTATTTAAATGACTTCTTGGTAGGGAGGATTCATTTCTTGGTCTCTTTTTCCTTAAGACAGTCCTGTATGTGTATGTGTGTGTTCCTCTGTGTGTATGTGTAAACACAAACACACACACACACACACACACACACACACATGTGGAGGCCAGTGGTGGGCATCAGGTGTCTTCCTCATTTCCTTCTTCACCTTATTTTTTTGAGACAGGGTCTGTCACTGAACCTGGAACTCTCTGATTTAGCCATACTGGCTGGCCAGCAAGCCCCACTGATCCTCTTTTCTCTGCCTTTCCAGCATGGGGATTGCAGGTGCAACTGTTGCACTGGTGTTTTTACATAGGTACTGGGGATGTGAATTTAAGGCTTCATGTTTGTTCAGCAGGCACTTTCTTGACTGAGCCATCTCTCCAGCCTCTCTTTGGGCAGTCTTGACAATTATTTCCTCTTTTGCCTAGAGATGGCCCTCATGGTGCTTGTATGTTTTCTTGGTCTTAGACCTGCAGCCTTGGTCTGTTCAGCTACGCAATTATTATGGGCCTTTTCTGGTTTTGGATTGTAGGTGTGTTCCATGAGCATCCACTTGATTTTGGATGTTTTCCTTCACCTTCAGGTACAAACTGATATATGTGGTGATTAATCTGGCACATACCTTTAATCCCAGCACTTGGGAGCAGAGGCAGATCTCTGTGAATTGGAGGCCATCCTGGTGTACATAGTGAGATCTCGGCCAGGCAGGGCCATATAGTGAGACCCTATCTCAATAACCAAACCAAACAAAAAATCTGAGATTCACAGTATGTCTTGAGTAATCTGCAGAATCTGCATCTTTCTCACCTTGGGCATTGGCCACAAACTTGCCTAAGTTCATCTGTCTGCCCTGTTGGTGAGCCAAAGTGTTTTTCCAGTAGTAAGTCTGGAAATGAATGGTCACAGGCTTATGGGTGATCAGCCCCTCTTTTTAAAAATTCATTTTCTCTCTCTCTCTCTCTCTCTCTCTCTCTCTCTCTCTCTCTCTCTCTCTCTCTCTCTCTCCTCATTGGTTTCTCTGAGGACCAACCAAATCCTTCTGTCACAGCAGAAGACACGCAGCCTGAGCATTCTCTTGGCTGCACTGCTGCAGCAGCAAAAGACAAA
Source organism: Nannospalax galili (assembly GCF_000622305.1). Lineage (NCBI taxonomy): Eukaryota > Metazoa > Chordata > Mammalia > Rodentia > Spalacidae > Nannospalax > Nannospalax galili. The sequence goes on along the minus strand of NW_008357033.1, from coordinate 3,282,372 downwards.
ACAGTTTAATTTTTTGAATGCGCTGTTGTGATAGTCTCACAGTGCCTTTATCTTTTATTTTTCTAGCAGTCTTTAGGCGTATATTCATGAGTCTTTTCAGTATAAGAAGGAAACTGCCATTGGTCAATTTGAGTCTTCCTTATATGCCTGAGGATGACCATAGTTTGAATCAAATGAGTTTGTTGGGTTTCCTATGGATTTCAGATGTCAGAAGCTTCACATCTTTGTAAAAGGACCAGGAATTGCTTCAATAAGAAGCAGAATCTTGATCTGGAAAGTTACTCAACTTCCTCACCTGTTTTCCAGAAGTATTTTTGGGATCTTCATGTGCTTTACCTTGGTGAAATACGTTTATAGTTTGCCAGAGGGGAAAACAAAACTTTGCCAATGAACAATTCAGTTGTCTCCTGAAATTTTTTCTGAGAATACCGGCTTAATCTTGTTAAATAAGGAAGGTGGCTTTTGTTGTAGTTTTTGTATGTGGGGCTTAGAAATTTTAAATGTGGTGCTGGGTACCAAGCACCAAGGCTATCTGATATGCTAGGCTACCACTGCACCTGTGATCTATATCCCCAGCCCAGTAAGTCGTCTTACATTGTTTAGTTTGTTTCTTTGTTCTTTTGTTAGACCATTAATTAATTAGATAAATATTGGGTCTCTGTCTCCATCTGATATTTAGGTACTGGGGATATAACAGTGAACAAGATATGCGAAGTCTCACCTCACATAGAACTTACATTCTACTAGCAGACAAACAAACAGCATAATAAACAGAAATAAAACAGTTTCTTAAGTGGAAAATACCATGAAGAAAATAAAGAAGATAACTTGATTGGAATTATGGTGAGCAGCAGATAAGGTAGTTAGAAAGTCTTTTCTGGAGGAGTTAACAAATGAGAACAACTCTTGACTAGAGCTATATAAAAATAAATAGGCAGCCATCCAAAGATCTGGAGAAAGAATCTTTTAGGGGAGAGAACGTTGAAAACAGTCCTAGAGTAGAGGAACAGAGAAAATGGAGTGGCTACAAGATAATCTTTTGAGCAGATAACAAATTAAAGGAACAAGAAATAGCAAGAAACTATATGGAGACCTCTTGGTGAGGAAATATTTATTGCTTACTATTCAGTGAATCTCAGACAATATTCTAGGTATTGGGAAAATAGCATTAAGCACCTGGAACTTCTTTTCTAATGGAGACAGTGAACAGATGAGTTAAAATTTATCAGAATCATAGTGCCCGTGCTATGAAGAAACTAAAGGCTCAGGTAGAGTGAAGGAGCTGCTGTTCTAGACTTGAAGAAGGCCTTTCAAGAAGGTGATGTGGTATGTAAAGAGGGACCTGAATGAAGTGAGGCTTCTGCAGTAAAGAAGGCCAGGAATATAGCTGCATCTAGAGCTGTAGCAATATAGAACTAAAATGATAGTGCCGTGTACGGAGATGGAGATCAAGGGGGGATTGTAGAAGGGAGAGCAAATCAGAATTTGTTTTGTTTTTTTGCCCATGTGGATTTGGTTTCTATTGGATAGCCAAGTAGGAGAATTAGGTATGAATATGTGAGTCTATATAACTTAGTAAAACAAAAACCCAAATCTACACTAGCATTGTAGTTACAGGTAGTATTTTAAGTTGTGACATCAAGTAAGGTAACCTGGAATGCATTTTGATTGGGAATAGGGCCTAGGACTCCATTCTGGGCTTGGCAACATGGTTGTCACTCATTCTCACTTGTTTAGGCCTGTTCATAGTCAGAAAAATTATCAAGGGTACCAAACAGCTTTTATGTGGGTCTTATCTACTATCTATGTATCACATTACCAATTAAATCTTAGAAACTGCTGCTTCTTGTCAAAGGTAATAACAAGGACCTGATTTACCCTTCTGCCTGAAACAACAGTTTTGAAGACCTTGGCTATGGGGCAACAAATGCTAGAACTCCCTGAAAGATGTGGAGAATGGGATGAACTTTCTATGAATTTCCAGGCTGTAGAATGACAAGGCATTCCACACAGTGCCTGGAGAATCTGGGTTCATAAGAAAGGTTAGACAAGAGAAACCAAAACTGCTGTGTTTGGTATAGGAGAGAAGGAAGTGGCTCAGAGGAGAGCGCTCCAGATCTACACAGGGGTTCACCTTAGCATTCTTTAGCATCCAAAGTTTATTTTCTGACTACAGTAAGATTAAGTTAGAAATCTAACAAAGCCCTTGGGAAAAGAGCTAAAATTTGAAATCTAACAAAATTTTAAATAATCTATGGGCCAGAGAAAATATTAAAACCAAGAAACTTAGAAAAATAGTTAACTCGTTAAAAGGAACATTGTTATTTATATGAATTATACCTAATAATGGGTTTCATTGTGGCATTTTCATACATGTATATAATGTATTTTGATCATATTCACCTACCCATTACCCTCTCTTACCCACTTTCCCTTCCCAACTAGTCCACTAGTCCCCTTCTACTTTCATGCCTCTGTGTGTGTTGTGTGTGTGTGTGTGTGTATGTATGTGTGTGAGAGAGTCTATTTAAAAATGTGTTGGTGGAAGCAATTGTGGGGCCTCTCAGAGGCTGGCTGGCCATAGGAGAGCTGGAATGAGCCTCTATTTGGTTTCCCAGAGCAGAACTCTGAAGATATTCGCTACAGACAGACTCTGCTTAGGGAATCCCTGCTAACTAGGGCAGACCAAGAAGCGGGCTGTGTGTTTGCGTGTGTGTATGTGTGTGTGCTGTGTGTTTGTATGTGTTCCCCCCTCCTCTCATGTCGCTGTGTGTGTGGTGTGTGTGTGTGTGTGTATGTATGTGTGTGAGAGAGACATACAGACACACATACACACACACACACACACACACACACACACACACACACACACACTCAGTTTTAATTAGGATTACTTTCGGGAACCTGGATGAGGAGTTATTACAGGAACACACGCAACTTACCCAGTGGCTAAACTCTGAAGAAAATGTCTCTCTCCCAGGAGCTATTAACTGCCTGTAGATCCTCAGGAAGAGGTGAGGCATCACGAGGGCATCCCCCGCCCCCCTCCCCCCGTAAGAATGTTGACAGACTCAGTCTTGTGCTGGTAATCATAGCTGCTGTGAGTTCCACTGGAACTGCTGCGCCATGTCCAGAAGACAGCTTTCCACAACACTTTACTCCTTCCTCTAACTCTTGTATAATGTTTCCTGAGCTTTGAGGGGTGGGTGTGATATAGATGTCCCATTCAGAACTACGCATTCAACAGTCACTGATTGTTAGCACTTTGACCAATTGTGAGTCTCTGCATTAACTGCCACCAACTGCAAAAACTAGCTTCTCTGACCAAAGCTGACAGCAGCACTGATCTCTGGCATAAACATAAATATTTAGAAAACAACGTAATGGGCATCAGCATTTAGCAAAACAACATTAGTGGCTTCCCCACTATGGCCTATGTCCTCTCCAGTCACCAGCTTTTGCCCAGGTTTACAGTATAGGCATGAATTCCCTTCTGTGGAACTGGTCTCAATTCCAGTCTCACTTTGCAGGATGGCAGTGTAGCAAAAAATAACATTTCCATCCTCTTCAAAAAGTAGAAACAAGTATATAGTTTTACTCTTAGCTGAGATGGAATAACACTTGATTTACTTCCCTCCTTGAAAAGAATTGGAACTGGATGAAATGTATAAGTTACTGTTTGTCTTAGATATTGGCAAACAAGTTGCACAGGACTGTGACCTTGAGAGAGAAGTCAAGATGGAAAGTGCCACAGTCCCAGGAGCAGTCTGCCTGCAGATGATGGTGAACCTGTTGCTATCTCTCAGCGGAGAAAGAGAGCAGAGTGCTTGGTACCCAAAATTTGGCAAAGCATCAGGGAGAAGGGAACCATAGAAACCTTCTCTTATGGAGCTCTGAAGGTCTGTAAGAGAGGCCTGTTAAGCCTGACTGTCTAGCACCTGGTGTGAGCAAAAGGAAATGGCCTTGGGCTTGGCAGAAAATCTGGAAAGGACTAGGCAGGACAATCTCTGGGGTTTACCTAGGAAAAGGAGTGGCTTGAATCACTACTAGCCTGAGTAGGAAAGCCTCATAAAATGTGGGACCTCAAGCAGAAGATTATTGCCTCAGTAGCAAGGCTAAATAACCCCAGAGCCTGGGAATGTGTAATATAGGCTCTGCAGGCAGCGTTTGCCTTCTACCACATCTTGTTTACTTGCTTTTAACAATTCTTTTAAAATGTAAAAAAATTTCTTAAACGTCCCTGTAAATAGGTCTTCAGTTGGATTTGGCCCATGACCTTTTATTTGCTCCTCCCTAACGTAGACTCCAAGGCTTCACAAATGTTTCCTAATGAAAGCATTTTTTAGAAGGGACTTTACTTTTTTAAAGCTGGTGTAGGTACATAGCAACATTGATTGGAAGTATAGCGCGTTCCCATGGTCTCCTTTCTCTTGCACATTACAGAGCTTCTATTACTATTAACAATTTGTTCCAGAATGCTACATTTGTTACTGTTGATTATGTATCATTGTTGGAGTCTCTCATTCACTTTGTGTTTGCTGCTGGTGTTTTATATTCCACAATTTTTTACAAGCATTCATCATTACAGTATCAAACTGGTGCCATGATCAACAGTGTCACTGTCATAAAAAAATCTTCTGTGCTCTTCTCTTCATCCATCCCTCCTCTGGTGCCTGGCAGCTACTGATTTTTCTAGTCTCTGGCTAAAGCAGAATGTTGAATAGTTGGAATCATTCCGTGTAAAGCCTTCTTTTATTAGCTCCTTTTACTTAATGATCATTTAAGTTTCCTGTCTTCTCATAGCTTGTTATGTTGTTATTATTTTGTTCTTGTTATGGTGTTAGGGATTGGACCCAGGGCCTCCTACATGCTATGCAAGTGCTCCACCATTGAGCTATACCCCCAGGCCACTCATATTTTTCAAATCACGGAATAATATTCCATTGTCTAGATTATCTACAAGTTAATCAGTTTACCTATTGAAGGACATCCTGATCGCTCCTTAGTTTTGGCAGTTATGAATAAAATTGCCATAAATGGTTGTGTGCAGATTTTTGTGTGGTCATGCTCTGTGTGTGTGTGTGTGTGTGTGTGTGTATGTGCGTGTGTGTGTTCAACTCAGATTAATAGCAAGGAATTTGATTGCTGGATGGTATAGTATCCTTATTTTTGTAAGAAACTGCCAAAGTTTCCCCCCCAAAATTACTGTACCATTTTGCTCTCCTGAAAGCAACTGTGTTCTGTTGTTTTGCCTATTCTACAGTTGAAGTTGACAGTGCTTTGGGCTTTCACCATTCTTTCTTGCTATTTTTGAGACAGCGCCTCCACGTATAGCCTAGGTTGACCCTCCGTGTAGTTAGCACACTCAAATTCTTGATCTCCTGCCTTAGCTTTGTGAGTGCTGGGATTATAGGTATGCACCACCTGGATTTTTACTCTTCTTGTATTTGTTTTGCAGGGTGTCTTGTTTTAATTTTCAATTCTTTAATGACAATGTCTGATGTTGAATGTCTTTCAGGTTACTTGTTTGCTGTCTCAGTATCTTTTTTGGTGAAGTATCTTAGTCTTTGGCTCTTAAAAAATTGGCTTGTAGCCAGGTGTGGTGGTGCACTTCTTTAATCCCAGCGCTCTGGAAGCAGAGGCAGGAGGATATCTGTGAAATCAGGGCCAACCTGGTCTATGTAGTAAGTTCTAGGCCAGCTGTGGCTACAGGGAGACCCTGTGTCAAAAAGACTTAAATAAATAAATAAATAAATAAATAAATAAATAAATTTTTAAAAATGAGTTCATTTTCTTGTTGAGTTTTCAAGTTTTCTTGTATACTTTGTATCACCATCTTTTTACCAACTACATCTTTTGTAAATATTTTCCCCTAGTAAAAATGTATGAGAAACCAATAACTAGCATAATGTTTAAAGGTGAAATCATAGCTACCTTTCTCCTCGGTTAGGAACAAAGTATAGATGTGATTCTTACCACTTCATTTAGCCATGTACAGTAGACACTAGACAGTGCAGTCAAACAAGAGAGAAATAATGTATAGATTTGAAAGGGAAATAGTAAAACTTTTAAATCAGAAATGAAATGAGTATCCTTCATAATAGTAGGAATTGTAAAAGAAAATGTGATAACATAGATCAGACATTTACTCTTGAAAAGACACTTAAGAAAATTTAAAAAATAAAAGCCATAGATTCAAAGTATTGGGAAAACTTGTATCTAACAAACTACTAATATTTGTATTATATAAAGAACTCTTAGAACTCAGTAGTAGTAGTAATAAGGAGCTGCACGGATGGTTCAGCAGTTAAGAGTACTTTCTTCTCTTGCAGAAGACCTGGATTCAGTTCCCAGCATCCACTTGGTGTCTAACAATTACTGATAATTTTAGTTTCAGGGATCTGATGCCCTCTTCTGGCCTCCGTAGGCATTGCACACATGTGGCATACTGACATGCAGGTAAAACACTCATACCCATTTCAAAAAACAAAAACCCAACAAAAAAACTTATCAATAATAAGGTAAATACCACTTTTTAAAAATGAATACAAATGTGAACATATTCTTCACTGAAGAAGATATTCAAATGCCAGAATAACTACAGGAAAAGATAGTTTTGTTATTTTGAAATAATACTATGTATTAAAGTGACAGTATTATGTGCTGACCAGGATGTGAGCAAGCATCCATAAATACCATGTGATATATCCATATAATACAATGGCATTTCTCAGTAATAAAGAATGAACTTCTGGATGTGAGCAAGCATCCATAAATACCATGTGATCTTCTAGTTCAAGTTCAAATAGGTAGGTACTCAGTTTTTAATGTAATACATTAGCAAGTCTGAGTTTTAAAAAGTAAGAAGTGTATTCTAATTTTTGCAGGTACATTTAATTATTGTGTATGTGGTGGGTATGAAGAGGCACATATGCCAGTGTGCACATGGAGGTCAGAGGACAACTAGTGGGAGTCCATTTTTCCACTATGTGGGTGTTGGGGATGGAACTCAGGTAGTCAGGATTGGTAGTAAGTGTCTTTACCAATTGAACCCTCTTACTGGCCTGCAAATATTTTTAATGTCAAGCTTGATAGAAGACAGATTGATTCTCACGTGGACTTTTTCATTTAATCTCTCCCATGTGTTGTTTTGGTTAAGGTATAGGAAAACCATCAGTCTTCATAACTGGAAAAATGAAACATTTTATTTTTCAGGAAATTGCAGATCCTTTTTGAAACTATGTTAAAACTTAATGAGTGCTTTATAGTAGAATTTGAGATCATATTAATGAAAATTTTTTATCCCATTGCGTTAAAATCAGTTGGTTTGTCTTGATCTTTCAATAAATCTTTTGTCTGTGCATGATTTTATAACATTGTTAGTTATTTGGAATGTATTGGTTCATCAAATTCTAAATATTTGCAAACTGTAAAATATATTTTGGTGAAAAGCATTCTTTAGTATCACCTCCAGAGTCTTATCAGAAAAGTTAGGTATTAGGAAACTGTCTAGTTCAGCGTTGCATATAAGTTTCCCGATATTCTGATTTTCACTTAAAAGTCTTAATTTTATATTTGGTAGGAAATACTTCCATTCATTTTCCTTGAAATGATATAGTCCTGTCATTTATTTTTGAGGGAGTGGACCCTGATGACTGCATTTTTTTCTGTTGTGCTTACACTTAAAAATGGTATCCCTGCCTCTGCTTTCCTGGGGCTGCACAATCTGCAGGCCTCTCTCTGACCCGCAGGCCATTCTCCAGGGTAAGTCGATCATGCCTTCCTCACCCTGACTCCTCCAGCCTTATCCACCCTCCCATCTTGCCCGCCCATCTCTCCTAGCCTGGGACCTGTCCCATTCCTTGTCTTGGCACCCCAGACACCTGGGGAACCATGACTGCTTCCTGATCCTTTGCATCCAGACCAGCCCAGTTCATTCTCAGGTCCCGAGGAGCACTCTGGGCCTGGCCCCGCCATCACCTCCCTCTAATTCCCTGGGTCTGCACGACCTGCAGGCCTCTCTCCAACCTGGAGCCCTCTCTCCTGGGTAAGTCGATTGCACCCTCTGTGCCTTGACTCCCCGAGACTCATTCACCCTCCCATCTCCCCCACCCATCTCTCCTCCTGGCCGGGGTCTTTTCCCATTCCTTGTCCTGGCGCCCCAGACACCTGGGGAACCACCACTGCTTCCTGATCCTTTGTAGCAATACCAACCCAGTTCCTTCTTGGGTCCCCAGGAGCACTCTGGGCCTGGCCCTGGCCTCACCTCCCTCTGCTTCCTTAGGCCTGCACTATCCACCAGCCTCTTTCCTGGAGGGGGCTGATCTTTCCTCTTCCTGATCCTTTGAATCCGATCAACCCAGCTCTTCAGTGGACTCTCCAGTAAGCCCTGGGCGCCCCCCCACCCCGTCTTCCTTTACCTCTCTGGGTGGCACAGGCCACCAGCTACCCTAGACCAGCATCTTTCCTGGGCCCAGCTCCCAGGCCAGTCCAACCCCCAAATTCCTGAGGCCAAAATCTTTACTGGAGGGATCCAGACCTTAGGAGAAAGCCTGAGGGTATCTGATCCTCATCTGACTTGGGCCTTTGTGGGAACTTTTGAAAACAAGCAATCTGGCCACTCCAATATAAAATCAAAAGAGAGAACCAGAGGCTAAGAGGAACGAGATTTCATGCCCAAAAAGTAAACCACAAAGACACATAAAGTTTACAAAAAGAAGCAGACCTAAACTTGACGGCTTGAGTCTCACACAAGAATCAGAAACGACAAAAGAATATCACATGTCAAAATCACAGAGAAAAAATAGTAACATGAAAAACTGAAATAACATATCCCCACCAAATACCAGTAGTCCTCTAGAGGAGTACAGTGAGAATCCCCTAGAGATAATGCAGGACATGGTACTCAAAAGAACAATTATAAACATGATAAAAGAATTCAGTGAATTTAAAGAACACACAAACAAAGAAATCAAAGAACTGAAGGAAAATAGGGATAAACTTCTGAATGAATTCAGAAAAGAGTTAGAAATATTGAAGACTACTCAGGCTGAAATGAAGAAGGAAGTGAAACACTCGGTAAGCCAATTAGAAACGACAGCCTCACCAATAGGATGAATGAAATGGAAAACAGAGCATCAAGACTGAAAGATAAAGTGGATGAACTAGACCACTGAAGCAAAGAGTATGAAAAATTTAAGAAATCACAGGAATGGACTGTGCAGGAATTGTGTGACACCATAAAAAGACCGAACTTAAAAATCATAGGCATACAGGAAGGAGAAGAATCCCAAGATAATGACATGGACCAGATCTTCAACAGAATCGTGGAAGAAAATTTCCAAAAATTAAAGAAAGGCATGCCCATACAAAAACAAGAAGCATATAGAACACCAAAGAGACAGGACCAGAAAGGAAACTCTCTACAGCACATCAGAGTAAAAACACTACATGTACAAAACAGAGACAATACTGAAAGCTGCAAAAGAGGAACAACAAGTCACATATAAAGGAAAACTGATTAGGATTACAGCTGACTTTTCAGTGCAAACTATGAAAGCCAGAAGAGCCTGGACCAAAGCATTCCCGGTTTTAAATGACCAAAGGTGCCAACCTAGATTACTATCCCAGCCAAAATGTCTATTATAGTCGAAAGGGAAAGAAAAATCTTTGATAACATAAG
>NW_008357033.1:3229190-3271014 GCF_000622305.1 Nannospalax galili | reverse complement strand
ACTCCCAAATTCCTTCTATGAAGCCAGCATCACTCTAATACCCAAACCGGGTAAAGATACAACCAAAAAAGAAAACTAGACCCATATCCTTAATGAACATAGATGAAAAATTCTCAACGAGATATTTGGAACCCGCATACAGATACACATCAAAAAGATCATCCATCATGATGATCAAGTCAGCTTTATCCCAGAGATGCAGGGATGCTTCAATATACATAAGTCAATAAACATCATAAATCATAAGTCATACAATGAAATCACCTGCTTTCATTTTTGATATACCAGGAAAAGAGAAGGGGGGGAGAGAAGGAGGCATTCACATGCACACAAATGCACACACACAGAGCAAGAGACAAAAACAAAAAGAGACACAGAGAAATAAAGAGGCAGAGGGAGGAGGAAATGCTGCTCATCATTCTAACTGGAGGAAAACTGGAAGCATTCCCACTAAAATCAGGAACCAGGCAAGGCTGTCTATTATTGCCACACTTCTCTTTAACATAGTGCTTGAAACTCTTGCAAGAGCAATAAGACAGGCAGGAAATAAAAGGAGTAATAATAATTGGAAAAAAAGAGATCAAATTATCCCTATTTGCTGATGATATGATATCTAAGAGATGCCAAAAATTCTACCAGAAAACTCCTAGAAATTATTAACACGTTCAGTAAATTGGCAGATTACAAAATTAAGCTACAAAAATCTGTAGCCTTTCTATATACCAATAACAAGCAATCAGAGAAAGAGCACATAGAAACACTCCCGTTCACAATAGCTGCAAAAAATTTAAAACATCTCAGAATAAACCTGACCAAAGACATTAAAGAGCTCTACAATGAAAATTTTAACTCTTCAAAGAAAGAGATTGAGGAAGACATCAGGAGATGGAAGGACCTCCATGGATTGGAAGAATTAATTTTGTGAAAATGACCATCCTACCCAAAGTCATTTATAGATTCAATGCAATGACAATCAAAATCCCCATGACATTTTTCACAGAATTGGAATAAACCATCCTGAGATTCACATGGAAGCACAAAAGACCTCGGAGAGCCAAAACAACCCTGAGCTCTAAGAGCAATGCTGGCCTGATTACCAGATTTTAAGCTATATTACAGAGCTATAGTCATAAAAACAACCTGGTACTGGCCCAAAAATAGACCCATAGATCAATGGAACAAAATTAAAGACCCAAATATCAGTAAATGCAATTTCAGCCACCTGATATTTGACAAAGGGGCTAAGAGTATTCACTGGAGGAAAGACAGCATGTTCAGCAAATGGTGCTGGCAAAACTGGATCTCCACTTGTAGAAGAATGAAACTAAACCCCTATCTTTCACCAGGGACACATCTGACAGATTTTTAATATCCACAATATATAACGAACTCAAAAAACAGAATCGGGACAAGAAGTAACCCAATTAAGTGATGGGCTAAGGAACTTAACAGAGAGTTCTCAAAGGAAGAAATAAAGATGGCTATGAAGCATCTTAAAAAATGGTCAACATCACTAGTAATTAGGGAAATGCAAATTAAAACCACTTTAAGATTTCATCTTACCCCAGTCAGACTGGCTAAGATCAAGAGAACAAATGATACCAAATGTTGGAGAGGATGTGGGGAAAGGGGAATACTCATCCACTGCTGGTGGGGCTGCAAAGTGGTTCAATCCCTATGGAAAGCAGTGTGGAGAACTCTTAAAAAACTGAAAATGAACCTACCATTTGACCCAGTTATACCACTCCTTGGCCTATACCCAGAGAACTCATCCTATTGCAAAGACACTTGTCCATTCATGTTTGTTGCTGCTCTTTTCACAAAGCTAAGAGATGGAAGCAAGCTAAATGTCCTTCAGTTGACAAATAGATAATGAAAATATGGTTCATTTATATGATGGAGTTTTACTCAGCAGTGAAGAAAGATGGACTCATGAAATTCGCTCGTAAATGGATTGAACCAGAAACTGTTGTACTAAGTGAAAAGAAATCAACATATGTTCTCCCTCATATGTGGTTCCTAGAACCAAACCCTGATAAGTGAGTATGTATCCATACATAACTACAGGAACCAGGATAATGGAAAGGAAATAGGGAGGTAAAGGAAAAGAACCTGAAAGAGAACACTAGGAAACAGGCCTTAGTAAGGGAGATATGGATAAAAATTGGGTTAGTTTAAGGGATGGGGGAGGGAAGGGTATATAAGGAATCTAGGGGATAAAGTAAAAGCAGGAGCTCAAGAGATGTAGGACCATAGGAGAAGGGTATTAAGAGAGAAAGGGGGGAATGAAACGGGCATCTTAAGTGGGAAAACCATGATAGAGGAGTGAGACAATGGAAAAGATAAATAATGCCTAGCTAGTTTTAAAGACCAGAGGGAACCATGTTACTCCAACAACGTACTGACAAATTATACATAGCAAATATAAAAGGTTGGTAAGGTATATCTGAGAATAGTTTGTCTTTGCCCAAGATTTATCTACATGACACACAGTAATTAAAAGTACCAGACTGGTAGAACTAACCTTCTTGGATGTTTAACAGACATACTTTGAGGCTTATAATAATTTGGTCAGAGGGACATAAAGGACAGTTTTTGCTCTTTGGTCGACTAGTTCCGGGGGACTTTTAGCATCTCTCAAAATGTCCTGTAATCGTGGTGGGTCACCTGTCCTCTCGATTAAGGCTCCAAGGAGACCCCACCAGTTGGACTTGAACCAGTGTCCAGTCTACAAAGTGGAGAGTCAACACAGGAATCATTTCCTCCATGCTTCCAAGTGATGACAACCATGTCCGAGCAGGACCTTTGACTTATCTTCCTATAGGCAGAACTGGGAAAAATAAGGAGCCAAGGGCTCCTCCGAAGCCCATGTGGCCCCTGAGGAACTGATCCTCAAACGACCTTAAGAGTAAAAATAAATTGGTTTATCTGGGCCAATTGTATGGCCTTAAACACCCAAAAGGAAAGTATAACCAAAGATTAAAGGAGCCAATATAATTTTTTTTGAGTCCATATGCATAGCTAAAAGCTGCATAAGAAGCAACAATGCCAGATAGGAGATACCTTCTTTTGAGTTGTTGGCCAGGGTGGCCAAAGGGACACCCAGATAGTAACACAGCATAGAACTGGGAAAATGAACAGCAGACCCCAATCTTATCTAAAGGAATATTGACATCTGATTGCTGGTAGATGAGGTACAGCTGACCTTCCCAAAACAAAGACCTTTGGATAGACTGACTAGATTCACCAGATGGACAAGTAGTGGGGAATGTCTGGGGGTGCTGACAACACAGAAGACAGTAGCAGGGATATCAGAGTATAAGGGCTCTAGTGGTGGGATGGAGACTGTGGGAAGCTGCCATTTGGGAAGTGGGTGTATAGTTGAATAGATGTTCTGTGTGACACACACACACAAATCAACAAATTAACCAAAATGTATATTTGAGAAGGAAGCATGGAAATTTACATCATGGTAATTAGTAGAGGTGATAAACATTACCATTGAAATCTGCCCAATGACTTTATAGACATACACAGGTGCCAAGGATCCCAGTGCAACCGATTATGACAAGTAACAATCAGGTATATACAGATTAAGAGATGCATGCGCCAACATCTTGTTAGTATCAAAAAAGTCTTTCTTCAAGGAACAATATATTCTAAAATGAAATGGAGATCTTTTTTAAAGGTTAAAAAGTTTCAATTTTGTGTCTTACTGGCCTTAGACTGAGTTCAGTATTGTATTACTGTATTAATTCAACTTTGAACCTAGAAACTTACAGCCATTTGTGAAAGAGATGTAGTCTTGTTCTGGAGTGTGTTACTGACCATGTTGAAGCTGTAATGAAATGCTTCTAATCTTGTAGTTATTAAAAAATTAAAAAAAAACTAAACCAAAAACAAACTGAGGAGCCCTTCAAGAAGTTTACTTGACAGTAGGATGTGAAAATACAGGTGGTGATAGATTCTTGGTGATCATTTAGGCTCTGAAGGTGGATATATTAGAGTTACTTCAAAGGGCTGTGTTTGAGAGGGAGATCTAAATGGAGGTGGGGGAGGGAGGGAGAGAGAGAGAGAGAGAACAAGAGAACATGCGCACCCTCGGAGCTTTTAGGATAAGAAATATGTCAAGAAATAAAGGAAACAGCAGCAGCATCCATATCACCCTCATCATTGCCAGCAGCTGCAGCAAAAAACCGTTTCTGGGTGGCAGTGAGCAGCCAACAGATGCGGCAGTGCCTGAGAAGACTTAGCTTTATAAGATTGTCACTAGTCTTCCCACCACCTACTCATCTGAATACTCAGGTTGAAACAAAATCTGCTTTGCTTATTACCAAGTGGTTCAAATGCTGTCCTTTGAAAAAACTTGTCTCTTTTCTCCTGCCAGCCTTGCTTATTTTAAGCCAGTGATTTTTCTAGTCTCATTTCCAAGGTTACATATGTGAAACAAAACAAAACAAAAACACCCCAAAATCCATTCCTTCAATTCCCTCTGATGGGCTGTGTTAGATAGCCTCAGTTTTCAACTTGACACACTTGGGTAGCGGTGGAAGGATCCTCAACTGAGGAGTTTCCTTCATTGGATTGGCTTGTGGCCATGTCTGTGGGGCATTTTCTTGATTGTTGAGGGATGTGGGAGGGTTGAGCCCGCTGTGGGTGGCCCGGGTCACGCAGTCCTATGCTGTATAAGAAAGCAGGCTGAGCACCAGCCAGGGGAGCAAGGCAGTGATCAGTGTTCCTCCATGGTCTGGGCTTCAGTTCCTGTCTTGAGGTTCCTGCTCTCAGTTTCATGCCTTGGCATCCCTCAGTGCTGAACTGTGTATGACCCAGCAGATGTAAGATAAAAATACCCCCCCACCCCCCCAAAATGGTATCCCAAGTCAGGCTGAATTCCAAGATCCTGCCTTAAAAAAGTATCCGATTTTGTATGTGGCTGGTTTAGCTCACAAAGTCTTACAGTACTTTGATGTGCCTCAGAAACGCCTTATTGGTATCTACCATTTCATCACAGAGGTTTAAAGCAAGGCATGCCATGTACTTAAGAGCCAGCATCTGATCAAATTAATACTTTTGCTACTTAATCAAGGAAATGTATGTAGCTCTTTGTCTGTTATGTATCTATATAGAGAAAAAGAATGGCTGGCTATAAACATGTACCTTACTCCTAGCCCATCATCAAAGGCATTCTTAGTAAAATTGATTTTTTGGGGGTTTCTGTTGTTGTTCCAAATAGTAAGTGTGTATGTGTGGCTGGGAGGAATACAGTGTCATTTCTGTTATGCATGCTACAAGTACCAGCAGTTTTATCCATTATTACTATTTCATCATTAGTGCATTATGCAAATATAATTAAAAGGGACTGATAACTTAGTATAATTAAGATAGTTTTACCTCCTAGCCCATGAAGGAGTCTTAGCTAAGCAGTACCTTGAAATAATACTGTTTTAGAAAGTAGAAGATGGAAGAAGAAGAAGCATCTGCAAAGCAAACTGTTACAGTATGGACTTGAGAGAGCAGGAACTCTTAGAAATGTATCAGAAAATTAGGAAGAAGAAATCATTAATTGCGTGCCACATGTTGCTGGGCAGTTATGTAAGAGGCAATGACAGGAGGCTGATAACTTTCTGAGCTTGGAGGCAGCAGACCTTGACAAGCATGGTTTCCTCTACAGTGGTTTCATTGAGAGGACACATCAGAAGCACTCAGAGTTGATTGAGACCAAAGTGGAAAAAGCTAGGCCATTAATGAAGTAGACAGCTTTTAGGGAGGTATTACTGTGTCAGGGAGAGTGGAACAAGAAGGTAGCTAGAGGTGTATTTGGGGTCAAGGGAGGATTTTGTGTAAGTTTGTTGTGTAAGTTGAGAGATACTTAATTCATTAACTCTCAGATGTTTTGGAATGCAACCTATAGCAAGAAATGAATTTTATACCACTGCTCACTCTGTACACGTTATTGAAAGAAAAGTTTTACAAAATAATATTTTTCTTTTCCATTTTTGGTGCATGCATGACTCGGATCTGCCTTTTGTTTCATTAAAAAATGAAAAGGCCAGTGTCTAGACTTACTAAGTTGTTTTCACAGTGCATGGTATTGTTTTCCAAAAGTGTCTTTTGTAGGGGATCTTTGTGATGGAGTCCAGAGCATAAACTAGTGATTGGCCTTTAATTCTAACACAGTTGTTTCATGGTAACAGCCAGGAGGATAGAGCATATAGACAGATAAGGAGTGATGCTGCTTGCAGGAAGATCAAGTTCCTGTTTAAAATAAGTCCATATTTTTCAGAATACTGTGATGCCAACTAAGAGAGTTCCACAGAGGGACTGTGCTGAAGGTTTAAATAAAGAGCACACGTGCCACATTATGAGTTAAGTGGGCGTGAACTTAGTTATCAGCTCCCACAACTAGTTGAGCCACTTAAAACTTTAAAAAATATTTTGTTATTTTTATTTTATGTGTATGAGTGTATTGCCTACATGTATATAGGTCTGCCCATGTTACACAGTGCCTGAGGAGAAGAGGGGTTTGCATCCCCTGGAACTGGAGTTACAGATGATTTTTAGCCGCCATATGAGTGCTGGGAATTGAACCCGTGTCCTCTGCAAGAGCAACCAGTGCTCTTAACCCCTGAGCCATCTCTTTAGCTCCAAAGCCACTTAAAACTTTTAAGAGGTAAATTCAGGACATATAACTAAAGCTGAGATTTTAGACTCTAGAGTGCTCCATGCCAAATGGCAGATCTCCTAAGATAGTGAAACAATTTTATTAGTCATAATGTGTTGACATAATTCATTTTCTCAGAAGCAATCTTTGACTTCTTGAGGCAAAGCCAGAGCAGTGGCTGCCATTTAGTTTTTGTTTCCAGTCTAGCTGTAGGGCAATTAGATTTTTAGCAAGAAAAAAGATACTTTCTTTATCAGTTTGAGATTTTATTACTTCAGGAAATAATTCATTAAGGCTTTTTAAAATTGTTAGTTTGATTACTTCAGGTTTGTTGTGTTGTGTTTTTATTTTTTAGCAAACCCAAATCACAACCTGTGTTTCCTAGTGGCCTAGAACCAAAAAATAAAAAATCTAGGAAATGACTTCAATGATTACTATTGTCAGCTCAACAGAATCTAGAATCACCTGGGAGATAGTCCTCTAGGCATGTGGGGGGGGTGGGGTACGGGCGAGGGATATACTGATTGTGTTAATTGAGGTAGAAAGGCTTATCAACTGCAGGTGTACCATTCTCTGCCTGGGATCCTAACTGTATAAGCAAAGTAGGGAGCTGAGCAGTAGAACATGTTCATTGCTCTTTGCTTCCTGATTGTGAATGAGATGTGACCAGTTGCCTCAAGTTCCTGCCACCTGGATTTCCCCACTGTGATGTGAGCTAGATTTGAACTGTGAGCCAGATTAAGCCCTGTCTCCTTCAGTTGCTTTTGTCAAAGTTATTTTTTTCACAGCAATAGAAAGATAATGGCCTATATTTCGCTTAACTAAACAGACTGCCCTTACCTAATAGCATCTCCTTAATGGTGATGGTAATGTTGTCCATTCATTCTGGGGAGCTGAGAAGTAGATGAGGTAAGTCTCTATACATGCATGGAATTAAGTAGGACTTAAAAGAAATCTTCTAGGGTATGTCCTATGTAGAATCTTGCCTGCTTCTAAAGAGATGACATTCTCTAGTAATATTTTTTTCAAGAGACAGGATTTTTCTATATAGCTCTGGCTGGTCTAGAACTTGCTATATAGACTGGGGTAGCCTTGAATTCAGAGATTGCCTGCCTCTGCTGGGATTAAAGGTGTGTGCCACACCCAACATCTTGTAATGTTTATTATTTGATAGTTTACAATTTCTTTTGCTGAAGTTTTGATCTTTTATTTCATTATTTCATTTAAAAGTAATTTTTTGAGTAGGGTAGGGGCTGGGACCTTTGCAGACCACTGGAGAGCACCCGGATCTGGCCTCCACATAGTGGTAAGCTTCCCCAAATTGTGCCCAGCCACCTAATTGGGATTGTGTGAGGCCCTTCCCACTTCACCAGGGGTAGAGCACTCTGTCCTACAGTAGGTTAGAAGCTGAGACTTTAAACAGACCACCTGAAAGTGCTTGGATATGGTCTCCCCATGGTGGTGACCTTTACCAAATTGCACCTTGCCCAACCCCCTAATTGGGATTGCATGAGGCCCTTCACTTTGCAAAGGATAAAGCTCGCTGCCCCACAGCAGGATAGGGGCTGAGACCTTAGTAGACCACCCGAGAGTGCCTGGATCTGGCCTCTGCCTGGTGTAGAGGCTGAGACTTAGCAGATTGAGAGTGCCAAAATCAGGCCTCCCCTTAGTGAACATCCCAAATTGCACTGTAGTGCCCACTAGTAGGGGTCCACATGTTAGAAGGAAGCCAGAATACCTGACTGGAGCCTGACTTGGGCCTCTGTGGGAGCCCCTGAGTAGCTGATCCAAAGACATCAGTTCCCTCCAAAATAAAATCTGAGAGAAACTGAAACCTAGACCACCAGCTTTACATATCCAATAAGAAAACAAGGCACACAAATAACACAAAAAGAAGCAAACTTCAACTCAACAAAAGAAGGCTTGTATTTCATACCAGATTTACCACCAACAAAAGAAATCCACATGCCAAAATCACAACGGAAAAATAATAATATGGAAAATCAAAATAGCATGGTCCCATCAAACTCCACCTGTCTTGTAGAAGAGTTCTACAAGAACTCCCTAGAGATAACCCAGGATACAGAATTTAAGAGAACAGTCATAAACATGATTAAGAAATTCAATGAATTTAAAGAACACACAAATCAAAGAACTAAAAGAAGATAGGGATAAGCTCACTGACTTCACAAAAAAGGTAGAAACATTGAAGAAAACACAGGCTGAAATGAAGGAAGTGAAAATCTCAGTAAGCTGATTTGAAATGACAAGAGAAAGTGAAAGAATGAATGAAATGGAAAACACAATATCCACACTGGAGATAAAGTTGAAGAATTGGACCAGTCAAGCAAAGATTGTGAAAAATTTGAAAAACACAGGAATGGAATATGCAGGAAATGTGGGATTCCATGAAAAGACCAAATCTATATATCATAGGCTTAGAGGAAGGGGAAGAATTTTATGTTAATAGCATTGACCAGATCTTAAACAGAATTATGGAAGAGAACATCACAAAGTTCAGACATTACCATACAAATACAAGAAGCGCATAGAACACTAAATAGAATCAGAAAAGAAACTCCCCATGGCATATCATAGTAAAAACAGTAAATGTACAGAATAGAGAGTATTGAAAGCTGTAAAAACACAAAAAAACCCCACCTCACATATAAAGGAAAACCCATCAGAGTTACACCTGACTTACGAGTGTAAACTGTGAAAGCCAGAAGAGCCTGGACAAGGTATTTCCAGTTCTAAATGACCATAGATGCCAACCCAGCATACTTTACCCAGCAAAAATGTCTATTATAGTTGAAGGGGAAAGAAAAATCTTCCACAATATTAATAGGCTCAAAGAATACATGTCCACAAAACTGGCCCTTCAAAGAATATTTGAAGCAGTACAAAGAACAGAGAAAGGAACAACTATACCCCAGGGGCAACAGATAGAAACTAAATGAAGGTATAATTGTGGAAACAAAAAATTAGACAGGAATGCAAATAGTATTCATAATGATGACAACCAATACACATCATTCAATAATGACTTTAAATATCAGTGAACTGAGTTCCCCAGTCAAAAGACAAAGGCTAGTTGAATGAATTAAAATCCATCTTTTTGTTGTCTGCAAGAAACCCATCTCACTTTCAAGGACACGTACTACCTTAAGGTGACAGGATGGAAAAGAGTATTTCAAGCAACTAGCACTAAGAAACAAGTAGAGGTTGCAATTCTAATATCTGACAAAACAGACTTCAAACTAAAACTAATCAGAAGAGATGAGGGTCTCTTATTCTGATCAAAGGAACAATTAACCAAGAAGATATTACAACATGAAAATATATACACCAAACTGTGGTGCACCCAAATTCCTAAAAACAACACTACAGGACTTTAAGACACAGATTACCCCCAACTCAATAATAGTAGGGGACTTCAATACTCCACTGTCTCCATTAGACAGGTCAACCAGACAAAGACATTTGAATTAAATGGTACCATACATCAGAAGGACCTAACCGACATCTACCAAATATTCCACCCAAGCATCAAAGAATACATTTTCTAATCAGAACCCCATTGAACTTTCTCAAAAATTGACCACATACTGGGGCACAAAACAAACCTCACCAAATACAAAAAATTGAAGTAATTCCATGCATTCTGTCAGACCACAATACAATAAATCTTAAAATCAACTCTGGGAGAAGCCCTAGTCATTACACAAACTTATGGAGATTAAACAGTACACTCCTGAATGATGAGTGGATCAAAGGAGAAATTAAGAAAGAAAAATATTACTGAAATTAAAAAGGAAAATATAACACAATAAAACCTCTGGTACAGTTTAAAAGCAGTCCTAAGAGGGAAGTTTATAGTTCTAAGTGTCTACATTAAAAAATCAGAACGAGCACAAATAAATGACTTAGCATTGCAGCTCAAGACACTGGAAAGGCAAGAGCAAATGAAACTCAAACCCAGCAGAAGAGAAGAAATAAGAAAAATCAAAGCAGAAATTAATGAAATAGAAACAATACAATAAATCTAAGAGCTGTTTCTTTGAAAAGCTATGCAAGGTAGACCCTTAGCCCAGTTAGCCAAAAGAAAGAAAGAGCAAATCCACATCAACAGAATCAGGGATGAAAGGGGAAACATCACAATGGACACCCAAAAGATCCAGAACATTATAAGGAAATACTTTTTAAAAACCCATACTCTATTAAATTTGAAAATCTAAAAGAAATGGATATCTCAAATCATGGGAACCACCAAAGTTCAACCAAGATCAAGAATTTAAACAGACTTATAGCATATAATTGAAACAGTAATACAAAACCTCCCCACTAAACAAAGCCCAGGCCCAGACAGATTTTACAGCAGAATTCTACCAAACATTTAAAGAACATCTCCAACCAATACTACTTCCAAAAAGATAGAAACAGAGAACTCCCAAATTCCTTCTATTAAAGCCAGCATCACTCTAATACAAAAAACCAGGTAATGATAACAACCAAGAAAGAAAACTATAGATCCATATCCCTAATGAACATAGATGCAAAAATTCTGAACAAAATACTTGCAAACTGCATACGGACCTACATCAAAAAGATCATTCACCATGATCAAGTAGGCTTTACTCCAGAGATGCAGGGGTAGTTCAATATATGCAAATCAGTAAATGTCATAAATCATATAAATGGACTCAAAGACAAAAACCACATTGTCATCTCAATAGATGCAGAAAAAGGCCTTGGCCAAAACTCAGCATGTGTTCATGATAAAAGTTCTAAAGGAAATTGAACCGGAGGGAACATAGCACAACATAATTAAAGCTATATGTGACAAACCTACAGCCAGCATCATTCTAAATTGAAAAAACAAACGGGAAGCATTCCCATTAAAATCAAGAACCAGAGAGGGCTGTCCACTATTTCCACTCCTTTTCAAAATAATGCTTTGAAACTCTTACTAGAGTAATAAGAGAAAGAAATTAAAGGAGTATTAATTGGAAAAGAAGTGGTCAAATTTATGCCTTTTTGCAAATGATATGATACTATACCTAAGGGATTCTTAGAATTCCACCAGAGAACTTCTAGAACTGATCAACACTTTCAGTAATGTGACAGGTTACAAAATTAATCTACAAAAATCAGTAGCCTTACTATATATCAATAACAAGCAATCAGAGACAGAGCACAGGGAAACTCTTGCATTCAAAATAGCCTCAAAAAAAAAAATCTTGGAATAAACCTGTCAAAAAACTTCAAAGATCTCTACATTTTTTTTTTTTTAAATCTTTAAACAAAGAGATTGAGGAAGACACCAAGACACCATGAGATGGAAGAACCTCCCATGCCCATTGATTAGGAGAATTAATATTGTGAAAATGACCATCCTACCAAAAGTAATATATAGAGCCAATGCAGCCCAATCAAAATCCCCATGACATACTTCATATAATTAGAAAAAAAAATCTTTAAATTCATATGGGAGCACGAAAGACCCCAGATAGCCAAAGCAACCCTGAGTACAAAGAGCAACACTAGGGGAATTACTATATCAGATATCAAAGTGTACTACTGCAGAGCTACATAGTCATAAAAACAGTATGGTACTGGCACAAAAATAGACACAGATCAGTGGAACATAATTGAAGACCCAGTCCTGAGTCCATGCAATTTCAGTCACCTGATAATTGACAAAGGTGCCAGGAACACACAATGGAGGAAAAGACAGCACCTTCAACAAATGGTGCTGGCAAAACTGGATCTCCACCTGTAAAAGAATGAAACTAGATCCCTATCTTTCACCTTTCACAAAACAAATGGATTAGAGACCTCAGTGTGAAACTGAAATTCTGAAACTATTAGAAGAAAACATTGGCAATAACCTACAAGATATAGGTGTAGCAAATGATTTTCTAAATAAGACACCAGTTGCTCAGGAATGAAGCTCAACAATCAACAAGTGGGACCTCATAAGACTACAAAGCTTCTCTGTAGCAAAAGAAAAAAGTGAAGAGAAAACCCAGAATGGGAGAAAATTTTCACCATTTGACACATCTGACATCCAGAATATATAAGAAACTCAAAAAACAAATGACCCAATTAAAAAATGGGCAGAGGATCTAACGAGAGAGTTCTCAAAAGAAGAAATAAAGATGGCTATTAAACATCTTAAAAAGTGTTCAACATTGTTAGTAATTAGGGAAATGCAAATTAAAACCACCTTAAGATTTTTGTCTTACCCCAGTCAGACTGGCTAAGATCAAGAGAACAAATGATACCAAATGCTGGCGAGGATGTGGAGAAAGGGGAATGCTCATTCACTGCTGGTGAGATTGCAAACTTGTGAAACCCCTATGGAAAGCAATGTGGAGAACTCTTAAACTAAAAATGAACCTACCATATGACCCACTCCTTGGCATATACCCAAAGGACTCATCCTATTGCAGAGATACTTGTACAACCATGTTTGTTGCTGCTCTTTTCACAACAGCTAAGAGAAGGAAGCAACCAAAGTGTCCCTCAGCCTATGAGTAGTTAACGAAAATGTGGTGCATTTACACGATGGTGTTCTACTCAGCAGTAAGGAAAGATGAAATGAAATTTTCAGGTAAGTGGATTGATCTAGAAACTGTTATACTAGATGAAGTAACAGATTCAGAAAAACAAAAGATGTGTGTTCTCCCTCATTTGTGGATCCTAGAACCAAATCCTTATAAACAAGTATCCCAGTCACCACCCATCATTGTAATCATCTTATGTCAACAGACAGAGGTTACTGCAGAGTCACACCACTGGTTACACGCAGAGATGTGAATTGCCCAAGCCTAAGTGGCACCTCTAGGATGCAACCTCTACACCTAATACGGAACAAAGAACAAGGGATGAAGAGCACTAAGCATCTTTCAATTCTCATCAATGAAGCTCCCTTATGCAACAGAGGGCTAGGAACACGAAAGGCCATAAATCACCAAAACGTAGAGAATAAGAGTCAGCAGAGTGTGTGTCTTTGGACAGTACTCCTATATTGAGGTCCACCCACCTGGGCTCATAGATCATTGCGGAAGAGGGGGCATAAAGATTCTAAGGGCCAGTGCATGACCATCGGAAATGGTCCTACAGACACCTGGGACCCTTCTCATACAAACCTACAGCAATGGTGTCAGCATGCACAAGACTCATGGAAACTTAGGCAGACAAAAACTCAACACAGACCTGTGGAAATGAACAGCAAGCCCCAGTCTTAGTCACAGAGTTTTTGGCAGCTGATAACTGCTGGGTGAGAAAGAGCTGATCTTGAAGGAGAGACTCTAGATATGCTGACTAAACCCTGGTAGGTGAACTTGCACTGAGGGACATCTCAGGACACTTAACTTTACATTATAGGCCTTAATACAAATGATAGAATGTCTGAACTCCAGTGGGGAATATAGGAGGATGCCAAAGGGGAAGAGGGAAGGGAGTAAAAAGATGATTTTATATATGAAATATACAATTTAATAAAATTTTTTCCAAGAAAATTAATTTTTCATAGAATCCTAACCATTTCTTAAGAACTAATTTTTTCCAGTAATCTATGGTCAACTTTTATGTTGCTTTCATTTTAGTCTTATTTACGATTTGCTAAATGTTATACATCATGAGTTTCACTGGCAGTTTTTAATGCACATAAATATATTAGAATTAGGAGCAGTTACTCTTAATATCTTTGCTCTCCCTGCCAGTGTTCAAATACAGGAATCCAATTTCCCTCTGATTTGTTGTGCTTCATAACTTAGCCCTCTTTCATCATGTTGAAGGATAATTTTTCAAAAAATTTCTTGTAGATATAAAATGTTTTTTTATTAGAGATTAAATAACTGATTATTAAGGCCTACGTGGTCTACACAGCCAATTCCAGTCTAGCCAAAGCTACATAATAAGACCTTGTCTAAACAAAATCAAAACAAATACCAAAAATCTGACTTTTAGGGGCTGAAGAGATGGCTCAGTAGTTAAGAACTCTTATCTTGCAGAGCACCTAGGTTCGGTTCCCAGCACCCACATGGAGTCTCACAGTTATCTATAACTCAAGTTCCAAGGGACAATACCCCTTTCTGGCCTCTATGGGCAGATGGCATGCACATGGTACACGTACATACATGTAGGCAAGTATCCAGACACAAAAATAAATCAATGAAAAAATTAAAAATAAGCCAGGTATTGTACACATGCCTTTAATCCCAGTACTCAGGAGACAGAGGCAGATGGAGCTTTGTGAGATTGAGGGTAGCCTTATCTTTATAACAAGTTTCAGGCCTGCTGGGGCTACAGGGAGACCCTGTTTTAAAAAGAACCAAACAGAAAACAAAAAAAAAATCCTATAATATTAAAATAAGAAATTTAAAACATTATTAGGGCGCATTGAGAAGATGATTATGAGATGTTCAAAAGAGAAAGGAACAGTCACATCTCTGGTGAGGAATGTTGATATGAATGTGCAGATGGAGGCAGAACTGACTTCTTCCATAGTAGGCTACAGGGTTTCCACTCAGGTGATTCTTCTGCTGAGGGAATTTATATGACTACAGAAAATTGTTTTCCATGACTATTGGTTATCTATAACTTACAGAGGTATAGCCTGAAAGCGATGGCTAGACTCATAGAAGAGTAGCTTTAGATACTTCTGTACAGAACCTCATTCCGGTGGACTCCATACCCCTCTGTATTGTGCTACAAGTGGCAGAAACCAAATGTTTTAAAAATTATATCATTGGCTGTCATTTGAAAAACATTTGGAGTATGAGTTTTTTCTAAAATTTTTACAGAACTTACAATATTATCTCGAACCATAGCATAAGTATTTAAGGCTATAGATAAGGTAAAACTACAGCTTCTTGAGCTATGTTTCATAATCACAAGTATATGTCCTAATGTTCACGCTCTGACAGGTATTCTAAGCATAGTATTAATGCATCTTTGTAATGATGACCTTGAGGTTAGGATTATGAAATTATGTTCAGAGGTGTTAAAGTGGTAGTAAAGATTGGTGTTATATATCCTAAGATAGGTGACCCTGACAATTATAAACGCTGGGAAACCGTCAAGAAATGTTAAGAGAAAAAAAGAATTATTTATTATAGCCCCACTTATCTAGGGCCTTCTGCTTTGGTATCAGTTACTGTAATTGTCTATGTCTTAGTTTCCTGTGTATCTTAGATGTTAGAAATCTTTTTGGTGTATTTAGAAAGTGTCAGTCACTGGGTGTGGTGGCACATGCCTGTAATTCCAGCACTTGGGATGTGAATTTGAGATCAGTCTGGGCTACATACTGAGTCCCTGTCTCAATAAAACAAAGCATAGCAGGTGAGAAAGTAAAATGGAAGGAGGAGGGAGGGAGGGAGAGAAGGAGAGAGGGAGGGAGATTGAGAATGATTAAACAAGTCAGTCAGTTCATCAATCTTTCATACTTTGGAAAGTCTCTCAAGAATATGGAGTTTGGGGAATAACCCAGAGTAGCAAATTATATCATGTATCCATGTTTGTTTTTGAAGAAGACTTAAGATCAGGGGAAACTTCTAAGCTGCTCCTAAGCCCTCTGTGATCTTCTGCTTGTGAGCTTTAGCATTCAGTGCAGGTGATTCCCTGGGATGCTGTGCTGAGCAGCTCTTGTACCTGCTACACCATTCGTTGTGTGTAAATGGTTCATGTTCATGCCATCCTTACCAGGTTCTTTTGAATTTCAGGTAAAAAACATCACAATGAATTTCAGTTTCTGGTGGATCAGGCCAAAAAAGGATACAAAAAAACTGGTGGAATGTCAAAAATGAAAGTAATGAAAAAAGATGAACCTATAGAAAAGCTATCTGTACACATTGGTAAGAGATCTGCTAAAACCAAAAGCATGGTGAATTTCATTATTTTTTATTATTCTGCGTGCGTGCATGTGTGTGTGTGAGAGAGAGAGAGAGAGAGAGAGAGAGAGAGAGAGAGAGACAGACAGACAGACAGACAGACAGACAGACAGACAGACAACTTGAGGGAGTTAGTGCTTTCTTTTTTTAACATGTGGGTCCCAGGAATCAAACTCAAGTTGTCAGGCGTGGTGACAAATGAGTTTACCTGCTGAGCCATCTCTCTGACCCTCATTGTTTGTTTTTATTATAAAATGAATATAAAACCAAAGGAATTTATTGAAGTTATTAGGTATTTGAAATGGAAGAAAAAAGCATAGATAAACTTAATATTGTTAACTACAAAGTAGCTTTATGATTCTGGGAAATAGAGTGGAACAAATGTCCTTAAGAGATAGTCTCTAAGCCTGTCTACCTTTTAGTTAATGGAAAGCAGTAAGTTCCTCAGTTATTTAAACTTATGAGAATCTTTTTTAAGTATAGGATTTATTGCTGGAGACCCTAAGATAACCTACAAAGAGAATGAATTGTTTTTGTTACAGAACTCTGGATGAAGTGCTCTGATAAACAGTCTAAAGCTAATGCACTTGGTATGCCAAAACATGACTTAATTTTGATCCATTTTTAAATTTGAGATTATATTTCTATTATTAAAACTTTGGGCCAGTGAGCAAAACAATCAATGGGGAAAGGTGCACAAGAACATTCTTTACTGTTTTGTCTTTGTTGCGATAAAATGCACATACCACCATGTATATTTTTCACATTCATAAATGCATACTTATTGCTACTAAATACCTTCATAGCACTATTAAACTGCTACTGCTATCTACACCCAGAAACTCTTCACCATCCACAGTACAAACTGCTCAGTTCCTAACTTCTCTCCCTTCTGTCACATAGCCTAGGTAATCCCTATTGTACTTTTTAATCTATAAATTTGCTTGCTCTAGGTAGCAATGTAAGTAAAATTATGCAGTGTTTGTCTTCCCATTTTAGTATATTTTTCTAAGTATGTTTTCATTGTTCAACAATGTTGTAGTGAATACTAAAATTTTATTCCTTTTTATGACTTCAATAATATTCTATAGTATGTATGCATGCTGTTTCATTTACTCATTTATCTGAATTATTTCACCCTTTTGACAATTGTGGTGTTTCTCTGTACAGTTTCTCAAATATCTGCTTAAGTCCCTGCTTTCAGTTCTTTTGACTCTAATGTTGGACCTAGTTTCATTCCTGTTGCTGTGGTAAAACACTGATCAAAAGCAACTTTATGGAGGAAAGGGTTTATTTGGTGTACAATTCCAGGTCATAGTCCATCATAGAAGGATTTGAAGGCAGGCCTGCTTGGTGTTCCATACAGCATTACCTTTAACTATAGAACTCATCAGCCAAAGCAGTACGGCAGGAACCATGAAAGTGCTGCTTGCTAGCTAGCTTTCTTATATAGCCCAGGACTACCTGGCTAGCTAAAGCCACTAGTCTTGCCACTAGCCCACAGTGGGCTGAGTCCTCTTGCATCAATTGATGATCAAGACAGTCCTCTACATAACATGCTCATGGGCCAGTCTGATCTAGGTAATTCTTTAATCGAGACTTTTCCTCTCAAATGACTCTAGGCTGTGTCCAGTTGATTGTTAAAGCTTACTGGGGCAATGTCTAAATGTGACTTCTGGTTCATATGGTAGTACTATGTTTAACCTTTTGAGAAACCATCAAATTATGTTGCACAATGGCTGCATTGTTTTACATTCCCATAGGCAGTGCATGTGAGTTTTCTTTTCTCCACACTCTGAGCAGCACTTGACTTTCCTTCTGGAGACCATCTTACTAGGTGTGAAGTATATGTCACCATGGCTTTAGTTTGCGTTTTCCTAGTGTCTAATGAAGTTGAGCATCTTTTCATGTACTTAATGACCATGTGTTTTTTTGCTTTGTAATGTATTCAAGACCTTTGCCCATTTTTAAATTAGGCTGTTTCTGGTTTTGTTTGAGCTTTAGGGTTTCTCTCTCTCTCTCTCTCTCTCTCTCTCTCTCTCTCTCTCTCTCTCTCTCTCTCTGTGTTTTACAGATATTTTCAGACACTCTTTATACTTTTTTGTTTGTTTTGGTTTTTTTGGTTGGTTGGTTGGTTTTGTTGTTTGTTTATTTTTAAAGAGAGGGTCTCCCTGTAGCTTCAGCTGACCTGGAACTCCCCATGTAGACCAGGCTGATCTCAATCGCACAGAGATCCATCTGCCTCTGCCTCCTAAGTGCTGAAATTAAAGATATGCACCATCACACCTGGCTCTTTGGGAGTACCTTTTATGCACAAAAGGGCTTAACCTATTTTTCAATATATTTTTTATTGAATTTTGTGTATTTCATACAATACATCTTAATCATATTTAAGAATCCCTCTCCTATCTATACCCCCCATAACCTGCCCACTGGATTTCATGCATTCTGTCATATATGTTAAGGGCTATTGAGTCAAGTTTCTGTACCCAGGTGTCCCTCATTGTGAGTTCATCCACTAATGTGAGTTCATCTGGAGCCTGTTTAGCTTCTCTAGTGTCACTTCCTTAAAGATCATCTCTCCCTCAATAGTTCTTCAGCTAAGGTTGGGACCGCCTGCCAATTTCCCCAGTTCTATGCTGGGTTTTTGTCTCATTGAGTTTGCATGGGTCTTGTGCATGCTGACATCATTGCTGTAAGTTCATTGAGCAAGTTCCCAGAAGCCTGGAAGTCTCTGTTTCCTATGGTCAATGGGCTATCCTTGTCTCCTACAGTCTTTCCACTACCTCTTCCACAATGGGCCCTGGGCCCTGCACGGGTGAGATTTAATATATGAGGCCAATCTGCTGTCTCATATTCTCTATTCTTTGGCCAGTTGTGGCCTTTTGTGAATGTACTTATTAAGTGCAGTTTATTTTTTCTTTTTTTGCCTGTGCTTTGGTGTTAAATATTTGAAGGCATTGCCAAATACAAAGTTGTGCAGATTCTTCCACCTTTGATTTCTTTCAGAAAGTTACAGTTTCAGCCCATATTTTTGGATATTTGATCATTTTATTTTGATTTTTATATATGGTGTGAGATAAGTGTCCAACTTGGTTCTTTTGTATGTGCATGCCCAGTTGTTCTCACCACTATTTGTTAAAAGTCTTCTTTCTCTGCTAAATGCTATTTATGGTCCTGTTAAAAATCAACTGATCCTGTCTGGAGCTATGGCACATGCTTGTCATCCCAGTACTCTTCAGTGATTGTAGATAGGAGGATCATGAGTTTGAGCGCGTTCGCCTACAGAGCAAGAATTTGTTCTCCTGCAACCCCTAAAAGAAACCCAAAGAAGCAAAAATCCAACTGACCATATAAAGATTTATTTCTCTAGTTCTTATTCTATTCTTTTGATATGTGTATCTGTTCTTATGCCTGTACCACACTGCTTCAATTATAGCTTTATAATAAGTTTTGAAGTTGGAAAGCATGAGTCCTTTGCCTTTAATTTTCTTACTCATTATTTGGCTATTGAGGACCTAGAGATTCCATGTTAATTTTAGGTAGTTTTTTTTTTTTTGTAAAAACTACTGTTGAGAATTTTATGTTGGATTATATTGAATAGCTTTGTGTAGTGGATTACATTGATTCTATAGGTAGCTTTGTGTAAATGTCTTTCCATTTAATTATATGTTCTTTAATTTCAGAAGTTTCACAGCGTTCAGCAAGCCAAGTTGTTTTTCTTTATTTCACTGGATTATTTCTGAGTGTTTTATTCTAGGTGCTGTTGCACTCCTTATTGCTGTCCTTAGGTCTCCTGGCACCTTTCAAAAGTTAGTTGCTGTCTCAGTGTATACCTCATGATCTTTAAACAACTTGGACTTATTCATGTAGCTGTTAAAGAACATTCTTAAAAACTAGTTTAGTTCTTAAGAAACCTGATGCAATATTTCCTACTAGAAGAGAACGTTTTCTGTTTATTAGTAGAATCTCTTGGATATATTGGTTGCTTGTGCTAGGGGATTATTGCATGTGCATGTACACTTAAGTGCTGTAGTCTGGGCTTCAGAGGTGATTGATGCTGTTGGATTGCTGTGGGTGAGTGGAGATGTGTAAGAGGCGAGAAGTGGAAAAGGGGAAGGCAGGCTGGAAAGGTGGACTTTGTGTAGTGTCAACAGTGAGTGCAACTGATGTTCTTTAGAATAAACTTGAAGTGTCCTATTAATGAGCAAGATGTGAACGCTCTCGAGAGCAAACTAGCTTGTTTTTGTTGCTTATTTTAAGGCAAGTCTGATGTCTGAGCCTCATGTTTGGGCTGTTTGAAGTCCTGAATTCCAAGGTGTAAGGGCAAATAGGAAGAATAGCTGCCTTAGTGCTCACCAACTGTTATGTGATATTTGTCCCCAACAGTATTTTATCTTCTATAAACTAATGTGAGAAGGGAAAAAGAGAAGAATGTAGTTAATGCACAAAAACCAAAGGTTTTTGTGAGTTGAGTCCCTGTTTCCTGACCTTCCAGCTTGATTGCGTTCTTCCCACCTCAGAGTAATAGAATTGCCTGAATGTGGGGTTTCCCTCAAGGTGCTACTTGTTACCTGTTTACAAGAAGATCTGGATGCTCTGGAAGGTCACCTGGCTAGTGCCCTCTTCTCCTCTCCCTGATGAACTGTAGAGGATGTGGCTTCATTTTGGTAATGATACTTATTGGTAGTCAGTGACATTAGGCGTTTAGGAATGCGGTTTTTGCTGTATAATAAAAGCTGAGTCATTTCTGGAAAAATTTTGAGCATATGAATTCTGCAAAGTGGGTTTGGGTTTGCTTTTGTTTTTAAGGAATTTGTCTCATTCTTCTTCCATAAATTTTCTCTGCTAACAAAGCCTTAACAGTTTTGTTTGTTCATTTATTTACTCATTTTTCTGGATCTTAAAGATAAAATAGGAAAATCCCAATGGTGCTGACCCACATTGTGAAAGAGTCCTAGGCAGTAGAGGGTTTTGAATAGCTAGTGTTTTTTGCACTCATATTTTCAGACTTCTGGCTATGCTTTTATATCATCTTCTTTCAAATATCTTGAGGTTTTCCTGAATCTTTATCTGTAAAAAGAAACTTCAAAAACAGAATATGACAAAGGATGTATAGAAATGTGACATATATCAGAACAAATGGAGATCTTTTTAATTTCTATTTTTAATTTTTTGAGACAGGGTCTCCCTGTCCAGCTGGCCTGGAACTCACTATGTAGACCAGGCTGGCTTTGAACTCACAGAGATCTGCCTGCCTCTGCCTCCCAAGTGCTGGGATTAAAGCCATGAGCCACCACGCCTGGCTTATAGTGAATAAATTTTACTTAACAGATTAAGTGTCCATAGACGTTCACTGTCATTTAATGATAACAAATACTGCGATTCTCTTACTGAGTTTTTGTCTTGTTAACTTGTTAATGTTCTCTAATTTTTGAAATAAGTAATGATTATTCCTTAGTAATCTGCTAATAAAAACTTCATTAGTATTATGGTTATTCCTTCTGGTTTTAGAGAAAATTTTATTTTTAAATGCATTAATCTTAGGAAAACATAACATGAACAGGCTAATTAGTCAGAACTGCAATGCTGATCATTCTGTAGTTTCAAAATAAGTGTTTTATTGACTTCTGTTTTATTAAGTAGAAATAGCAATATTAAGTGTTTCAGAAATGATAAGCTTATATATGTTGTATAACTATGTTTCTTTTCTTTTTCTCTCTTAAAATTTCATCTTCCTTTTTTAGGAGAGGAAAATGATAAAATGAAATTCTCACATATGACCTCAGTAACAAGCT
Organism: Nannospalax galili; assembly: GCF_000622305.1. Lineage (NCBI taxonomy): Eukaryota > Metazoa > Chordata > Mammalia > Rodentia > Spalacidae > Nannospalax > Nannospalax galili. Next base: position 3,248,656 of record NW_008357033.1, on the reverse strand, counting down.
ACTTCCCTCAGTCCAAGCTGGACTCCCCTGTGCAGTCAGAACCTGAGAGGCCAGATGACTCCTCTAGTTGTACTGACATTCTCTTCTCATCAGAGTCAGATTCGTGCAATAGGTAAGAGATGTGTAGAAACAAGTTCTGTTTCCTCTGTCCTAGTCATTCTGCTGTTTTATGACAAAATACTCTGACAGAATCAACTTAGGGAGAAAGGCCACTGTTTGAGGGTCCAGTCCATCATGGTAGGGAAGTCATGGTGGCAGGAGCATGAAGCAGCCAGTCCTATTGCTTCCACAGTCAGGGAGAAGAGAGCGATGAATGCTGCTGCTTGGCTCATTGTTTCTTTTTTATGCAGTCCGTGACTCAAGTTTAGAATGGTCCTGCCCACTTTTAGGATGGGTCGTCCCATCTCCGATAACTTAAGATAATCAATCCCTCACTGGTGTGTCTGGAGCCTGGTCATCTAGGTGCTTCCAGACCCTGACAGAATTGACAGAAACAGTATCAGCCATCACACTATGAATATGTAAATTATAGACAGAAATGATTAGTAGATAGTTTCATGGTATAGTTTGTCAGTTTTCTTCCACTTCAGTTTCTGTTCATTGCTGGGTCATCTTCACAGTGATAGCAAGCCAGGATATGGGAGGATAGTGTAGTGACCATCTGGTGACTTTGTTTCCTTTTCTAACTTGAAGTTTTTTTTTTTTTAATTTTTAAAATTATTTTTATTTTATATGTATGAGTGTTTTGCCTGCATGTGTGTAAGTGCACCCATGTTGTGCAGTGCTTGTGGAGGTCAGAAGAAGGCATTGGATCCCCTGGAACTGGGGTTTTGGACAGTTGTTAGCTGCCATGTGGGTGCTGGGAATTGAACCTAGGTCCTCTGCAAGAGCAGCCAGTGCTCTGGACAGCTGAGCCATCTCTCCATCCCCTCTACCTTGAAGTTTATATAGGTCTTTTTTCTAGAATTGGAAATGAAAGCATGATAGACAGTGATTTTTGTAGAAAATGCATGCATAAAGGGGACGATCAGAAAATGGTACATAGGAAAGAAAAGTAAAAAGAGAGATTTAACTCGTAAATAGAATAGATTAGGAGAATTTTTGTAAATTGAAGATTTAGTGATAAGAGGTTTTAAAATTTTTTTAGACAGGGTCTCCCTGTAGCCCCAGCTGCCTGGAACTCTATGTAGACTGGGCTGGCCTCAGTTTCACAGAGATCCTCCTGTTTGTAACTCCCAAATGCTGGGATTAAAGGTGCTAATCGTGCCTGACTTGGTGAGGGATTTTTAAAACATGATTGTATTAGTTTTTTTTTTTTTTTTTGGTCTTTTTTGAGACAGGGTCTCCCTATAGCCCCAGCTGTCCTGGGAACTCATTATGTAGACCAGGCTGGCCTTGAACTCACAGAGATCTGCCTGCCTCTGCCTCCCAGTGCTGGGATTAAAGGTGTGGTGCTACCACACCTGGCTGTATTAGTTACTTTTAAAACATGATTGAATTAGTTACTTTTCTTATTGCTGTGGTAAAATTCCTGACAAAAGATACTGAAGGAAGGAAAGGTTCATTTTGGCTCATGATTTGAGGGTGTAGCCCGTTATGGCCAAAAAGGAAGGTGCAGCAGGAGTTTGAGGTGGCTGTTTGTTTAGCATCCATAGGCGGGGAGCAGGGAGAGATGAATGCTGCTGCTCAGCTCATTTTCCTTTTTATCCAGTCATGCCCCCGCCTACAGAATAGTGCCGCCCACATTCAGGTAGGCCTATCTCCTTAGTCAACCACTCTGGAAATGCCCTTACAGACATGAGCAGAGGTGTTTCTCCTAGAGGATTCTCTATCTAGTCACATTGACGATCAAGACCAACCATCACAATTGGAGACTGAAGAGATGGCTCAGCAGCACTGCCTGCTTGTCCAGAGGACCCAAGTTTGGTTCCCAGCACTCCCATGGTGGCTCACCAACTATCCTTAACTCCAGTTCCAGGGTATCCAATGCTCTCTTTTGGCCTCTAAGTGCATGTGGTGCACTTAACATACATCCAGGCACAACACTCTCATACACATCAAATCAGTTTCCACCAGGGATTATCTCCCTGAGGGGTTATCTAATTCCAAGTGGGCAGCCCAAAACTCAGGTACACATGAATACCACTAAATGGACTCAGTGATATATAAATCTAGAAATGTACATATGTATCTGTAACAATAATAATCAAAGAAGAGGTCAAGAAATTGGGGAAGGAGTGGGGGGCATGGGAAGAGTCAGAAGGGGTCTGGGATGGATGGAAATAATGCAAATATAAATATGTATGCAATTTTCAAAAATAAAAAATCTTTTGCACATAAAAAAATGAAATAATTTATAAAGGAGTAACCATCACAATGATGTATTCTAAAAAGATGGTACAAGTTTATTTTATCCGCACATACACAAACATGCATACACATACACTCACACTCAAAGCTACATACATGTTGTGCTCTGGTGTTTGACTTTAAATTGCAGGTTGGGCCTCTGCCTCTCTGCCTCTGCCTCCTGGAATTAAAGGCCTGAGCCACCACTACTAGTCCAGCAGTCAGATACTTTTGAGAATGCTGTGCTCCTTTTGTTCTTAATACTTCAGAGAGAATGTTTTTGTGGAAAAATACAAATGATGTAGATGCTGAGCAAAACTTGAGTCAGGTATGAAAATATTCCAGAAATACTTTAACTAGTTTCAGTTACATTTTTATACATGCACAACAATGGCATTAAGAACGTATATTGAGAGTAGAGCACTTGGTAACAAGCATGTGGGCTGGAAGTTTGTATCCCAGAACCCACATAACCAACTGGCCAATTACAAAGGCTGTAACTTCAGCTCTGAAGAATCTGAAGCTCTCTTCTGGTTGCCCAGGTGCACACACATATACATATATACATACATACATACATACATATAAACATACAAACAATAAAATCAATCTTAAACACCCTAATTTTTAAAAAGCTATCTGGGTCTACATAGTGAGTTCCAGGCCAGCTGGGACTACAGGGAGACCCTGTCTCAAAAAGACCAAAAAAAAAAAAAAAAAACCTGTCTGGATATATATATATATATAAATCAAATTTTCTAAGGTAGAAGTATTAGAGCTAAATTGGCCTCAGTTTTTTCCCCCTCTAATTGTCATAGAAAATAATGCTTTCCTTGCCATCAGCATTGTCTTAGACTTTGAAATGCAGCCTCTGAATATGAATAAGGTCCCTGACTTATTCCAAACATAATTTTCACCATCCTAATTGGAAATCATAAAGTACTTTGTAATGCTGGTTGATGGTAGCCTGGCAGAAGCCTGTCATAGTATAATGACCCATTGGTTTATGCCAGTATCATTTAGTGACTCCAAACTTAGTCAAAATAGATACCATTTGACTAGCATACTATCACCACACAATTCAGGAGAAGAATTCAAAGTGAGAAGAGACCAGTGAAAACTTAATTTTTCTAGTAAAATCCTAGCATATCGGAGGTCTGGGGTTTTTATTTGTTTTGTCGTTTTTCATGGTGTTCAGGCACCAAAAGGAAGGGGATTGGGTACTGAGGTGACAGGTGAGGTCTTCTGCAACCCTGAAGTTGTTAATCCTGTTGTTTTTGACAGTAGGGTTGGTAAGTGATCTGAATGCCCATTTACTACTTAGCCACTATAGGTCATAAATAAACCTAGAATTATATTTATTTCTTACATATCGAAGTGTTTCTTTTGCATTTTTAGAAAAAAATTTCCATTTTTTTTCATTTTCTGTTCTTTTTTAAATTTGTTTTTATTGAATTTTTGTGTATTTTGTACAGAATATCCCAAACAATTTTAATCATCTTTATGCCCCCATCCTCACTGGCACCCCCCACCCCCCACTGGAGCCTATATACTCTGTCATCGTGTTAAAGCCCAATGTGTCAAGTCAGTGACCCCAGCCATTCCCCAGTGCAAGTCCATCCACTGAGGTCTAGTTAGCCTATCTAGAGTCTCTTGTTTTAGGAAGATCAGCTCTTCTTCACCTAGCCATAATCAGTTGCCAATGTTCAGCTAAGATTGGGGTCTACTGTTCATTTCCCCAGTTTTATTATGGGTTTTTGTCTGCCTGAGTTTGCATGGGACTTGATGCTGATACTGTTGCCATAGAATCATATGAGCAGGTTTGCAAGAACTTGTAGGACTCTGTTTCCATATGGTCATGCACCTCCTCCCTGGCCCTTACAATCTTTCTGCCCCCTCTTCCAAGATATTCCCTGAGCCCTGGGTGGGTGAAGTTTACTATAGGAGTCCTGTCCAAGGATCAGCATTCAGTAGACTCTTTATCTCTACATTTTGGCCATTTGTGACCTTTTGTGTTCCTGGCCGTCTGTTGCATGAGAGATCTTCATTAATGAGAATTGAGAGATATTAGTGTCATCTTCATTATCCAGGTTCTATGTTCCTTACACCTTAGGTGTAGAGGTTGCATTGTAGAGGCACTCAATGGGAGGAAACTCAAGTGTGGTACTGTAAATATAACCAAATACACATGGCTGGAGTGGTCATAGATCTTAGAGAAAATCCCAAGACTGTCACATCCCTAGAGTAATGTAATTTCTTGCTATGTGCAAAAGATGTATCCTTATATTTACAGACAAACATCCCAGTCACCACTCATCAAAGAAGCTTATTTTGCACCAGTTGGAGACTCTTACCAAGTACCACAAGTGTTCACACACAGACATTTATCTATGCATTGCCCAGTCCTAAGAGACACATCTATAAATTTCCATTCTTCTAATGACTGTTTTATTTTCATTGTAAAACCCTACATTTTCAAAAATACTTTAAAAATTACATATTTGTTTATTGTGAAAAATAGAAAAATTGAATTAAAAGAATAAAATTTCATAACTGTTTTGAAATAACAGCATTAGCACATTCATAAATGTGCTCTCCCACAGGTAAAGGTGTGGGTAGATAGATAAAAGCAAAACAGGATGATACTGTTTTCAGTACCTTTCTTTATAAAGGAAAGGTCGTGTTGTAGGTCTAATGTGAGTGGAAATAAGTTGTGAATTGCCTTTTTTTTCATACAGTCTTGCTATTGTGCACAGTATAGATCTGATCGTCATGTGGAATAAAGAGGTTGGTCTTTGTGCTAGAGCAGTATTCAAGCTCATATAACACAGCTAACTGATGACTAAGAATAATCTTGAGTATGTGTGTTCAGTCCAAATATTTATTATGATAACGTGATCATATTGCTGACATAATTCTTGACACTTAAGTACTACTTTTATAATTCACATTGTATATACTATATTGATCTTCTCTTTGCCAGCTTGAAAACAGATGATAAACAAATTAAGAATTTTAGATCATTGTTCAGTGTCTTGCTAGATGATTTCCAGGAGTTCAAGACACTTGTCCAAATTTCTGTAAATTAACTTATTATTCTTATTAATCAAGAAGAGTGCCTTTGTTTACCGAGTTTTGATGAGCCTAGGACACTATTAGCACAATTTAGCATTTTTGTTGAGAGCTAAATTAGAAGAAAAAATGCTGTTGATTGTGACTCTAGAGAGCAGAGACACTGTCTTCATGAAGGAATGATTTGTGAATTTTGTTATGCTTTTTCTTGGAAGACTCTTGCAGTCATTATTTTGAAAAACTATTTGTGCATTTGAAAGAGGTACTGTCTTTGGGCATGATTTGGAAAAATATGAATAAGGTCTCTTGATTAGGTTTTGTTGCTGTGGCAGTATGCAGTTTCTTGATTTTGATAATTGTATGGTTATAGTTATTATGTGGACTTGTTCTTTTTCTTTCCTTCTTAATTTCTTAAATTTCCTTCCCTCCCTCCCTGTGGCCCTCCGTTCCTCTGTCCCTCCATCCTTTCCTTTCTTCTTGGTTTTTTGAGACAGGATCTCACTATGTAGCTCTGGCTGTCCTGGAACTTGCTGTGTAGACCAGGCTGGCCTAAAACTCACAGAGATCTACTTGCCTCTGCCTCCTGAGTACTGGGATTAAAGGCATATACCACCATTGCCTGTCAAAATTTTGGGGGGGGGGGTTGGATTTGTTCTTAAGACATATACATTAATAGATTAAAAATCAGTGACAGCAACTTACTGTCTGTAGTTGAAGGAATAATGTTTTATATGTGTGTAATATCATAACACAGATGCGGCAGACTTAACAATTGGAAAATCTGGTGACTTGTAGGTTTGAAATTAAAGGGTGCTATTTGGGATGGGGGTGTAATGTTGATTAAGATTTTTTGGGATGTTCTGTATGAAATACACACAAAAAAATAAATTAAAAATGTAAAAAAAAAATCTTCTGAAAAGAATAATTGACTATAATTAAAGAATTTGGTTGTTATACTTCAAGGGAAGAAGTTTTCTAAAAAGAAAAATTTATGCTTAAAATTTATTAACCAAAAAAGGGGTAGCCAGGGATGTTAAATATGGTTTTCATTTATTTTGGCAATATATTTAGAGCCTTCCATATATGTTTTTCTGAGCTTTGATATATTAAAGAACATGGGAAATTATGATTTTTAATGCTTATAAATATCAACTAATATGATTCTGTGACCAAGTTTGTAGCCCACCCCTAACTCAGGCAAGCCTTTACATAGATAGTGAGAGCAGGCCATAAAAGAATTCATTTATTAGTATATAAATGAATAGCATTATAATTTTTCCCAGTTTCTGACCAAAATAGGCTTTTGGTGCTAAGTTATCAGCAGCGTCTTTGTGAAGGCAATGCCATACAAGTATAGACACAGAGTGCCAGGCCAAAGAGTGCTTAGCTATTGACCTTTGTTTTCTATATTTCCATAGAACTTTTTTCTTTTTCAGTAATTTCTTAACGAGCTATCCAGAAAACTTGAGAGTTAGAAAACAAAAACATTAACACCTTTTTTGAAAATGTTCGGTGGTAAATTCAAACCTCTATTAAGTTCTGAGGAAACTGGAAAATGGAGATACCTTAAGGAAAAGAAGTGACATTGGGACATTCATCTAAGGAGCACGGAATGCTGATCCCATCAGCTGTGGGTAATGGCAGGCTGAGTACATTACTTAGTGAGTGGTAGGAGAAGTACCCTGGAAGTAACCAGTGTGCCCTCGTATAGCCAGAAGAGCACAGGTGGGTTTGCTTTCAGGCAGGCCTTCTAGTGCAGGTCAAGGTAAGGACTGGGTATGCCTAATAGCATGGATTAGAAAATACATCCAGAACATGATTTGGAAACAAGTGGTTCAAAGAATCCTGGACTGTGTCCTTTGATGTTTCATATTAAAAAGCTGATGGACCTTTCAGGGAGTTCTTGAACTCAAGAATAAAGTCATCTAAAATTCTTATGTTCCTGGGCAAGAGCCTCCTGAGTAGTTAACTTTGATCAAGACTGTAGAATAGCAAAGCCCATTCTCTAGGCAGTGAGCTGCCTGGGCTTCAGCAGATGCTGCTTTAGTGCTTGTAGTGTCGGTGTGGTACTTAATTAAAGTCCCTTGGAGATACAGAAATGAAAAGGCCAGAGGAACCAGATTGGGCAGGAAGCATGAGGCAAGACCAGATTTAACCCATCTGTTTGACCTTAGAGCACAAATTCTCCTTGTTGATGGGCCACTGTGGACAAGCAGCCCAGCTTTTACCTTTTCCAAAGAGGTACACACTTATTCCTGAGAAAGCAGACCCTGGCATAAGAATTTGAGTGGAAATGCTTTACTTTCTACACCATAGGGAGTGGAAAGTGAAGTAGAAAAAAGAGGACAGCATTTTATCAAAGCAAATGTCACTGTCTGGCTAGTTTCATCCTCTTGGGTAAACTGAGGGCTGATCTAAAACACCCAAGTTCTCATGTAGAGCAGTTTCTGTCAGTACACTTGGTGCAGTTCCCTAGTCCTTGCAGCCTACATGTTGGGCAGAGCAGGCTCTGACAGCATTTCTCAAGCCTGCTACACTGACAGGAAGACACATAGGAATGAGAACAGGGTGACAAGGAGATCTGCCAGCTAGGGATGTCAGCTGACAGGAAGAATATGGTTTGATTTTAGGTACGTTTTATGAGTGCAAATGGGGCTTTACAAGCCTTAGCCTGGGTCTCTTACCCATGAGAACAAGAATGAATATGGGCATTTCAGAGCTCCTTGCAGCTACCTCTGTGCACAGTTGCCTTTGCTGCTAGGAAGGGGAGACATAGAGATGACTGGGGGCTGTTGAAGAAGTCATAGACAAAGTGTCAGGACAAGGGGACAGATGATCTAGATAGGTCCACAGATAGGAAAGAGAAAGATGGGTGTTCTGATGAGAAACAATTTATTTTTCCATCTCATGTCATAATAAAGCAAAGTACAAAATAATCCATTACCAAACTGAAGTTTACCAATGTGCAAATAAAAATCTCTTGGCTTTAGGTAGAAAATTGTAAGCATAGAGCTAGGAATTCTTTGATTGCCTAGAAATACTTCTTAATCCTGCTTTGTTTCTTGCGGTATTCTTGTCTTACTTGATTTGTATTGGTGTGCAGAGCTCAAATATTTCCAGTATATGTTTGATGAAATTTTTCTTCAACTTGTCATTTCAGAAGACCATTCTCATTCTACTCACCTGTAGCTTTAATCTTGTGTTTCTGCCATAAAATGAATAGCATATTGAGAGCCAGGTTTCTCTTTGATGGAGTGGGAGGTTACAAACAAATAAGACCAAAGCATCCATGTGGTACTGAATTAGAATTAATAAGTACTTGTATTTGGCTTACTAAATTGGGAATGGATGGGTGGAAATATTTTTAAATTTGCTTATGTAAACAAGCTATCATTGACACACACACACACACACACACACACACACACACACACACACCCTCATTCATTCTTTGCTTTGTCTGTGAGGCTCTTCACCAACATACCATAGTGGCAACCAGCACAGCCAGTGTACATGACTTGGTTTCTGTGATAATACCATTGTCCAGCAACTGGCACCAATGACCCTTGGAGTAAGCCTGGAGTGTTTTATAGTGCCAAGGAAGTCCAAAAATAAGAAAATGGGGGCTGGGGCAGAGAAACATAGAGTAAGGAAAAATAGATAGGAATGCATAAACACAGCAGTTGATGTATATCTAGGAGACATAGGACCAACTGAAAGAGTTCCCAGTTTCCACAAGTGGGACAATTTATGCACTAACATAAATAATATAGTATTGGATTAACCTGAAGTATAAAATAAATGTTAATGAATTCACTCTATAGTGATAAAAAGCACAGTAGAGGTGAGTAGAATTGTGGGTAGATTATATGTCATTGGTTTGGATGCTTCCCCTCAAGGGGCTGCAACATAACCCCCATCCCTCTAGTGAGGCCTGCCTGTAGTGAGCTTCCAAGGAAGGAAAGGAGTGTGGAGGAAAGAATACTTCATCATGGAACCTGGAAGGCAACACTTCAGTCAGCATCAACAGTAATGTCACATGGATAGCATGTGCCCTTGATGTGATGTGAAGACCACTCTCTACCTCTATGGTTTTCCTTTTCAGTACTCATCATCTCAGTCACATTATGAAAGAAAAAATTCAACAAACCCCAGTTGAGGATCATTCTATAAAATGCTTGACTAGTTTCTTCAAAATCTCAAGGTCATACAAATCCAAGAAAGTCTGAGAAACTATCAACATAGCAACTAAATATAATGTAACCTGTATGGAATTCTGGGACAGAAAAAGGATGCTGTAAAGACTCAAAAAATGCCCTTTACTTAGTAATAATAATGGACTAATGTTGCTTCTTCATTGGGTGGCACTAATTTATCACTAATAATGTAGGATGTTAAAAGTTCAGGAAGTTGAAGGTAGGGTGTACGGGATAGTTCTGTATTTTGCAACTTTTCTGTGGTTGTAAAACCATTCTTAAATTGAAAGTTTACTCCCCCCCAATATTAAAAATTGAACCCAGGGCCTTATGCATGTTAGGAAAGTGCTCTACCACTGAGGCACAAACTCAAGCAGTTTATTTATTTTTGAATTAAAATATTTTTTGTGTGTACGTGCGTGTGCATGCGCATAGGGGTATGCCCATCCCACAAGTATATATGAAGATCAGAGGTCACCTTGCTGGAGTTGATTCTCTCTTTGTACCATGTGGGTTCTGGGAATTGAACTTAGGTTGTCAGACATGATAGGAAGCACCTTTGTCCACTCAGCCATCTAGCTGGCCTCTGGGTTTTGTGAATTTAGTTATTGAACTATTCTTTTTTTCCTTTCATTTAATTTTGTTGTTGTTATTGTTTGGAAATGTGACCTGTAGCTCAGGCTGGCCTGAAACTCAGTGACCCTCCTGCCTCAGCCTCTTAAGCTCAGGATTACAATTGTGTTCCACCATGCCTGGATTTTCCTTTTATTTAATATTATATACATTAGTAAAATCTTGTCTTAGCATGTTAAATAAAAAGCATTTTGTTTAGTACTTTTAAATTTAATACGTAGTGTGAGAAGAGAATTACGCTTTAAAAATAATTTTGCTGTCTTTTGCTAATACTTTTTATACAGTGGTTTCACCTAATAAAAGGTGTACCCCAGCCTTTATATTTCACTTAAAAGAAAGCATGTACATTTCATCCTCTTTAGTTATTATATTTTTTATTAGTGAATATATACTTGTAAAACTGGTTTGAATGGTGATTCTGGAGAACTGTGTGAAAGTACAGAAAGTTTTATCTCTTCTCCAGTGCTCACTACCAAGGGCACTTGCTAGTAAATAAGAGTTTCTTCTCCTCTCAGGCATTTCACAGTAGCAGCTTTTGGAGTCTAAAAATATTGTTAAATATTTTCATTGGGTAATCTGATGAACTTATTATAGCTTTTTTGTTTTTTTTATTTAAATTTTTGATTTTTACAAATATTTTATTTATTGTTTCATTTTATGTATGTGAGTGTATTGCCTGCATGTAACTAGGTGTACCTGTATTGTGCAGTGTCCACAGAGGACAGAAGAGGGCATAGAATCCCCTGGAACTGGAGTTATGAAAGGTCGTTAGCTGCCATGTGGGTGCTGGGAATTGAACCTGAGTCCTCTGCAAGAGCAGCCAGCACTCTTAACTACTGAGCCATCTCTCCAGCCCCTGATTTATTTCTTTTTATTTTATGTGTATTAGTGTTATGCCTGCATGTATGTAAATGTACCCATGTTATACAGTGTCTGCAGAGGACAGAAGAGGGAATCAGATCTTCTGGAACTGGAGTTACGGACGGTTGTTAGCTGCCATGTAGGTGCTGAGATTCAAACCTTGGTCTTCTGTAAGAGCAGCCAGTACTCTTAACCTCTGAGCCATCTCTCTCTCTAGCCCCCTTAGATTAAAACATTTTTTAATTTTTTTTTAAATTTTATGTGTATGAGTGTATTTCCTGCATGTATGTAAGTGCACCTTTGTCATGCATTGCCCACAGAGGTCAGAAGAGGGCATTGGATCCCCTGGAGCTGGACTTACTGACAGTTGTTAGCTGCCATGTGGGTTCTAGGAATTGAACCCTGGTCCCCTGAAAGAGCAGCCATGCTCTTAACTGCTGAGCCATCTTTCCAGCTGTGTTCTTCTTGTTTTTTTTTTTCAAATTTTTTATTATTATTTTTTTAATTTTATGTATATGCATGTATTGCCTGCATGTAGATAAGTGCACCTGTGTTGTGCAGTGCCCATAGAGGACAGAAGAGGCTGTCGGATCCCCTGGAATTGGATTTACAGACAGTTGTTAGTTGCCATGTGGGTGCTGGAATTCAAACCCGGGTCTTCTGCAAGAACAGTCAGTGTTCTTAAGAGCCAGGGCACAACTCATTGTCTGGCATCAAGATCTTCTGGCTGCAAAGTACTTGAGCAGCTCACTCCTCTGTTTCTGCTGTCTACAGGGCACATAGGTTGTCCCACAGGTACAAGCTAGCCACATTCTATACCTGCCAGTGCCCTTGGTGGGCATCTCATGGTTCTAGCATCTTCAATGTGCTGCGGTCTCTGTTGCAGCTGAGGCTGCACCTTCTCACCATTGGTCTTTCCAGGCCTCTCACAGTGCCAAGCCTCCGTTCTTCCCATGACCCCTCATGCCTTCAAAACCAGTACCATGTAGGAGACTCTTACACATTATCAAGTTTGGCTACAAGTTTGAAATGTAACCTTAGCTCCCCACTGACCACAGCTTCAGTATGCTGACCCTAAGGAAATACTTTCCAGAAGATATCTCAATGATGATGGTCTCCTCTTAATCACAGCTGATTCTTCAGCCTGAGCTGAATAGAAACCACAGATTCTCAATTCAAAATATATAAACATCCCAGGTAGTCCTTGCTTCCCTTGAAACTTTACACATCAGGCCTCCACCATCTCCATTTCTGTCAGCATTATCTTCATGGTTCCTACAGAACAGCTCACTAAGCTCTGAGCACTCAATAGCTTTTCTAGCCCTAAACCGCAAAACTTCAGTCCTCCCGAAAACTTGGTCTGTCCTCAACAGCAGTACCCCACTCCTGGTACCAGTTTCTGTCCTATTTTGTTTCTATTACTGTCATAAAACCCTCTGACTAAAACTAGTTTGGGGAGGAAAGGGTTTATGTCATCTTACTCTTCCAAGTGGCAGTCCATCACTAAGGGAAGCCAAGGCAGGAACCTGGAAACAGGGACTGAAACACAGACCATGGAGGAACACTGCTTACTGGCCCTCTCCTCTGGTTTGTGTTCAGCCTGCTTTTTTATATAACACAGGACCACCTGCCCAGGGGTGGCACCACCCACAGTGGGCTGGGCCTTCCCACATCACTCAATAATCAAGAAAATGCCTCATAAGAGGCCACAGGCCAATCCAATTAGAAGCAATTCCCCAGTTGAAGTTCCTTCTTACCAGGTATGGCAAGTTGACAACTAAAGCTGTCTAGTACCATAATGATTGCATAAGGTTGATCTTTTTTTGGGGAAAAAAAAGTGTATGTGGTGTGTTTGGGTATGGGTGTGTGCACATGTGCATTCAGGTACATGAACATATGTGTGCTTGTGCATGTGGCAGCCAGAGATTGACATCTGGTTTATTCCATGGTCACTGTATACTATATTTTTTGAGAATGAGTCTCCCTCTGGACTTAGAGCTCATTGATTTAGGCCAGTGAACTCTAGGAATCTTCCTGTCTCTGGTCTTACAACTCTAGGATTACAGATGTTTGTTGCCATGTCCAGCTTTTACATGGGCGCTGGAGACCTAAACTCAGGTCCACATGCTTATACGACAGACAGACAGACAAGCACTTTACTCACTGAGTCATCTTCCCAGTCCCCTATTTTTTTGTTTCTTTGAAACAAAGTCTTGCTTTGTAGCCCCAGCTGGCCTTGAGCACATGATAGTCCTCTTGCTTCAGTGTCCTGAGTGCTGGAATTACAGATTGTGCCACTACTCCTCTATCAACTTTTATGAATTCTTGGTCTGGTCAGCCAGTTGGGAGACTTGGGCATTATTAACATCACTAACATCCTATTCACCAGCCCTCATGTAGCTAGACTTTGAACTCTGGGGATAAGGTCTTGCAGAAGAGTTAATTCATTCACGGACTCATTTGACAAACATCTTGCAGTACTTGTTATGGGCTTAACACAGTACTTGCTTGTAGTGAGTGTAAAGATTTACAAGAGCAGACATCCTCCTAAAGTAAGAAAAAAATAATTGGACAATTACAATAAGTGTACGAGTGGTGTTTTAATAAGTGATACAGGCTGCTGGGAGAAGAATAGCGAATCCAGCTATAGGGATATCAGACTGGAGGTGGTGACCGACTGGAATACGGAAGGATTTAGAAGACTTTACCAAAGCAAAACAAGAACTGTGGAGACAAGGAATGGAGAAAACAGTGATCTCCAGGCAGATGGGGAAGCTCATGGGGGCCATGGTTGGTGTGGCATGTGTGGCCTGTGTAATGCTGGAGTGAGGAATGCTGAAACTGTATGTAAGTCAGGCACAACTGCCTGTGAAGCCTGTGTCTGCTGCTTACCAGCCAGGTAAACTGAACTTTTCAAAGTCCATTGCTTTCTTAAATGTTTCCCAAACTTGGGCAATTCTAGTCTCAAACATACTTCTACATGTGCTTAACTTGATTTGTAAAACTGAGATCAAATTTTGACAGGTTCAGAATTTAGTAATTAAGAAAAAAAAAAAAAGAACAAAAACGAGTATGCTTTAAATGCTTTAAGAAAAGTAGGTATGAGACTTTGAAGGAACTACCGGTTCCTTCCGAATGTTAGACACAGTAATTATTTTGAATCACTGTTCCCAGACCCCTCAGTATGGTATAGCTAGTTAACAGCCTTCTTTAGTTAACTTTTTTAAAAAACCATAATCCCTTTTCCTTGTTTTAGTGAATAAAATTACATGATATAAAATAATACATGATTTACCAGTATTATACTGTTAGAATTTTGTATTTTTAATTGGTTGCTCAAGATTTCATTTGGTGCAGTTACTCTGGAAGTTGTTTCAAGTCAAAGAGATTTTCCCAGTATCTTTCATTCTATTTTTAAGTTGAAGGAACAGATGTTACAACATCTCTTTAGGGACTCTCAGAATCTGCAAAAAAAGTCAGAATAGAATGCAAACATCTTCAAATTAGAAATTGTGTTGAGAAGTCACTAAATATAGTAACTGCTTTTCATGGATGAGGAAATGGAGGTCCAGATAGCTGATGTGGTTTATCTAGAGGGATGTATACGTAATCATAATTCCAGCCCAGGTGTTTCCCCATTTCAGCAGGAAGATTTTTATCTTAATTTTAGACCCTTATTGCTTCCCTTGTTGGTAAGGATCTTCTGGTTAGATGTAGAACAATCATGTGGGTTCTGTTTCCTTGCAGTAAGCTGGTTTTGTTTTTCATCTTAGCTTAATGATGAATAGATAGCACTCTATTATGTCTTCCTGGTTGTCCGGACGCCTTGTCAGAGGCAGTAGAGTGTTAATTTGCTGTCTTCTCTGTTCTTTTTTACTCCTACCCAGGTATATTCTGGAACATGGATATATATTAAACTGCTGATTTTGCTCACTTGTATTGATTTTACCAAGTAAACGGGGCACATTGTTCTTGTAACTTAGAGGCGCTCAAGCGTTATAGGTGATGGGTTTCACTTGCAGAGAATTGTTGTTTTAGTTGATTCTACAGATGCCAATTATAGAAACCTTAAAAATATTTTAGTGTGCTTCTCTTTCCTACTAAATATATTTTGTTAGTTATAGCATATAATTGGATATTATAATACACAAAAAATTAAAACAAATAGATTATTGAAAGTTCAGGGGTTTGGAGGGATGATTCTTACATTCTTTTGATTGGCCTAACACTTCATTTCTTATGGGAATGGAGTGCCACAGAGGGTAGGTGTCCAATGCCTAAGAACATGTAAATGAGCTTTAAAATTCTTGCCCACCTTCGACAGATCAAAGAATGGTGTCTTGTGGCCCACTCTTCGGGTGGTTGATTCTGGATCCTACACTCACAGTACTGGATCATGTTCTCAGAATGGGAGCTGTGGGGACTCAGTAGCAGCTGGCCTTGCTATGTTGAACACATGCCAGTCTCATCACTGTCTTCATGCTGGACCCCACAGCTGCCATCATCAGAGGAACGTGTCATCCATCCTGTTAAGCTGAAGTGACAGGAAATGTTCACCCTTACAATGCTGCTTGTTCTTTGATTCTCCATTGGGGGCTGAGCACTGTTGTCTATTAACGTGATCTCCTTTCAGTATTTCATTGTTATTTGTGTGAGACATTCATATCATTGGTAGTTTAAAAAAAAAAAAAAAGAAATCTCATACTTTTATTCCTCTGCCCATTTAACTTGAGAATTTAAGCATCTGATTGAAACAATCAATGTTTTGGTAACGTAAAACCACCTTCTTTACTTTGGGTAGTAGATATCTTCCTTTGTTTCTTAAGTTTCAAGTTAAACATAAGCACGAATGTTTTATTCTGTTTCAAGCTTGAATTTTTCCAAAGAGCCTAAAGAATTCCAATATTTGGAAACAACTTAATGTTCTTTTATTTATTTTCTTTTCTTTAAACACACATACACACATGCATGCACGCAGGCACACATGCACTCATGCCCACACACAGATGGATATTCAGCATTTTCATAAGAATTTTAAGTCACTGACTAGGAAGGAATACTTCTCTCTTTAATTCAATGTTTTGGAAGCTTTTCTTTTGAAAGTTTGGGAAATGGTAGTATTTTGGGTGGTATGCCAAGATAAAAAGGTGATACTGGAGCCCAGAGTACTTGCTATGGGCTTTAAGCTACCCTAGGCTTCAGCAGGGACTGGGATTAATGCCTGGTATACCACCAACCCATCAGGCGAGGGGAGAACACACTGATAAGGAGTTTTGCTTTTGTGTACTGCTCATAATTGAAGAGACCCCTGTAGACAGGTAGACCCATGTTGTCTTGGGTAGGAGGGCAGCAGTGGCGTTTGAAGCGTCCCAGGTTTCTGACAGGTGAGGTGTGATTGAGTTAGTTGAAAGAGGCATTGAGTGATTTAATCTTGTGAACCTAATGAGTAGAAAAGCCAGGTTTCTTTAATTCAAGTACTTTCTTCTGCTTGTTTTTGTTGTACTCCAAATCCTCACAAGGCACCAAGGCTGGATTAGTAAAGTTTTATGTTTGTTGAAGTCAAATGAACAACTGAAATATTAAAAATAGCAAATTTATGAGTTTCCTCAGTCTGTTTCTTTCATGTAACAGCGAACCTTTAGAGGAAACTGTGGATGATGTTTTTAAAAGAAGAATGACCAGGGCATATATATCAAACATGCATTTCTCAGATTTAGACTCCTTTCTCCTAACAGTATGTCAACTCTCCCCTGGCTAGAAAGTTGGTTTAGGATCCAGAAGAAGGCATTCCCAGATGTGGCTGAGAGGCCTGGAGTGGATCATGTTTGCCTCTGGAGGTGGGGGTGGGGTGAGAACTGTGGACTGGGAGTCAGAAGAGAGGGGGAAACAGATGTTGCTACTGCAGGAGGCAACTTTATTAGATTACTTTTTAGAACTAGATCTAAAAAATAGTTAAATTACTGTTTATTAGGATACCCAGATTTAGAAACAGTTCTTAACAGTTCTTATTCTAGAAATCATAGTATAATTTGAGAGAAATATTTTGGGCAATAAAAGAAGGGATGATAATACTTTTTCCTTATCGTTCATAGAGATTAAATCCTTTTTAAAACATTCAAGAATATTCAAGAGTATGTATGCTTTCTGAGCATCTGGAATCTGAGGAGAGAGCCCAGAAACCAGATAGAAAAAAATGGGCAAAAGATACAAACTAAGGGTTTGCCAAAAGAGAAATGCAAATTGAACCCATTTCTTATCTGTAAGGTTAGCAAGCGTCTTAACCTTTGAGAATAAAGCTGTGGGAACACAGGCATGCTCTTTTATCACTGTTAGAATGAGGAGGGAATCTGAGGAGGTAACTGAAAACACTCTTGTTTTACCTTTAGTTGGTGCTATTGATATACAGTGGGGCTTGCACAGTTAGACATTGCCATCGTTCTCCCCTTCTCCACTTTTGAATCAGAGGCTAATATAGCCCAAGCTGACTTCAAACTCTTATGCTGAAGATGTCCTTGAACTTCGGATTCTGCCTCCCCATCCCAAGCACTAGCATCACAGTTTTCTACCACTATACCTGACTCTATTGCCTCATTCATAAGAACAGAATACTGGCCTGATATGGTGGCATACACCTTTAATCTTAGCACTCAGGAGGCAGAAGCAGGTAGCTCTCTGTGTTTGAGGCCAGTCTGGTCAACATAGGTAGTTCCAGGTCTACCAGGGCTACATAGTAAGATCCTGTTTCCAAAAAATAAAAAGTTGAAGGCATAGAGACTGGACAGATGGCTCAGCAGTCATATGTATATATACATACATATATATGTGCATATATACATATATATGTATACACACATATGTGTGTATATATATATACACATATATATGCATATATATACATATTTTTTTTATTTTAAAAGAACAAAACTGAGAACTACTAAAGTCTTCATTGGAGACTAGTTGATTAACTAGTACATCTACACACTGAAATACTGTGTGATTATTATAAAATGAAGATTGCCAAATGTTAATTTACAGAGATTTCTAGGAAATGTTCTTCTAAAAGACCAACATTTGGAACGGGGATGATAGTGAATATTTATATTTGTTTCGTTTTGCATAAAACAAGCTAAAATTAATAAAAGTACTGTCAACGAATAAAAAGTCCTTTTAAAAAGTACAGCTAATAAAAGTGGTTCTATGCTGGAGATAAAGAAAACACATTAGATGGCAGCAAGAAAGTGAGACTTGTGTATGCGGCAGGATCTCACATAGCCAAGGATGTGAATTTTTGATCTTGCCATCTCCATTTCCTGAGCACTAGAATTACAGGCATGCACCACCATTTTAAAGCAACATTAAATTCATTAAATGTCACATTAACAATTAGACCCTGAATATAATGCCAAGCTTTCCAAGAGTAATAACAGATTATGCTCCACTCAGTTTATGCCCCACTGAGGATTAAACCCAGGACTTTAGTGCATTAGATGCAAGAATTCTACCAACTGAGTTATATCTCTAAACCTCAATGTGTTTCTTGTTTGATACATACTGATTTTGAATCATGTTAACATTAATATATTAATATACTTTAAAGAAAGGTTTATAGACACCATAACCCATTAAAGTAAAATTTTGGAAGTCATTATATCATAGGTGCTATACATTGAATAATAAAGGTGGTACCCACAGAAAGGTAAAATATGCATTAATGAGGTTTTCTCATTTATGGATTTTGTAACTTACTATTGGCATTTCATTTTTAAAAATCTGTTATGGCCTGGAGAGATTGCTCAGTGGTTAAGAGTACTGGCTGTTCTTGCAGAAGACATGGATTTGAATCCCAGCACCCACGTGGCAGCTAACAGCTGTCCGTAACTCCAGTTCCAGGGGATCCAACAGCCTCTTCTGTCCTCTGTGGGAATTGCACGACATGGGTGCACTTACCTTCATGCAGGCATAACACTCATACACATAAAATAAAAAATAATAAATAAAATATTTTTTAGAAAATCTGTTATCACTCTTGGAAAGCTTGGCATTATATTCACGTTCTAATTGTTAACGTGACAATGAATTTAATATTGCTTTAAAATCTATTTTTTAAATAGCATACATTACTGTTTTATGTTTCATTATAGCCTTTTGGGGCAATGTATTTGAACTTTAGTATATTTCTGAAAGCTAAGTGGTATCATTTGTACTTTCAAAAGCGCTTACACTGGATGATACATGAGATAGACTGTCTTGAGCTTTATATGACTGCATGAATCTGTGCACCTGGCAGTCAGTTATCTTTGTTCCATTGTAGGAGTTAACTAAGCTGTTGACTCAGTGCACTAAGAAATATGTGGC